>NC_071484.1:4320586-4620586 GCF_028500815.1 Rissa tridactyla | reverse complement strand
GCTTAATTGCTGCCAGAAGGAGAACCAGGGTCTTTTCCAGACGGGCTGCTCCGACCCCCAGCCCGGGAAGGAGCCGGGTTCCACGGGGAGCTTCATCCCCGCTGAGAATCACCCATTTTCCAGCCTTCACTGGACCTCAGGGAATTGGGGACCGACCCCCCGACATGACCCAGCAGGACAATTTGTGCTTAACCCTGAGCTACCCCACAGCCAACCCCTTGGCAGCCACAGAGCCCCCCAGCATGACTTGTATTTTTTTTTCTCTTATATTTAGTGAAAAACTGTTAATTTTGCCCCAGGTTTGGGGTTTCGCGGGGAGCGCAGCGGCTGGGGATGTTTCAGGCAGCAGCTCGGCTCCTCCGAGGCAGCTGGGCTCTTGAATTGCAGTCCTCCGGGGAGGCGTCTTGCAAATTAACATTTCTTAGCAATAAAAACTTGATTTAGGAAGGAAAAAAAAAAACAAAAACCAAAACCAAAGCAGAAGAGGTTAGATCAGCAAAATGGTAATTTGATAATCTCATGCGCAGGGAGGGGAAGTTGCCTGTGCCGGGGTGGGGGTGAGCAGCCGGGGAAGGGCAGGAACTACTGGTTTTATGATGAATTATCAGTTGATGATGCTCCTATCGATCCGCTGGCGCTCAGCAGCCCAGGACAAACCCAGAATGGCTGTCGGGCTTGGCTGATAGCCGGGAAGCTGGAGCAGCCTCCGCTGAGCTGCTTCGACTAACTGATCTGCAGGATGCTGAGGCAGCCCCGAGCATCCTGGAGCATCCCGGAGCATCCCTGAGCATCCTGGAGCAGCCCCAAGCAGCCCCAAGCATCCCTGAGCCTCCCCGAGCATCCCTGAGCATCCCTGAGCAGCCCCAAATATCCCTGAGCATCCTCAAACATCCCTGAGCATCCTCGAGCAGCCCCAAACAGCCCTGAACATCCCCAAGCCCCGTGGATCCATGCCAGGACAGCCAGCACTGGCTCTGCCACCCGACCGGCACGTCACCATCCCAGCAGCGCAGGGAGGATTTCATTATTGCCAGCTCGGAGAAAGCTCAGGCAGATTTAATAAAGCCATTATGCCCCCGGCAATGTCTTTAATTAAAGAGCTGGTTACAAATGGCTCGCTGTTCCCCGGTAAGAAGAGGGTGCTGGCCAGTATTGAAGGGGCTCATTTGTCCCTGGATTGGCCACCGAGTCCCCTTGCAGGTGGCAGCGGATGGAGGGACCCCTCGTCAAAGGCTGCCATGTGTGACCCCTGGGTTTGTGCCTGCTTTGTGGATGGGACACGCAACCGTGTCCGTTTAATCACGTAGGGTTGAGGGCTGCAATGTCTTTTTGGCTGCTGAAAGTCGAAATAGTTTGGCTGGATGCTGCTGTAAACATTTATAAAGCTGTTCCTTATCGTATTACAACAGTGCTGTTCCCTGCAGGGGGTGAAGCTTTTCATCTTGCCAAGTATCCCAAAAGACGAACTGCCCCCCCCAACAAATTTCATCCGCTTGGAGGCTTTTCAGAGGGTCTCACAGCAGGGAAATCCTCCCTCCGCTCTGCCCAGATACCCGGCCGCCCCTTTCCAGCTGGGGCACAGCCCAACGGCTCAAGGTTTGCAGTTTATGGTGGCTTTTATGGCTTGGCTGATTAACTCTGGTGAACCATTTCCCAACAACCGCTGCAGTGATAAAGCCCGACCGCAGGCTGGGAGGCGGAGGCGGCTCCCGTGGCAGTGCCTTACGCAGCCTCCCGCTGCGGCCCGTTGTTCCCCGTGGGCGAAGGCTCGGGGTGGTAGCCCTGGGACTCTGCCCTGGGCTTCAGCGGGACCCGGACTTTGCTCTTGGTGCGACAAGTCTCCATCAGGCCCCGGGGCTGCACCGGGATTTCAGCTCTGCTGAATCACACCACGGGGGTGGTGGTGTGTTTCCAGCTCCTGGGGTTTGTGCCCCACAGCACAGGTGCCCAGCGGGGAGGAGAAGGTGATGGCGATGTCGCGGGGGGGAACCTCAGGAGGATCTTTGGGGTGCCTTTGCTCAGGAGGGTCTGAGGGGGTGACAGCAGCCTCGTGTGCCCAAGGGGAAGGGCCGGGGGGGACAACCCTGCACCAGGGGAGCACCGCATCCCCCCCCGCCACTCCAGGTCCCAGGACGCTCCGGCTCCCACGGGTGGTCCAGGGCCGAGGGTGCTCCAGACCCCTCCAGGTGTGAGGGTGCGCTGGCTCCCATGGGTGGTCTGGCTCGGGGGGTGCTCCGGGTCCCTCTGGGGATCCAGACCCGAGGACGGTGCCGATCCCAGCCGGTCCGTACCTGGATCCCAGGGGTGACCCAGGGCCGAGGTTGCTCCAGGTCCTCCCTCCCTCCCCCGGGCCCTGCGCACGGCGGGCTCCTGGTGACACCTAGTGGCACCGTGTGACACTCACAGACACACAGACAGACACACAGACACGGCGGAGGGGGCGGCCCGGGGGTGCTGCTCGCCCCGCTGCGCATCCCCGCATCCCCCGGGGGACCCTGCCCGCAGCGGGGCCAGGAGGAGCCGGGAGAGCGGGGGGACACCCCCTAAATTACCCCCCGTCTCCTCTCATATCCCATCTCCGGGCTTTTCTCCCTCGGGGATACGCCATGGGGGAGCGCAGGATGCGGCCGGAGGTGCTGGAGGGGACCCGGGGGTTGGGGTGCTGGCGGAGGTTGGGGGGGGGGTCCCCGGAGACATGTCACCCCCGCTGCCGTGTCCCCACCCACAAGGCCCACCCTGCAGGGGTGCTGCCTCCTGGCACATCACCCCGGTGCTGCTGATGGGATGCAGGGGATGATTAATTAAGCCAGATCCCTCATTAGTGCTGCCTAAATACAAATTAAGTGATGACAGAGCCGGTGTGCCCTGCACAGGGGATGGGGCCCCCGGGGGCCGATCCACGGAGGTTGTGGGAGTCCCTGGTTTGGGGCTGGGGGTGTTGCAGGGTGTGGGGGCTCAGGTGGGTGCAGGCAGGGCCTGGCACAGCTCAGGGCCGGGGGGGGGGGGGGGGGGGGTGGGTGGGGTGGGTCACGCATGTTTCCAGTGACTCACTCCCTTGGGGACCATCCCCACAATACACAGACATCCCCCCCCTACCCTTCATGGTGATATTCCCCCCCCCCCCCCCTCAATTTTGCAACCCCCTTTCCCTCTCTCCAGCCTGCAATGGCACCCTCCCTCTGTAGCGATGCTGGGGGTTTGCATCCCCCCCCCCAACTACGCTTTGCCATCGCTCCGTTGCCTTGCCAACGCGGTGGCTCAGACACTGTCACCGCTGGGCCTGGCGCAGGCAGCACCACCCGACACCCACAGGTAGGGCTGGGGGGTGGGGGGGGGGGGACACTGCGTGGGTGTCACCTCCAACCCTTCCCTCAATACATCCCCAGGCCCCCCAGTGCCGAGCTGGAGTGAGCCCCCTCCCCTGCATGAGCTCCCATCGAGAGCAGAAACGTCCCCCAAGCCCCACCCAGGGATTTTTTTTTGGGGGGGGGGGCCAGCCATAAGCCATGGTGAGGGGCTGCCAGGGTATGCAAAGTGCATGCACCATCCAAAACCCACACCCCACCCCACGCCCCCTCCCCCCCCAGGCCCCATCGGGAGGGTTTAATCGGAGATCACCCCCCTCCAAAAGCGGGGAGCGCTGGCTTTGCTCTGGGGTGGGTGGTGACTGGGGCTGTGCTTTCGGGGGGGGGTGCAGGGGGGGCAGAGACGCTGTTGCGGGGGCGGCGGGGGGGGGGGGGGGTGGGGGTGGAACGACACACACACACACACACAGAGGCAGGTCCCCCCCGCAGGATGGCTTTGTGAAGGGGCCCGGCTGCCTCCCAGCGCAGCCGGGATAGTTTTAGGGCTATCGGGCAACTCACAGAGCCCATTTCCAACAGGCACCTCCCTGTGCCCCGCTCCCGGTTCCCATGCTCGGGGGGGGTCGTCCCCTGTCCCTCTGTCCCCAGGGCAGCTGGGGACAAGGCTGTCCCCCTGTGCCGGCGGGGCCAGCTGTTTGCATCTGGCAAGAGGATGGGGCCACACGGGCACCCACTTGGGACCCCCCCCATTGCAGCCAGCAGCCCCCCCCCTCCCCCGGCAGTGATGAGGGTTTGGGGGGGCTGTTGTTGTTCAGGGAGGAGACGGTGCCCCTCGCTGCCCCCCCGACCCTGGCATGGTCCCCGCAGAGCATCCCATGCCCCCGGGCGGTGAGGCCTTTGCAGTGCAGCCTAATGGGATAAACCAATTCCCTTAACTCACTTATCCGGCTGATCCAATAAAGGTGGCTGGGAATAAAGTGTGTGCGTGGTCTTAATGCATGGCTGACTCCCTCCCCAAAGCCCCCCCCCCGTCCTGACAGCACCGTGGGTCTGTCTGCAGCAGCTGGCCGGGTGCTCCTCCCCAGGGGCAGCCGCAGCGGGGCCGGGGCAGAGGAGGGACGTTGGCCCCTGGGGCTGGGACGCGCTGGCCCTGGCTGGCGGGGAAGCAGGAGAGGTGGCCGTGCCGGTGGCTCTGATCCCCAGGCCAGCGGGGAGCATCGGGGGATAACCCGGCGCGGAGCGCAACGCGGGTGCAGGTGGGTTGTGGGGGCCGTGGGACGGCTCTCCGGTGTGGCCGCAGCGCGGTGGGTTAACGTGGGGTGTCCATTCCCCTCCCCAGCCTGGAGGGTTGCTCAGCCCCATGTCCCCAATGGCCATCGCTTTTGTCGGGGGGGGGGGTGGGGGGGCCCAAGCAACCTTGCTCATCCCTGCACTGCCTTCCTCTAGCAGGGTTTGGGTGGGGGGGGGGGTGTGTGTTTGTTGTGGGGCTCTTGGGGGTGGGTGAGGTGGGGAGGGGGCAAGGGTGGGACATGGGATGGGGATGGAGTGGGGGGGATCGGGATGGAGGGACGGGGATAGAGTGGGAGGGATGGAGGTGGAGTGGGAGGGATGGGGCTGGAGGGATGGAGCTGGAGTGGAAGGGATAGGGGTGGAGGGACAAGGATGGGGCTGGAGGGACAGGGATAGAGTGGGAGGGATGGGACTACAGGGTCGGGGCTGGCGGGACAAGGGCTGGGATGGAGGGACAGGGATAGAGTGGGAGGGATGGGGCTGGAGGGACAGGGCGGGAGGGTCGGGGCGGGAGGGACAGGGATAACGTGGGAGGGAGAGGGCCGGAGGGCTGTGCCGGGAGGGCTGTGAGGGCAGGGGCAGGCCGGGGGCAGGAGCGGGCCGGGCCGGGCCGGGCCGTGGCCGCCGGGAGCCGCCCCCGGGCGCGGTGACGCGGCGGCGGCAGGAAGCGGCAGGTGAGGGCGGTGCCGGCCGGCCCCCCCCCGGCCGCGCTCCCCGCTCCGCTCTGTCCCCGCAGGCCCGGCATGGACGGGGCTCCGCCGCCCGCCGGGCTCTCGGCCTACGTGGCCGTGTCGCAGCTGCTGGGGCTGACGCTGTTGGCCACCACGGGCGCCTGGCTGGGCCGCTACCGGGGCGGCGTGGCCTGGCACGGCCACCTCCAGTTCAACGTCCACCCCCTCTGCATGGTGCTGGGCATGGTTTTCCTCCAAGGTGACGGTGAGCAGGACAAGCGCCCTGTCCCCGCTGCAGCCTCAAAGCCCCCCAGACTGCGGCCGGGCGAAGGGGACAAAACGGTGACAAACAAGACAGGGAAGATGCTCCAGGACCACCCCGCCTGCCTGCAGCACCCCTGGGTGATGCGGGGTGCCGGGGAGGTGGGGGACCCGCTGTGGATGCTCATCTGCCCTCTCTCCATCAGCTCTCCTGGTCTACCGGGTCTTCAGGCACGAAGCCAAGCGCTCCACCAAGGCGCTGCACGCGCTGCTGCACGGCCTGGCGCTGCTCATCGCCCTCGTGGGTGAGCGGGCGCCGGCGCCGGGACGGGTGGACGGGGCTGGATCCGGCCCCCGGCGCTAACGGGCTCCTCTCCGCAGGCATCGTCGCCGTCTTCGAGTCCCACCGGAGCAAGGGCATCCCCAACATGTACAGCCTGCACAGCTGGTGCGGGATGGCCGCCTTCGTGCTCTACCTCCTGCAGGTGAGGGCTGGGGAGCCCCTGCCCCCCCCCCCCCCCCCCCGCTCCCCCCCCGGGGGGAAAAGGGACCCCACAGCGCCCCGTAACATCCCGTACCCCCACAGTGGCTCCTGGGCTGCGGTTTCTTCCTGCTCCCCCGCGCCTCCTTCTCGCTGCGCAGCCGGTACAAACCCCAGCACGTCTTCTTTGGCATCGCCCTCTTTGCCCTCTCCATCACCACCTGCTTGCTGGGCATCACCGAGATGCTCCTCTTCAACATCAGGTGGGTGACCAAGCTGGGTGGGGGGGAGTAGTAGCCCCCCGATCCCCCTGACCCCCAGCAAAGGGCTGCTCCAGCCCCATGGGGCAGAGTCTGGCCCCTGCTCAGGCCATGGCTCCTTGGCTATTAAATCTCCCCCTGAAGCCTTCAGTTCTGCTGCTGCTGAGTCACTTCCCAGATGGTGTTTAACAAGGGCTGGGTCCTGCGACAGCTTTTGTTGGGGGTGGGGATAAAATATCCACTGACTCCTTTCTGCAGACAGGTGTTTTCAGAGCCACCCTCCCCCCGGCCCGGGACGCTCATGTCCCCATGGCCTCTGCCCTTGGAGCTGGAGGACACAGTGACGGCCCCAACTCTACAGCCCCAGCACCGTGGGGATATGGCTGTGGGGCACCCCACCTCCCTCTGGCTGGGGGACCACACCTGGCAGGGGGGGTGCCTATAGCCCCGCTATAGGACTGTGCCCCCAGTTTTCTCTGCTGTCACCAAGAGTGTCCCTCCCCAGAGCGAGCAGCACCCAGGCAGTCACCTCTTGCTCTGATCTGGGGGAAAAGGACCTTTCCCAGGGAGTGTGCCCAGAGGATGAAGATGAGGAGGAGCTCCTAGCCAGGGTAGGGACAGGCCACCCACACCCTGAGGTCTGAGCATCCCCCTCTGTCCCTGCAGTGACTCCTACAGCCGCTTTGTGCCTGAGGGCGTCCTGGCCAACACGCTGGGGGTGCTGCTGGTGGCCTTTGGGCTGGTGGTGGGCTACGTGCTGACACGGGACGACTGGAAGCGCCCGCCACTGGCCGAGGAACTGGCCCTCTCCATGGACTTCAAGACCCTGACGGAGGGTGAGAGCCCCGGCGGCAGCAGCCAGTGATGTCCCCAGCTCCCCTGTCCCCGGCACGGGCACCTCGTGGTGGAATGTCCCTGTCTACCTCGTCCCCAGTGTCTTGGGGCTCTGACCGGCTCAGGGTGACGAGGACAGCTGGGGAAGGACACGCTTGTTGGTGTATCGCTGCCCATTGGGTTCAGCCTTGCTTGGCCTTAATCCTTCTCAGTTCTGTCCCACGCAGCCCCCGGTGACCCTCCGAGCCTGACCCCAGCCCCATGGGGACAGCGGTGCCACAGGCAGGGGCAGGGGCTGGCAGCATCGCTGGGGCACGAAGGACGGGGGTCCCTGGGCTCTGCCCTGCTCTGGGGGCCGGGGGGTGGGGGCCCAGATTTCTCCACTGCGAGCGGCCAAAGCCCACGGCCCATTCCCAGCGCCCACGGGCAGAGGGGATAGTTGCCATCACCCAGATTTCCCACTCTCCGGCAGCCCATTGGCCCCCAGCCCAGCCGCGCGTGGGGGCTGCTCTCCCCACAGGGCTCCCCAGGGGCTCGGAGCGACCCGGCAGCTGTGTGGTTCAGCATCTTCATGTCCGAAATGTTTTCCCCTGTCGTACGATGTGTTGTCTGCTCAGTGGATGCTCCTGACCCAATAAATGTTTGCAGCTAACCCTGTCCTCCTCCAGCTCATGGTTTCAGGGTACCCCAGAGCTCCCACGCGCCACGGGCAGCCGGGAGAGGAGCTGGGGAGGGCAGGTGGGATTTGGGATGGGATTTGGGATGGGATCATTCCGTCCGGGCCCCGTGCCATACATCCCGTGCTACAGAGCTCAGCAGTGGCTGCATGAGGGACCCCACAGGGATGTCTCCAGGGTCTGGCCATGCACTGGATGTGCCCATGGACCTGGGGGAGACCCACGGCCATGAGGAGGTGCGTCCCTGAGATGTGGGCTCGTCTCCTTTGCTGAGAGCGTCCCCTCTTCCTTCTGGGCTTCGGCACAGGCGGCCGCGCGGGCGAAGCTGCTGGAAACCTGAATGTCCCGATCCCAGCGCTGCAAAGCAAGAGCAGCCCCAGCAACGGCACAAGCCCAAGCCCAAGCCGGGGGTTTTTGCTCACCACAGCCCCTGGGTTTGGGCAGGGATGAAGCGAGGAGACGCTCGTGTTCTCGGGAGCTGCGGGGCTCCAGTGTCCACAGCACTGAGCTGTGCTTTCACAGAATGGGTTGGGTTGGAAGGGACCTCTAAAGGTCACCTAGTCCAACCCCCTGCAGTGAGCAGGGACATCTGTAACTGGATCAGGTCGCTCAGAGCCTCATCCAGCCTGGCCTTGAATGTCTCCAGGGATGGGGCCTCCACCCCCTCTCTGGGCCACCTGGGCCAGTGTCTCACCACCCTCAGTAGAAAGAACTTCTTCCTAATGTCTAAATTTCTGCAATTTAATCCAGAAAACTCCCTGATGCAGTTCCCTCCCCTATTTTATTAAGGCCCCTTTGCCAATTGCAGCAGCAGCGCTGCCTCCGTCCCCTCCTGCTCCCGGCGGTGCCAGGTCCCCATCCCCGTCCCCATCCCCGGGCAGTGACAGCCAGACCCGACCCTCGCACAGTCCTGACGTCCCCAGGTTATTTCCACGCCGAGACGACACACAGCACCCTCCTTCGTTCTCCGTAGTGTGAGAAAAACACCAGGCCAGATGCCGTTTCCAAGTGTTAACCATTTATAAATAAGTACATTTTTTCATACATACAGTTTTCATTGTACAGATTACAATCTGTATACATTGGGGGGGGGGAAGAAATGCATTCTTTTGAACTTTTCACATCTATCTCACAGCTCACATGTACAGACAAGAAAACTCTGCTCAAGCAAATACAGCAAAGGAAAAAATATGTTTTCTTCTTTCCTTATACATGAGAGGCGAAGGCCTCCGCTGTCGGCAGGGGCTGCTCTTCCCACTGCACGATATCACAACTGTGTGGTGTTCAATATATCAGTAGAGAGAACAGAACATGCATTGAATAATATACTGTACAGAGAAAGTCCTTTACATCAGAATTATAGAAAAGCTAAAGGAAAATTTAAGTGTCTTAAAGATCTTCCCAGCAAGTGTCTCAGAGGATGGCAACCAGGGAACTGTACAAAGCACAAGGTGCGTGTACTGTACGTGTTTGTACCAAACTCGGATCCTCTCGGATGTGAAGACAGAAGGGAGACAAAACGCTGAATGCAACACTATGGGAAAGAAAAGGCTGGAGGGGGGTGACACCGGCAGTACTGGCAGAGTCCACGCGAGTCTCTGGGTTATCGCTGGAGCAACAAAATGGGCTTGATGTAGCGCGCGGTGCTGCTCTCGGTGTCTGGCTTATCAGCGCACGGCGAGGCAGAACGGTGACCCCGTTCCCCGGGCGGGAGGGTCTCCCACCCGCCCAGCACGACCCCGACCCGCCGGAGGAGACGCCCCGCAGCCCCACCGCCGTCCCCGCCGGCGTCACCCGGCAGGGACAAAGTCTTTTGGCAAAGCAGCCCTCCATTTCCGCGACTCTAGGATGCGATCCCGTCGGACGGCACCCGGCTGCTGACTCCCCAGTACCGTGACAGCTAGAAAATGAGCAGGAGGAAAGGATACGGCGGATGGGTTTGGTGTCCCATTGGCTTTCCCGGTGACGGTCGCGCTAGCTGTGATTTCTCTCGGGTAGGTCTGTAAGAGTTGCGGTGAGATCCAGCTGTATAGTCAGGAGTTGGACACGAACGCATCTTGCTAAAGAATTGAGCCCTTAGTGGTTTATATTAGAAAAAAGAGTTTGATTGAATGAAAATCCAGCAATTATTCACACAAATCTGAAAAAAACGCAGATTAACTTTCAACCATTGTGCTTTGTGTCCAACACGCACCCCACCAGACTTCGCGGAGAGCAACCAGCACGGGGGTGAAGGCATTTATCTGCAGAGGTCCCAGCGGGTACAACAGCTCTTCCCCTAAGCCCTTGGTTACACACCGTTAATCCCGGTAGAAGAGTTATCTTGAATTCCCAAGACTTAAAGCAAAGTACAACCACCAAAGAGCTTGCGACAGCTCCCCGCGGACCCCCCCCTTGGCAAGGAAGGCGGAGGACGAGCAGGCACGCCGGCTTGCTTTTCTCGAGATAAGGCGGAGCTGGCACTTCGGTTTTAGCTAGACTTCTCCTGGGTAACCCTGAATATACAGCAACCCTCGTACGAGGGGACGGAATCGCTCCAAATTCAGTAGCCACCCTGGTTCCGGACCTAACCCAAGTATGGCTCAGGTGTCGGTCATACGCACACCCCACGCTCACACTAGCCACGCGGTTTTTCTTTACAGCCAGGTTAAAGGAAAAAAAAAACCCCAAAGTCCAGTGCTCAGACGGGCACCGCAGACAGACAGACGGACAGACAGACGCAGCCCTGGGTTTGTCGGGAGCCCTCCCCAGCAGCCACGCAGAGACGGCGGCTCAGGCTGTGCGGTGACGGATCCCAAGGGATCTGTCCCTGTAAACCCCTCCCTTTCCCAAGCACCAACGACTATTTTGCAAGCCCTCCCCAGTGGGGACCCCTGTGGAGCCCCCCACCAGGCGGGTGTCCCCTCCCCTGGGACCGGAGCATCCTCCCAGCCTGGGAGACAAAGAAGAGACGGCGAACCCCCCCGGGGATGCGGCAGACACCCACACCCGACGCTGGGAGAGAAGATTCCAGCTTTGCGGCGGCTCTCGGAGCAGCTGCGGGCAGAGGACGGGAGACACCTGGTGGGACGGCCGGACAAATACAGGGCTCGGCTTCAGCATCGCCTCCCCAGCGCACCCCAAGAACCAACCCCAGAGGTTCCAATATCATCAAAAACCCGGTTTACTCGGTGCACGTAAGAATCCCACTCGCTCGCAAGACGGGGGCTCGCCAGCGGTGCCACTGCAGCCGGGGAGGGGATGGAGGCGCCGGCTGGCAGCATCGCCCCACATCTTAATCACTCAAAAAGGGTAATTAAGCGCGTGGCACGGATGGACAACACAACACCGTGTCTGAAACACTGTGCCTGCTCCCGCAACGCGGCCCGGGCTCGTCGGATGGAGATCTGAGATGACAGGGTGAAGGGACGTCAAGCGAGATCCCAGCCCCGTGTACAGCAGCGCTCCGCAACGGGACCCCGCACGGCAGCACAACGCGCAACCACCTCGGCGTCCTCCTCCGGGCCAAATCCCAACCCTGACTCTGAGGACACGGGGCGGGGGTGTGTGTGGAAAGAACGGCTTTTCCAGGGAGAGGTGTGCTCCTTACCCACCCGGGGACTACAGCAGCCATCCTGCCTCAACCGTCCCTAAGAGAATTGCTGGGGAAGCGCTTTAAAACCACTGCAAATAATTTTGTATTTAAAAATTACTCAATCTGTCGATGCTTATATACAAGAGTCAGTTCTTGTGCTATAAATGTTATGATTCATTGCTTAGTTTCTTTTCTTTTTTCTTGGTTTTTTTTTTGAAAAATACACTAAGAGACAAGAGCTGTTTTGCTATTTTCTAATGAAGACACTACTCACGCTTAAATATCCAGTATTTATCATAGTAACAAATTCAAACAGTAAAGTGCACCCATTTACAGAGAGAACAGATGGAAAACCATTAGTGCAAGAATCCTGTGAAAAATGTAACACGTGGTATCGTGAAAAAACCTGCACGCCGCAGTATTTAAGCCTTCTTTCAGCTTGGTGTTTGTGGTAGAAGTGTGAGCTGTTTTCTTTTTTTCCCTTAAAACATCTTCATAAACCCAAAGAGTTACACACAGAAGCGCTGTGGGGGGACGTTTCGGAGGGGCAGTACTGGGAGCACAAGGCAGTGAAGAGCCAAAGCAAAGCACGGGGGGTTCTGGCATCGCCGCTCCCCGACCGTCCCGTTGGCATCTCGGCGGAGAGAACCGGCTGACGGCCGGAGCGCATCTTGCTCGGCCGTACCAAATAGGGACGGGGCGGAATTTGGTTAATTTTTTTCCTTTCAAAGAAGCAACTAAAGGGTAGGAAGCCACTCACTGGTTCGGGCAAGCTGGAGGATGGGAGGCGTCGAGCGAAAGCAACTGGTGCTGCTCCCGAGCCATGTCGGAGCTAGAGGCGCACTGTACGCGGAGGAGGAGAAACCGGTTATTCCTCAGAAAGCAGAACACGCTGCTTCAAAAAAACGAAAGCGAGGAAGAAAAAAAATAATCAGCAGACCCCCTTTGCAAGGAGAGAGATAGTGCACGGAGCTGAGCGTCCCCGCGGCCGTGGGGGGTCTCCCAGTCCTGTCCCCCCCCCCCACCTTACAGAGCCCTGTAATAAAGCAAAGAGTCAGCGCTTCGCACCTCCAGAAAGAAAACACCAAACTCAATCCAAATACTGGCTTGGACAAATACCAAAGAGCCCCAAAGGGCACAAAGGTCTCCAAACCCCATGGAGGAATTCCTCCTCTCCCCCCCCACCCCCGAACGCTCTCACCGTGTCTATGAGACACAAAAGCCTCCACCGTCCCAAGATGTGCACGTCCCGGTTTGCTCGGAGCAAATTAGGCAATGAAACAGCGACGAGATGTGCCGACCCACACGCAGACACCAAAAAAACCCCAAAAAGCCCCATTGAAGCCAGGGTTTGCGAAAAAGTTTCGGGCCAAGTCCGCATCTGGTGTAAATGGATGTAGCTGCACTGGTGTCGCGCTGGGGATATGCTCATTTACACCAGCGGAGGTTGGAACCTCACGATTTGGTTCGAGAAGTCTGGCGATCTCTGCGCGTAGCCCTTTGGAAAGACCGAAAGGTATCGCTCCTCCTGCTCAGCGCTGCCGTCGCTCCGAGAGCCGATGCGAGGGAGGATCAGCACGGGCAACAGGCACTAACTCGCTTTAAAACAAGCTACAGCGTTCATCGCTCCCCCTCCCCTCCCTCCCACCCTTCGCCCTGAAAAGGCAGATTACGAACCCGCCAGTAATAAATGAAGCTGTAAAGAAAGTCCCTCCACCACCCCCCAAAAAAAAATTTCAGAGAATAACTGAGAAATTATTGAAAATCCCATATGAATAATTTTGGAAGCGTCCCCTGCTTTTCATGCTGTCTTGACGTGATTTGCATTTGATTTAAAAAACAAACAAACAAAAAACCAAAAAAGTAAAAATCCCAAATCAAACAATGTCCCAAAACAGATTGCATAAATAAATTATAAATATCTCTTAACTACAGGTCCTTAAAAAGCAGAACACGGTCTCTCCCATTTACAGGTACGGAACGCGGCGATCGCTTTCCAAGATTTCGGGAGCGGATCTTAGCGGAGCGCAGCCCTCGCTGCGGCACCACCGGCTGCCCGGGCGGGAGCGAGCCGCAGGGGACGGACGCTGCGGAGGGACGCTGCGGGGCTGGGTTTGCAGAAGGACCCTTCCTGTCTCGGGAACCATCGTGCCACGTTACGCACCCTCATCGTAAAAAAAAGTTAAAAAAAAAAAAAATCCAACATTGCTATTTGCCTCCTTGAATACCATTTTCTAAGTCAGGTTTTGGTTCTTCCTTGCAAGTAAAAAAAAAAAAACAAAAACCCACTAAATCAACCCCCCCCCCCCCCCCCCCCCCCCCGCAATGTTAAACCGTCCCGGAGAAAAACGCGGTGCTGTGTGTGAGGTGCAGCCGTCTGCTAACGGCGAGAAGAAGAAGTTGTCGCGATCCCAGTTCGCGCGCAAGAGGTTTCTGGCCAATTCCCTCGGCTGATTAAAACCCCTACGAAGGACCCGCTTTAATCACTCAACGCTTGTAAAGTGCCCCAGGGCGAATCGGCGTCGGTGGGGGGGGACACGCAGCCGGCAGGCAGCCTGCGAAGTAGCAAAGCATGGTGTGTCCCCCGCCCCTTCTGGCCCGTGATGCCATCAAACAATGAAGGAATCCAATTCGGATTAAACCGCTACAAACCAGATGAAGCGGGATGGTTATTGTGCATAGCTACTCGGTATTGGAACGCCTCGTGCCCTTGCTCGCCGCGGGCGATTTGCTCTTTGGGGGCAAAAAGCCAAAGGACCCGGCTGGCACGGGGACCTGCGGATGCGGCCTCGGGAAAGGCTCCTGTGATCCCTGCTCTGCTCCCGCTAGGAATTCCCATCAGAATAGAGTAAGAGCTCATCGAGACAAAAGAAACTGATTTAAATAGAATGCGATTGTCTCTTGAAAAAGTGCCGATTACCTCCCGCTGCGTAGGGGATATTTCTGGACCACCCCGCACCACGTACTAAGATATCCTGGTTGGGAATTCAGCTGGAATTGGGCAAACCGTACTGGCTCAGCTGATGTTGGCTTCACGGTCAGCTGGGGAACGAAAGGGCTGGAGCACGTGCATGGCTGTCTGACCACCACACAAAGTACCGGAGAAACTTGGTCATGTAGCTACCAAAGAGAAATAAAAATAATAATATGCATGGAAATCAAGCTTGGAAGTGTGTGCTGAAAACATGAGGGTCTTACTCCAACAAGCGTCTTTTACACATTAGACTCCACAAATGGTCTCTTTGGTTTGATTGGGGATGTCTGCCCCTGCCTGGAGTCCCTGGAGAGCTGCCTGTACAGGTTGTCCTGGTAGGCCTGTGCCACTGGCAGTGTCCTTGCCACCTTGACGTCGGGATACGAGGAGGCTTGGGTGACTCTCTCCAGGAGGTCTCCCCGGGACCCATTGGCCAGCATCCCATGGGGGCTGTAATAGTCTTCCTCTAGCAAATGGCCATTCTGTGCATTGTTGGTTTTGTTATAAAAGGCAATGTTGCTGATTGAAGAAGGCGGGCTAAATGATTCCGGCTGGGGGAGGTTGCCAGGAGACGTAGGACTAATGACAGTGTCCACTGACGACACGGCCCAGGTCCGGTTCTGCTGATGGAGATGGGGGTACTGCTGAGTCCGAGCGGTTTTATCTATGATTCCCATGAACGGCGTGGTCCGGGAACGGGCTGGCTCGCTGGGGTAACCCCCCTGCGTGGGAGAGACCGGAGAAAGTTCATCGCACGATCTGTCATAAGCTGGCTTGAGAGGAATCTCCATTTGCTGAATCGAAGCAGAAGGGCGGAAGTTGGGAGTCAGGTTGGAGGTGGAGGAGATGCTATTGCTGGAAGGAGAGAAGCGGAGGCCAACGCTCTGAGAGTGGAGCAGGGGCCTTGGAGTTGGAGGATGAGGCTTTATTTCGCTGGGATTAACTGAGATGGGCCTTCTTATGAGATGAGACACATCTGGAGAGCCCAGCTGGTTGGCGGGGAGGGAAGAACGTTCCAGGTCAAGCTTCGAGTGACACACCGGATAGTAGGAAGCGGACTGGCTTCGCCCGATCTGAGGTGTCTGGCTGTATCTCATACCCCCCCTGTACGCCGAGGACGGTCTCTGCGGAAGGTCTTCTTTGGCCAACCCTCCGTGCTGACAGATCGCTCCTGCGCTGAGGCTTGCCTGAACGTGCTGCACTGGTCTGCTGTCACCTACGATGCCGCCGATGGAGCCCTGGTAGACCAACCTGCTCTGGCTAACCCCCATTTCCCCTGATGCCGACTGGTACTTGCTGGCCATCGAGTGGGCAACCTGGCTGTAAGCACCGGTTGGGATTACAGTACTCGAATGGACGGCGGAGCTGGGCTGGTTGCTCCTCACGATCTGCGCCTTGGCTGGCTGCAGCCTCAGCCCCTGCTGTGGCACAGCCACGGGGAGCTGGGGCATCTGGAAGGACCTCTGTGTCATCTTGGACAACGGAGACTTCGGTCTACCGGGGAGCTGGCTGACTCCGCTAGGTTCTTGCTGATAACGAACCGGGGAACCGGACTGTGACCTATAAACGCTCATGCTTTCTGCTGGGGGGCTGGCGCGATACTGAGGACCTCTACGAAGAGGAGAAGGTGGTGGGCTTTGATATTCCTTCCCTTGGCTTCCAACAGGAGGTGGGCTGAAGCGGTAAGAGGAGCCCTGGTGGGCAGGGGACGTGTGCGGAGGACTGGGTCTATAATGCGAGTTTTGGTGCGTCGGAGACAGAGCAGGAGACGTGGACTGGTACCCTTGTCTGGTTGGTGAACCCACGGAGCTATTGGACCTGAAATCAAAGACCTGATGAGAGCCAAGAGGTGAGCCAGAAATATAGGCTGAGTCCCTGTGAGCTGGGGACGGGGGCGGGCTCTGGATGATGGGCAGCCCTTGGTTCGGCCTGGACTCTGTCTGCAAGCCAATGGAAACGTTCTCTACATCCTGCTCAAGGTACTCCTCCTCAAAGATGTCTTGCACAGAATAGAGCTCTTCGTGCTGGGCTTCGGGCTCAGGCTCCACCGGGAGCGGCGGCGGCGGCGGCTGCTGCTGCTGCTGCTGCTGCTGCACCTGCCTGCACTCCTCTTCCACCCGCATCAGCAGCCGCTGGATCTCACGGTTGTTGGGACACAGCTTGATGGCCTCGTTCAGGTCCTCCAGGGCTGCTGAAAACTGCCTGCTTGACAAAGGGACAGAAACGAGAACTGAAATTACTCTGGATTTGAATGGAGCCCTTCTCGGAGGCTCCTGCGGGTTAAGCGGCTTGTCCGTGTTACTGAGGGAGACGTCTGTGATTGCTACCGCGGGCTGCGTCTCTCAAACTCTGCCTCATGCGCCTCCCTCAGACTTATTTTATCCAAACTGAAGGAAAACACCGCCAGCCATGCTGCGGAAGAGGGGAACAGAGTCCTGAGATGGCACAACCCAGACTAGCAAAGACGCCCGTCCTCTGCGGTGCATGTTACGGGCTAATTAATTACTCCTCACAGCACCACCATGGAGCTTTGCCCCCGCGTTCGCAAAGGGGAAACCAAAGCACCACTAAGGAAGAGCCAAGCTCACCACTGCTGTAAACAAGCAGAGCGTTGACGGAGTTGCAACCGCTCGCGCCAGTGAAAATTTAACTTCTGCCTGATGCCAAGACCACACAGCGTCAGGGCTGGCTCCAGAGCTCAGGGGCTCCCACGGGTCAGCGCTTTGGGCAAGGCTTGTCTCTCCGATTTTGCAAGGGATTTGGCTAACGTCTTCAGAAGGAAGGAACAGAGCCCCTTTCGGGAGCCTGCAGCCCCCCGGGGAAGCCTTTGCAAGGGAAAGGCTGGGAGGAGTCAAAGGGAGGGGGGGGCTCGGGGAAGGGGGTTGTCATTTACAGGGACACTTGGCTTTTGAGCAAAACCAACTGTTTGAACAGGATTGCCCTCTGGGGGAAGGATGATCACCGGGGGAAGGATGATCACCGGGGAAAGCTCCCCAGCACCTCCCAGCCCCAGCCTAAGCTTTTGCGCAAGCCACTGAGAACCAGGTGGAGGAAGGAAAAGCCTCCTGTTCCCCGGACTGTGCTGACCTCGGGGTGCTGCCGGGCACCAACTGGGAAACGAAGGAGAAAAGCCAAAATGGTAATGGTTTCTGCTGGAGAGATCTGGGAGAAAAGGACCCTTGTACGCAGGGAGGCTGATACCATCTGGGGAGGAACCCAGCTCTTAGGCTTCCTTACAAGTGTTTTGGAAACAATGGAGAGGAAAACCATTAAAGGAAAGGCATTAGGTCAGTGCGGCTCAGCGAGCAGGACTTCTCTGCGGTAACAGAAGGTCACGGCTTCACCTCCCACATCAGGACCCAGCGGACCAGGCAGCCCAGCGTCAGCTGGGCCAGGAGGCCGGTTCCACACATCACCTCCAGCATGGAAGGTCCAATGGTGCTGGTGGTGTCTGCTGAGCTACGATGTTTGCACAGGCGGACTCGACACACCTCCGGCTACTGGCAATTCTCCACGCTGCCATCCAAGGCATTTCGGCTGCCGTTTACAACTGAGACGACAGCGCGTCCGGCCCGTGAGCATATGACTCAAAGGCAAGGCCTCCTGCTCATTTCGGAATGCCACTGATCGCTTTTGAAATTAATCTAACCTCACATCCTTTAGCCTTCAGGGAGGTTAAGGAGGGAATGCTCCGGGCTCCAGCTGAGATGCGGAGACCCCAGCGCTGGAGCCCTCTACAAGCTGGTTGCGGTGCTGGGAGCACAAGCCATGGCTAAGAGCTCACTGGCTGGCGCTTGCCTGCATGGCCACTGCCATCAGCAGCTTCTGCCTCCCCCAAAGTGCTGTAGGACAGAGAGATTCACAGGTTCTAAGGCCAGAGGAGATCACTGTGATGAATGAGCCTGCCCTCTCGCGTAACACAGGCCACAGCGCTTCCATGAGTCATATTTTGCTTCAAGTCCAAATAGTGGTTGAACCGAAGTGTCTTTTTTTAAAAGAATACCCAATCTTGGTGTAGTTAAGATGTTCAGACAAAGTTCAACTAAGGCGAACCTCTCAAAACGTTGGCATTCAGCCCTCTCCAGAAACTACCAAGTTAGTAGTAGGGAGGGAGGGCGCTACTTGGGAGTTTGAGAGGTTTGTGATCTCATTAATGAATGTCCCTTTGCCATTTAGAATCATAGAATTGCTAGGGTGGGAAGGGACCTTAAAGATCACCTAGTTCCAACCCCCCTGCCATGGGCAGGGACATCTCCCACTAGACCAGGTTGCTCAGAGGGGACCCTGGTACGGTTTTTGCATGGGGGATGACTACATCAGCCTGGCCAGGCTTGAAGAGAGCAGCCCCTCGCGCTTTTCTCTCTCTCGCTCCTCACCTGCTGCTGCGCTTGGCCCTTGCTCTTGCATAGTAAGCTTCGTAAGATTTCGGTTTCAGCTCCAGTGCTTTAGTAGCAAATTCCTCCGCCATTCCAAAATCCTGTCGTTACAATAGGTGTGCAGGTAAGTAATTGAATAGATAGAGAAATAAAAAATATATGCAGTTTGGGAAGAAAGCAAACTTAATACGGACATTTATTTTGCATGTAAACTCGGAAAACTTGATGGTACTGGAATGTTTCACGTGGATTCGACATCATTTATGGCCAGAAAACTATGATGGCATGTCCGAAGACTCAAAGCCCTCTCCTAACGCCGGATGCTGTCAGCACCCACAGAGGCCAGCGTGCCACTGGCTCCGTTCTCACTGATTGTGTCCCCAACAAGGGCATGCAACCCCTCTCCAACAACCTACAGCCTTGAGGAAACATCTGGTCTCGCAGAGGCTGGAATGTTATCTCATGAAGGACTTTTTCCACAGTTGAAAGCAATAGGAAACCTTTCCCACGCCCTCCGCTTCCCACTCTGCTGCACACTGACACACTTCGAAGGGGCCGAGTAAAACTGCACATGAAGGAAGGGAGTACGGTGTCTCGGTAGCTACAAACAGGACTCACCTGGCAAAGGCCTCTCACCAGTCCAACCCGTTCCACTGCTCCTTGCCTCTCCCTCCCCTGGGGTGGGAGAGGGTGACAGCACGGGCTGGAGACCGCCCTGGCTGCCTTCGAGTGGCAGTGCCGTGAGACTATGAGCTACAGCTCAAACCCTGCCCGCTCTCCTCCCTCGCCTTGTCCCGAATGCTTCACGGACCACTAGGCTCAAGCTGGGCGCTTGCAAAGGAGACCTCTTCCCCGTGGAGGGGCTTTCATGTTGCAACCAAACACAATTTTGGCTTGCTGACTTGGGCTGTGACCCTGAGTAGCACTGGGAGAACGCACCGAAGCGCTCCTCATTTGTTCAAGAAGTCAGTAAACAAACTCCACCTTGTAGAAACAAAGTTCACGAGCACACAGATGGCGGCTCAGACTGCACGGAGCTGCCACGTGCGAGCGAGCAGGGTCAGCTGGACCTTAGCAAAAACCCAGGGTGAGGTTTAATCTCCCCTAAGGAGAGCTCGCTATCTGGATGCCCTGCCTGGGGAAGCTCATACTTTGATTTGTACCTTCAGTAGCAGTCACTGAAGAGATATCGCCTAAGAGACTAAACTGGGAATGCAGTCAAGAGGCAGGTATCTTTTATGGTCTCGTCCACAGATGCAAAAACTGCAGGAGCAATGACACCGCCCCCCTGGAATTTTTTATCACAGCACCTGGGATTCCCCAGTTAACAGTAAACTGAAAATCTTGTCCTTAAATCACCGGCTTTGCTGCGAGTTGGCTCGTTTAAAGAGAAGGTTCACGCTTTTTCTACAAACTGTGGTGTTTGCTCACCAGCGTTAAGGTTTTACTTCCACCGCTCTTCAAATGTCTCCCTCACAGCTGAAAGAAATGAAGGCGTCACAAAACCCCCTTCCCCTCGGGTGTCATCTTCTCTGGCTCATGGCCCTGGCAGAGATTTCACTTTTTGAGTCTACGGAGACTTTAAGCTGTCGAGGTGAAAGTCCCTGAATGCAGAGCGAGGGGGAAGGACGGCCAGGCTGCAGGAGCCGGTCACTAGATGCTGCTAGATGGGAGCGGGGAGGAGTGACGGTGATCTGGCAGTTCTGGGAGGAGAGGGAGCGTGTGGGGGTGTCTGTGGATGAGTCACTGCCCTGGGGAAGTGCTAGCCCCCTAAGCATATGCTCCTTCATTTTAAATTAATTAGTATTCAAAGGAGCGCATCTCCTGGCTCCTCCCTCACCACTGCCCTAGAAATCTGGAAAATGCCTCCACCCCCAACTCACATCATCATCAAAAGGGAGTAATAAAAAATTCAAAAAGCTATAAACACAGCCATGAATTTTTAATCATCAGAAATGCATATTAAATCGTTACTTCTTTTGAATTATAAAATGCCAGCGCTCTGTGAAGGACAACCAGGTTACAGAGAGGAGAGATCTCCGAGGTCAAAGCACGATGACAGGACGGACACGTCTCTGCGCACCGGCAGAATGCTGGCAGCTTGTGCTTAAGGCCATGAAGGGCGGGGAGACTTACATTCATTTTCCTTCGACATCGGGAGAGGTTGAGAAGGAGCGACACCTTCAGCTCACGGAAAGTTTTCAGGTCTTCTCCAAACCCTTCCCTGGGGAATTTTTTCAGAGCGTACTGGTAGCGCTGGGCAGCCTCCTTCACTTTACCTTTCTAATAGAAGGAGAACATGTCAAAACACATCCTTGGGTTGAGTTTAGTGCACCGCAGAGAGCTCACTCACCAGCCCCACCAATGTTTTAGGTGGTGAAGGGAACATGACTCCACCATTTAGCTCTTTTCTAGAAAGAAAAGCCAGAGCGTTTGATCAAGGGAACATCTGATCTGGAAATGCAGATAGATGCCTTGTGCGTGTCGAGTTCTCCCACTTGGTACAGAGCTGTCACGCTACAGTGGGAAACAGCAGAAATTGTGTTATGTTAATTTGATACAACTCCATCTGGTTTCTGGATGGATGGTCTTTTGAGCTGGGTGATCAGTAATATATTTCTGGAGCACACCCTACACCCAAAGCTTAATAAGCACCAGGGAGCGTAAAGAATACGAAGTGTGGGACTTTGGGCGAGTTCCTGGGGCTCAGAAACGCCACCGCGACAGCAAAGATAAAGGTTACGGCGCCGACGTGGCTCTCAAGTTGGACAAATGGGTTGGGATTCATCTCCGTGGACTTTAGATGTCTAAAAATCAGGTGTCTACAGGTGCCTGTCAACTGGGTTCCTTTTATAGTTATTGGGACGCAACAGTCACCTTCAAAGGGTGACTCATCTTTGCTATTTTGGGCAGCTGTTTTTGGGACGGGATGGTCTGCGCCCTGGAGGGGGGCAGCCACGGCAGCCAGGGTGAGAGAAAGAGGGCAAAATGGGATCAAACGAGATTTAGGACGCGTGCAATTTGCGATGACCCAGACATAAATTTTGCAGCTATGAATAGTAAGCTTTAAAACCTTTTAGACTCAAGTTTCTCAGCTGCATCGTGTATCTCTGGCAGATAACTCCAGTTATAATGCCAGCTTTGCATATTTTCTGCTTCACCCTTAGAGCCTAGCAGTGAATCACTGTTGTACTTGCACATTTTGTGTGTGTGTGCAAATCTCCAGGTTTTAAAGATCGGCTTAAAATAAACACAGAGCAAAAAAAAAAAAAAAAGACTCTCTAATTCTAATGGCGGAACGTCTCCCATGGGCTAAAGGACACGATAAAGCCATCTGTGTCCTGACAATCTGTTTTCATTGCAAGAAGTTTCTTCCACGAGTTTCTCTGGGATCTACTCTCTCGTCGCCTTGTTCCACAGCAGTCAGCCTGCTAGGTAATGACAAGGTTGCCCGATCTGACGCAATGACATCAGCACTCCGAATCTCTGTAAAACACTTGGCTTCTGGTGTTTTCAAAGAGGAAATGAAGCGCTGGCTCAAATCCAGACTGCAGAGAGACTTGGCTTTGCTTCAGCTTCGTTACAGATTCGGGCAATCAGTCCCCCCCCGCCCCCTCCCCAACCCCACTAACCAAAACCAAAGAGTTTGCAACACAAGGAACGCTGCGAGCGGTAGCTTTTACTTGCCACGCATGAAGGCAGCAGCATGGCTCGAATGAGTCAAAACCTCATACAAAGTTACGCTGCAAACTGCATCTGTTCCGTTTTTTCCCCAAACCACTCTTCTCACCTTATAAAACATGTCTCCCTCCTCCATCAGCTTGCTCAAGAGGATGATCATGATGTCTGGTTTGGAGGTTGCCATCGCCCATGTTGCTGGACCTGTAGTGTACAGGATGCATGATGGGTAAAAAACTCATACAATGCAAGGGTGGTAGGAAGCTGGGTGGAAAAAATATCCTGGGGTGGGAATTTCTGCTGGAGAGAACAACTTGGCATGGTCAAAGGGCAGAGCGCTCCCAATGATTGAGCTGACAATTCCTCTCGCACTTAAATTAACGTCATCCTCATTGCAATGGTTTTCCTTTGCTGTCATTAAGGCTAATCCTAATCGCCACCACCGCCATGGTCTGGGAAACAATGGGAGCCATTCCCACCAGAGGGCAGTGCTGGTTGTGGAACCAGCCGGGGTGGGGGAAACAGCGCGGTGGGGAAATAAAACGTTATCTCAAAGGAAAAATCAGAGCGGTTACATAAAAGCATTTCTAAATTAAAATCTCTGGAAGTCTACTAGGAAATCTGCAGTTCGACTGTCGATAGGCGTTTTGTGTTTAAGTGGATTGTGATTTCCAGCTTCACAAGATGTGAAATACTAGAGCAGAAAAATCCATTAAGGCGGAAAATACGACAAAGGAAAGGTGGTGTCTAAGCGCTGCTGGTGCCGGAGCCGTCTGTTGGGCTGGGGGGACACGCTGGCTCCGCGCAGGGGACGTGCAGAGCCAGTCGTCACCTCAAGGTCTAATACCGGGAGGGAAGGGGTGGCAAAAGTTTGGGGACAACTCATTAGTGTGGGTGAAGAATAAGTCAACAATATTCTATAAGTAGATTCAGTACGTTTTGGGGGAAGGAGGTTAGTTTTTGAGTTCAAGTTATTCTCTGCAACAGTCATTCAAAAAATTATTTGAAGGTGAGGTAAATTAAAAGATTAGAGGTGTTGGGGACGCATGCAGGCTAAATCAAACAGGAGAAAGCAAGGCTGACAAAGCTATCAGATCGAAGCTGATGCTGACAGCAATGAGATATACCTCGTGGGCGACTCGGTAACGTCTGACAACCTTCAAAGAAAGGAGAAAACAAAAAGTTGTAGGAGAGAGGGGAAAAAAAAAATGGATGAAGGTGAAAAAAAAAAAAAAAAAGAAAAAAAAAAAAAGAAAGGAAAAAAAGCAGCCGTGAGAGGCAGGCAGCAAAGAAGCCAATGCACCAGCAAAATCCCCTTTCACAGGAAAACGTAACGTGAGCAGCTGTGTGGCGCAGCGCAGGTAACACTAAGGTCTGGAAGCATACACAGAGCAAGTGAACGCAGCAGCTCACAGCAATGCATGGACAGAGTACGTTTTGTCGACTCGGACTAGTAAAGATAGAAAAAGCATTACCAGAGGAAAGACCTTGCCAAAGAAACAGTCGTTTATTGATTAACTTTGCTAAGTAATACGACAGGAAAAAAAAAATAAAAAAAAAATAAAATTCCCCGTTTTAATAAAGAGAATAAGGCAGTCGTGACTCGCCGGCTGCTTTCGGAGTCCGAAGCAGCAGCTGGGGCTGAGGCTCTCTGTGTTACGTTTACATTTTCTAGGAAGCCAGCCCCACTGCTCGAGTCCTGCCTGGGCACAGAGCCGAGAGCGGATTGTCCCCCTCTCCCTACCTATCTTTGCTCCTTTCTTCAGGAGAGTGACGACGACCGAGGTGTTGCGGCATCCCACTGCCCTGTCGAGGGGCCGCATCCCGCTGTAGTCAACGTGCTCGATCATGGCCCCGTGGTCCACCAGGAACTGAACCTGCAACGAGAAGCGCGACAGTCAGTCAGTTCTGCTCCGGGGCAGGAGCTCTGCGTGCTGCTGGTGACGTACAACCAGCAGAAGCTCGCTCTGCTCCACTGCTTGGGCTAAGACCACCTCTACAGGGTCTGAGGGTTCCTCAGAATCACACGTTGGCCTCTATGGAAGCACGTGCGTGTATGGAGGGCCAGGACTCTATATGCTTATTGCTACATCAAGCTGAACTGTACTATTTTAAGGCTCAAGTTGCCCCGGGGGAGGTTTAGATTGGATATTAGGAAAAATTTCTTCACTCAAAGGGTTGTTAAGCACTGGAACAGCTGCCCAGGGAAGTGGTG
The DNA here is from genome assembly GCF_028500815.1 of Rissa tridactyla. Taxonomy (NCBI): domain Eukaryota; kingdom Metazoa; phylum Chordata; class Aves; order Charadriiformes; family Laridae; genus Rissa; species Rissa tridactyla. Next base: position 4,595,990 of record NC_071484.1, on the reverse strand, counting down.
GAGTCGCCATCCCTGGAGGTATTTAAAAGACGTGCAGATGTAGCGCCGAGGGACACGGGTTAGTGGTAACTTGGCAGTGTTCGGTTAACAGTTGGACTTGATGATCTTAAAGGTCCCTTCCAACCAAAACGATTCTATGATTCTACGATTTTACCCCAACCGCCCGTTTCCTTCTGCATGTGTTACAGGCCACTTACCACCTCTGCGTCGCCGTAAAAAGCTGCCAGGTCCAGCGGAGTGCGTCCGTTTTTATCTGCGTGGTCGGTGGCAGCTCCGTTCTCCACCAGGGAACGCACCACGGAGAGATGTCCCTTCAGACAAGCCCAGCTGAGGGCTGTCAAGCCCTCCTTGTCCATCAGGGAAATGGAGGCACCTGAAAGAAGCAGCATCAGGTCACTTAAGAGCTCTCTCCTGTTGAGCACTATGATGCAACAAACCATCCGCTCGGTGACAACAGCTTATTTTTTAGCGATCTCTGTAGATAATTATTAATTACTTTATTAACATTTCTCCCACTGCAGATCCCACCCTCTATGGTGACTTCAAATGCACCGACAGGAACTGTGGCAAACAAGTTTATTCACACCAAGCTGCAAACTTTTTCGCACCTAGCTCCGTAGGCTTTTCTGGCAAGCACCTTCTGAGCAGCAGGGTGGATTCAACATCCCTCATCTGAGACATCAATCTTTCTTTTTAACTGTTTGGTTTTTTTTTTAAAATCAAACCCCATTCCAGCCTGTGTGAGTCAGAGATGAAACCATTTTGCTGTTTCAGCAGGTCACGGCGTACCAAGGGGAACTAAGTCAATTCAGCTCAGTTCTTCTACAAAAGCACGTATTTTCCCCTCTTCGCTCCCCCTCCCCTTTACCCAAATCGACACAATTTCCAGCAGTATTTCTCCCTGAACTTTACCCAACATAAATACAACGCTGTGGGATGAAACTACTGCCAACTGCAAGCCAAGGAGAGAGGGACTTGACGTTTTCTTGGATGAAGCAATCGCGCTGCCATACCAACGGGTCAGCGTTGCTTCATACGGCATATGGATACGCGTACGAGATCTGAACAGCAGCATTAAGTGAACACTCCTCTTGGTGGCACGAAGACAACTCCGGTTGCCATGGCACAGGCACGGCTCCGGCTCTCAAGCGTGCAGAAGAGATCCGTATCAGCTCTGCTCCTCCGAGGAACTGCGGCTACCTGCGGGATGCTCCCGCCAGCAGCCTGGGATGAATTGCTGCTGCAGTATTTTTCTCCTGTAGGTAAACTCTCAACCGCCCAGCGTGAGGTCTTCGCTGGCTCCAGAAAGCTCAGCAAGCGGGGGAGTAATGTGAATCTCCTGCGCCTTCCCCGTCATCCCAGCTGACACGTCCCCCGGGTAGCACACATCGCCCAGTCGAGAGCAAACTGACAGGTCTTCCAGCTTGCGCAGCTTTTTGTTTGCGGAGGAGCAGAACGCGTGAACGTTCGCTCAGGGTGTGCTCAGAAACCTCCGCCCGGAGCCCTCGGCTCAGCCCCAGTGCCCCGCTCGCCGCCGGCCTCCGAACCGCAGCGCGGGCTGCCAGGGAGGGAGGTGGCAAACGACGTCTGGGGCAATCCGGTGTGCCGAGGAGGGACACTGGCTGTACAGGACAAGGGGCGACAACCTAAACTCCTGACACCTCGCCAGCCTTCCCTCACGTTGCCCACACTGCACCCAGGAGCCCTTCTGAAGCTCTGTGAAAGCCCTCCAGATGATCCTCAACTGACCCAAGGCCAGCTATTGCTCAGAAAAGCAGGATGAAGCCTCATTTCATGCCTTCTTATTTGTACCAGCTACTTTATTGCAATCAAACCGTCAAAGTCTTCTCTTGTGTTTTCCCTCTGACTCTTCTGGAGCCGGCGAGGAAGCTCCTGCAGTAAGAGGGAAGGCTGGAAAACCACATCATCACTCGGCCGTCCCGCTCTTTCGCCAGTGCAGTGGAAGAGACACACCACACCGCAGGGTGACGTGCCCAGACTCCAGGGCATCACTGCAGCGATGCGAGCTGAAGGTCTAAGTGAGCGGACAATGCGCGGCGCTTCCGAAATGCCCAAAGGCTGCTCCGAGGCAGGCTGGGCACGACCTCCGCAGAGGCACCGAGCTCCCGGCAGAACCTCTGCTCCTCTCTGAAGGCTTCTTTCGCTCCTTCGGGGATCTCTGACCCGCTTCGCGTTAAGGCAGTCAGACACGAAACAAACTGATGGTTTCGAGGGCAAGTGGCTTAAGGTGACCTCATGGGATGGATCCCAGCTCCGGCGGGAAAGATTTTGGCTGGGCAAACCCAGCTTCGGAGAGGGGGTTTGGAGAGCAGCTGGGCTGCTCCTTCCCTAAAAAAATTACCTGGCTAAATGCAAGAGTTTATGGTTTAATGTTATCCAGCAGACACACAACAATTAGCCGGCTAGAGAAAAAAAAAAAAAAAAAGAAAGGATTGACAGTTGGAGCATCAAAAAGGAGGCGGGAATGGGCAGGGGGGTCGGCCCCTTTCTGTGCAGAGGACGCAGGAGAAGATGCCGTGCCCATGCTGGGCTACCCCCGCGGGGACAAGGCTCAGCGTCGTGTGTCACAGGCACGAGACAGACAGCGAGGGGCGGCAGCCACACGTACCACGTACCCCACGGCAGCAAAAACATCGGGGGATTGATTTTCGCAGCAAAACGAGATTCAGGGTCAAGCTCTCTCCAAACGGAACGAGCATCAGAAATGACTGTGCTTCGTGTAACACCGACCCGTATAAACATCAGCTTTAGCGGAGCCGTTACCAGGAAAGTTTAATTCACTGTTCACACGTCCATCGCTTCCGGGTGTTAAAGCAAGAGCAGTAGGTAACTCTAAAAATTTGGATTTCAAATTGATTGATGACTGCAACTCTGTTAATAAAAAGTGTTTACAAACGCCAACTGTGTTAATCAAGTACAGTCAAATGAGATTTGCTTTGCAACACACTAATTAATGCTTATGGCTTATGATTCACACACTTTGATTTTAATGAAACATTGAACAGGATTGTCAAAGCCATTTTAATTAAAATACACCATATATCACTGTACTCTGCCCAGGCTTGAGCTAACTTTTCAGGACCACGCGTTATAGCCTATTTAAGTGGCTAAATTTAGTTTATTAAGCTATTTAGAAGAATGGACCTTATGAAGTAAAAAAGATTTTCGTATGTTTGACTTCTTGGTGTCCTAAGAGCCAGGTTAACATGACGTGCGTTTGCTGGCGATCCCACGGCCAAGATCAGATTACCCGGAATTTTCATCCTCCACTGAACCAGTCAGTCTTAAGCAACATGCACAGTTCTCAAGTCTGGCCAACAAAAAAAAGAATCACTTATTTTAAGCCTTTTACACAGATGCAGTGAAGCTGCAAAAGGGGCCACGTTGCAACTCAAACATGGAGACCGTTTAATTAGAAATTTTTAAAAAACCAGAACGCCAGAAAAGAATTAATTGGATTAATTCACGAAGAAACTCATGCCTGATCTTTGTCACATCCCTACGCAGGTTACAGCGCTGAGCAGCAAGGACCCCACTGGCTCAGGACAGACAGGCAATGAGAAACTTGCTCTTGGAAGCCTGGCAATTTTACAGTGAAAAATGTTCTTAAAACTACTATGTAAAATATTCAAGCGTCTCACATTTTGGCTAAGAGGTCAGCCACAGTCACTTACGATATGAAGAAAATATCCCTTCCCAAAGAGGGATCTTACCTGAAATACAAATATCAGATAACAACACAAGAATTAAACGCTATTTCTAGCCAAAAAAGAATGGAAAATTACCGAAACACACCAAACAAACATTGGCTATTTGTCAAAAAAAAAAAAAAAAAAAAAAAAAAGAGAGAAGTCTCTAAGGAGCTACAGAAATACAAAATAATCGCGTTCACACAGGTTGCAGGCAGGGTGTTGTCCTGACTCACCTCAAACATGTACAGCAGAAATGAGTAAAATGAAACATGTTCCCGTTGACTGAGTAACTCCCAGGGAAGGGGAATTATTAGACACTGGAAGTACCGAGCAAAGGGAACCTGCGAGCGCAAAGCCGAAGAGCAGACTATCTTCAAAACAATTCTGGTTTATTTTCAACAAACACACCAAACCCTTGCCTGTGTCGCGGCCTTACCCTCCTGCTGATGTTGGCGTCAAAAATGCAGGCAACAATACTAGCACTAAAAATGGAAGTGTTAAAACGCGTCCCGGGCTCTGGTCCGGCGGTTGAGTCTTGCCTGCCTGTTCCATGGCGATGCTGACGGTTCAATCACATCGCTCGTTCCTTTTTTTGTCTAAGGGGAAAGCTCCAAGCACGGTTCAAGGGCACATTCTTAACTCAATGCTCAAAGCACCTGTGCTGGGTTATTTTATTTTCTGACCCAAGTGCGTGGTTTTGGGGCTGCGAGCACCAAACGCAGACAGCAAAACCGACAGCCAAGATTAACGCCATGACAGTTCTAGTCTCGTTCTCCAACAAGCTGGATACGGTGCTGAGAACCTCTCCACCGCCCGATCCAGCAGTGGGATTGCAGTCCCCACCCTGACATTACGAACTCCAGCTGTGCAGGAGACGGTGCGGTGGGACTCGCCGTGGCCCGTCTCCAACACACTTCCAAGCATATGCTCTAACCTTGTGCGAGCAGAAACTCCACTGTGCCCAGATGTCCTTCAGATGCGGCCATCATCAGCGGCGTCCGCCCCTGCTTGTCTGCCATGTTCACATCAGCGCCGTGCGTGAGTAAGAGATCTACAATCTGCAACACACAAAGCGAGAACACACGTTGCATGTGGAGATCCAGCTGAGAACACTTGTCGTACGTAGAGAAACCAGAGCCGAGGAAGGGCAGAGTGGTCCCCATGTCTTGAAACCCCAAGGCATGGTGCCCTCTGAGATTACTGCTGCAAGATTAGGGCATAGGAGAAGCGTATAAGGACAGGAAAAATGACTTTTTAAATCAAGAGCATCCCATTTGCTTCCCAAATGGTGAGATAACACAGTACATAAGCAAAAGCTGTCTGCAGCCACCAAGAGCTCAGGGTGCTGGAAGCATCAATATCTCTTCTCACTCTGATCATTCCCCAAGAGTTGAGGTTTGTCTTCTCCACCGGTATTTCAGCAAGATGGAAGGGCTGGCCTGACCCTACATTTCAGGCCAACCCGGCGGCGCGAGGACCCCACTCACCTGCCAGTGGCCCTGTCTGACGGCGCTGAAGAGCGGCACGACCCCGCGGCGGTTGGGCTGTGCCACCGCGGCTCCCTGCTCCAGGAGGAGCCGGCAGACCTCCAGCTTCCCGCGGCCCGCCGCCGCCGTCAGAGCTGCGGGAGAGAGAAAAGCAGTGAAGGGAAAGAGCCACACGCTCCACAGGGTTTTTTCATACCCAGAGATAGGTCTTTCTGCTGGCTATCGAAGCGATGGTGCCTGAAATGCCAAACATAGCTCACGACGGGCAAAACGAACCAAGGAAATGGGTTGGCTCAGGACAGCTGTAGCTCTTACTTGTCATTTTAGTTTACTTCAAAGGTCAACTCTTCCATGAAAAGATCTCGTAACGTTATGGAAAGAGGCTGATTGGGACAATCAGCTTTTATTATTTTCTCCAAGTCGCAGTGCAACCGGATGAGAACGGCAATACGCATAAAATAATCTACAGGCACATGTGACCGAGGTTCAAGGTGTCGCCGCAAAGAAACGCAGCGCCTTGTCACATGAAACTGTCGCCATTTCCCTTGTGCCTCCCCGCAGGTTTCCCTACTGCAGAAGCCACAGGCTGCAAGACTTGAGTGAGTCTCAGTAGGGGCACAATGTGCAGAGAGAACACAGGCCTTCAGGTACGCGCCGTCTTGGCAAGACCTTCTGCAACCTGGCCTTGACTCATCCCACCATGACTACAGGAGAGCAAGCGAGGGATCGAGCTGGAGGCACTGACAGATCACTGCCAGCCAATGGGTGTCAGTCAGATCTGTGGCTTTTCTCCAACCGAACAAGCACAGAGCAGTATAATTCAGATGGAGGACTTTTAATATCCCACTTTAGCCTGTAGATCTCTGAAACCAGGGAAACAACCGGAATGCAAAAATGGTATGAGTATGTTCACCTGTTCTCCAAGAAAAACGCTAGTTCTGGGCTTTGTTTCTGGCCAGGACTAATCCTACCAGCAAGGGTCTTTGGGCAAAACCAAAATTAACTTATTTCCAGTATTAAAGACGCTCACAATATCACAGGTGGGTAGAAGTAACACTTGACAGCTCTTTCCCTGACAAAATGTGCTCTGTTAACTCGCAAAGTATGGTTGGGTTAGAAAAGGCACATTCAATCTGAAAATAGTTCCAAGTGCAGGACCTGCCTTCAACTCGTCTTTGGTATTAATTTTAGACTTTTCGGTTCCTCCCTCCTCTCCCTAACTTTCTGTGCACTTGAGCACGGCTCCCCTGGCTCGATGCTCTGCCGCTTCTAGTAGGAGTTTGAGCAGAAGGTGGGAGTCTATTTCTAACTGACGTAGCTTGTTTTTTCTTTGAAGTACATTTCTGTGGGCTGGCTGATTACGAGGTGTTGATGGGTTTCCAACTGCAACGCCGTTAATGTTGGGGGATTTAATTAATTCTCTATTCTGTTCCACATTATGGTTGAGTTTTCTTCTCTTGGGGTTGAGAGACACCAAGAGTTAAAAGAAAAATCATCTCGCTGCCACAAGCAGAACATACTGCAAAATCTATAATCAGATCCATGTGGGTTTTACACGTAAGCTACCAATATAGAAGGAGGACTGTGTGTAATGTGCACAGCAGAGGGATCGGCATGCAGGGCTTTTGGGTTCTATTTCGAAACCTGCCTGCACTTCAAATGTTGCAGGTTAATTTGAGGTATTTCACGTCAAAATGACTTATGCTTGCAACACTGAAAATACTGTAAATCACTTCAGTGTTTGGTGTTCACCATGAAATATTCTTTGGAAAAGACTGTACTGGAACGGGATGATTTGATCCATGGCCATATCCTTCTCCCCTCTGCCTTGCAATCCACCCTACCTGGTCTGACACGTCTTTTTGCTACTCTGCTCCTCAGGGTCACAGCAACTGGTGGGGGTACGTAGCTCCAGCCTGGCCTTTGCAGCTCCAACTCAAGGGAAGCTCAGAAGCTTCTGTGCTACTGAGCAGTCAGACCTTGCTGCAGGAAGGTCATCATCCCATACTGATGACCTGGATTTGCTGCCTGCTGCTGAGAGAAACCTGTCCAAACTCGTCTTGTACGCTGCACAGATATCTCAGCATCTATCCTCAGAAATGGAGAAACTCCCCAAGGAGCGAAAGGAGCTCAGTCCAGCCGGAATCCTAGGAGACCAACTCACTGAGGTACACCCAGACTTCATCAGCACCTGTCCTTTGAGCAGAACGTTGGACTAGATAACCCCCTGTGGTCCCTCCAACGGCCAAGAGCTGGACAGTCTGCTGCTGTGAATGAACAGAGGTGCCTCACCCCTCCATCTCCAGCCTTCCAACCAAAGCGGCTTTTGACGAGATTGCAAGCTCCAGCTCCACTGCTGGCCACCTCATGGCCAGAGCACTGTCCTGTGGCTGGCGTCCAACTCTCCAAAAAGCTCAATTAAACCACCTCAGGAAAAATTCTACAAGTGTCCACTTATTTAAGCCTTTTAGCACTCTTTACATGGACTTATCCGCCTGTCTCCCCCACCACCAATGCGCCTTGCAACGGCCATCAGTCTCCAGAAACCCCACGGCACGAGGCAAGGCACGGCACGGTGCCTGTGTGCTGAAAGGAGATAGGAAAAGCCAAGGAAAGGTGATGAGAGGAAACAAGAGAAATGGAAATGGTTTTGTTTGAAGTTTTACTGTCTGCCAGACAGCTCCTGTGGCCCAGCATGAAGGAGGTGAGTCCATCACGCCCAGCCAAGGAGCAGTGACCAGGATCCTTGTTTCAGAGAGGACAGCTGGGCAGGACAGCATGTGTTGCGCAACGGGCACCTCTGCAATGACATTTGGTCCAGGAAGGTCCAAAATTGTTATCAACAACTTATCACTTATTGCTCTTCACAATCTCTGCAGCTCCCGGAAAGGAGGGTGTAGTGAGGGGACGTCGATTGGAGGTCTTCTCCCAGGGAACAAGTGACAGGGCAAGAGGAAACAGCCTCAAGTCTCGCCAGGGGAGGTTTAGGATGGATATTAGGAAAAATTTCTTCACCGAAAGGGTTATCAAGCATTGGAACAGGCTGCCCAGGGCGGTGGTGGAATCACCGTCCCTGGAGGTATTTAAAAGCCGGGCAGATGTGGTGCTGAGGGACATGGGGTAGTGGTGGGTTGGGCAGTGTTGGGTTGATGGTTGGACTCAATGATCTTAAAGTTCCCTCCCAACCTCAATGATTCTATGGTCCTGGGCTGGAAAACAGGAATGTTCACTTTGCAGCATTTCCTTGAGGGCTTAGTGCCAGGAGAACAACTCACCGCGCAATAACAAAATCTTGGCATAAACGCCGTAAACCAGTGGCTGCATTTCTCAAAACACGGCACAAACCAAGCCTGAGGCGAGTTTCAGGTGCGGATGTGCCCCCTTCCGTCAGCGAGCAACGTCAGAGAAGCCACAGCCTCCGACACCAGGGATCTGCAACAGCACATTCTGCCTCTGCTGTTGTGCAGAGCACGTCTGTTTTCTTGGAGAAAAAACCAACTTTATCTGGAGAAGGAATCATTGAATTGCTCCTATACAGCACGTGTAGCTGTTTCACAGCCTGGCAGCAAGTCAAATGCAGTTTGATGGAGTCGTTCTTTGCACCTCCAACTCTGACGGAGTTATTACAAGTGACTCAGATACTTTGGTGCTGGGTTTTGATATGAAGTCTTGTCCCAGGGGGAAATATTCCATCTGGAGCTGGCCGTAGCGTGCTGTCAGCAATTCCTAAACTTACGATGTAACTTGGCGCTGCCGTTCGGATGATATCAGGCTGATAGCACTGAGCCAGGCAGGCAGCTCTGCGCTGCGGAAGATTAGACACACGAGCAACGAGTATCAAAAACCAGGCAAGGCATGATACAGATTTTTAGAGCAGATCGCTATTTTTAGGCGGAAATCAGCATTTCTCTTCAAATTTATCTAAATTCGCTGTTTACTTTTGGTAAAAAAAAATAGCAAATCAATGTGAAAGGGAGACTTGAGATCAATATAAACTCGTCCTGCCTGTGACGGGACAAAAAACTGCTGAATTTGGTGTCTGGCTCGTTTTTGCTCATTTTCCCGTCTTACCTACCACCAATTTTAATGGGATAAATGGGCATTCCTTCGAGATGGCTCCTCAATTTGTGTGCGATTTGCAATTCACGAATCCACATTCCCAACTATCCCAGTTAGTTACCCAGTTTCTCTGAGATACGAGAAACTCCCAGGTGTCTGTGTGAGTCCAGCTTTTGGCATCGTTGCGGGGAGAGGTAGGGGAAGGGGGACAACGGAGATGGGAAAGGCTTCTGCTGAAGAGTCCTCGAGGCGACGGGCAGGCTGGGAATGGCAGAGCTGCCCAGGGCAGAAGGAATGAGGACAGAGAAGAGCTGGATGCCGTCAGGGAGAAGATGCAGCGCTCGGCTTTCAGAGCGGAGAGCACGGAGAGCAGGATGGTGTCACCTGCAAAGGCAGGGAGCTCGGGGGAGAGACAGGGTTAGACGCCAGTTCGGCAAACGTCTACGGCGTTACGCCAGGCTTTGGCAGACTCATCCAGGCAGCCCAGGACTGTCGTAACTAAGAGCTTATCCGTAGAATCTGATGCTGCCCAGGAGGTTACTGTGCAGGGGGACATCTCAGTGGCTTTTGCTCACACTCTGATGCCCTCTGATCAAACTCTTGCACCTCCAACTCCGATGGAGTTACTACAAGTGACTCAGATACTTTTGCGCTGGGTTTTGATAGGAAGTCTTGTCCCAGGGGGAAATATTCCATCTGGAGCTGGCTCCAGATATTTACAAGACATTACTCAAGACAGTTTTTTATTTACAGGATAGTCCTCAGGACCCAAACACCAGAGAACCTTTTGGACGAGCCGCCTCTGGCCTGGTCACCACTTCAAACTGTGAGCTCAGCGGCAGCAAAGCCGTTGTCCTACTACCAACGCTGTGTCATGTCATTTGGCTAATTCCACACCCAATTTCTTTTTTCTCCCATGACACCCTCGGGGCACTTTTAAATTGCTTATTTGTATGTTGCCCTGATTTCCGCTAATAATGGCACAACGTCCTTGCTCCTCAGTTACGTCCCCGTGGATGCAGGAGCCGATTCCTTCCCTGATGCCCTGCGAGTGTGGCATCAAAGATCCTCCATCTTTGCCCTTTAAAGCTCAGGGGCAAATACTTTCTGATAGACTCTGTTCATTACAAGGCTCTAACAATGCTACATTTTCAAAGGTACAGTGTACAAACAGCTCAAAACATAACCCTGCTTTTTTCCTCCACCCTTCTAACCAGAAATGACCTGACCAAGGACCAAGCCACACGCCAGCCACCGTCCGTACCCTTGGATCGTGTCATTTTTAAGCAAAGCTGACAGAATCAAAAGCAGTGCTCCGGTACCCAGACAGGAACATCGCCTTGGTGTATTAACCTGACAGGAACATTACCAGCGATGCAAGCAGATTAGTGAGTTAAGCACAAAAGACAGTGGACAATATTTATGAGGTCACTGGAGTTAAAAGCCAACAACTCCAAGTTGGAATATCTCAAAAAATGGAGGTGATAGTGCCTTTCTTATCCGTGGTGTGGAAGGGGTGAACGGCCGCTTTTGTTTTGGTAGAAGTTCGGAAAGCAGGGCTTCTGTACCATACCCATCAATACAAAAATGCAGTATTGCACAAAAGGACATCTGTTTAATTACCAGGTGCTAAATAATGAGAAGTTTTCAAAAAATCAATGGCTAATTTAACAGTCATGGTGCTGCATGTAACCGGGAAGAGCAGAGAGAAACGGAGAGATGGTTTGGATAAATACGCCCAACATCAAGAGAGCAAGAGCAGAATTTTGTGTCCATCTCACTTAATGTGAGACGTCTCAGTGAAATCAGCGGCCCGGTTGTCAGAGCTGCTGCATGCCTGCACGCTCCGGGAAAGCGCCAGGAGCTGCAGAAGCTCAGGATTTTCAACCCCTGAACTTTTCTGTTTTACTTAAGCTGAGTGCGAGCTCCCCCCTGGCACCCGTAAATCCCCTGAAACCAAATCAGAGGAACTGATCCCTCTCCCTTCATCAAAGCAACACCCGGGATCAGGGATGCATCGGGTGACGGGGAGCCCTTAAATACAAACACAAACAGGCAAAAAGAAGCTACAGCATCTACAGAAATCACCTGTCTCTCCCCAAAGGCTGTCAAAGCTGTTGATTTGTGCTCGCTCCACCTCCTCTTCGTCTTTTTCTGGAAGATCGAGCAGGTAGGAGACAATCTAAAACAAAACGACATGTCAGCTCACGAACTCGGCTGCGTTATATATAAACTGCTGACATCTCAACACGAGCTGCTCTGAAGACACAGAGGAAAAGGAACGGTCTCTGCCTGGCACCCTGAGCTCAAGTAAATATTCTTCCAGAGATCAGTCGCTGAACCTGCTGCCCTGTGCAAGCAAAAAAACCCACCCAAGTGCCCTGACACGACTGCACATGAGGAGCTTTTAAGTGTCAGTTCCTTCTACGGGTGTCTGTCCTGCTGCAGACGGCCCGGTGCGCACAGCGGATGCGCCTCCGTCTGCAGCTCCAGCTGCCCTGAGCGGTGAGGGAACGCCGCCGCGTCCGTCTGTACCATGAGTATGATCATCCCCTTTCACCGCTGGGGAAACTGAGTCACGGACAAGGGATGTAATGGCGCAGTTATAATCGTTAGTCTCTCCGTTCGCTTAAGCTCCAGCGAAGACGAAGTTAGTTCCAGAAACTATTAGCTCCTTTCTAGCAAATGCCGTTTTTAAGCAGACTGTTAAAAAAATGCCACTATGTTTTTCTTCCAGCTGTGGATGCTTGAAACCCCAGAGAAGCAAATTAACTTCTTTAAAGGGTAAATTAAAGGATTTAATTGACTGAAAACTGCTAGAAAATTTCAGTGTTTGGATCATATGATGCGAGAAAGCAAGAGGCTAAGAAGAAAATGGAGATTTTACTTTAGTGACTGAAGGACAAAAACATTTTTCTCGTTCCAGGAGAAACAATTATCCACTGGGGTATAGGCTACAACGAGCCTTTTCTGAGTACCTGGGAGGAAGCCGTGCCTGCTCCGCCGCCTGCGGGCACAGGCTGAGGGAGGCACCAGCACAGGGCAGCAGGGATGTGGGTGACAAGTGCTGTTCCCCCGTGTCCCGCCAGTGATGCGCTGGTGCTCAGTGGGACATCGGGAACGACAGCAGCACGGGGGGGAGCAGGAAAGCCAGGAGGGTGCCTCCAGGAAAGATGCTGTTGAAGTGGACGATGCTCGTGGTGCTTCCACGGCAGATGCTGTGTGTGTTACGCTGCTGCCTCCGTGGGAGAGCGTGAGGTTGGTGTAACAAACGCCTGGGCCTCGGCTGCTCCCACCCGGCTGCTGCGCGGCTCAGTGGACCTCAGTGGCCTGGATAAACCGTAAAGCCACGTCTGGTATGGTTACACCAGGGTATAATCACAGCAAGGACTCCAGTGCGGCTCCACCAGCCATTAAGGTCACTTCATAAACATGCTAAACACTTGTTTTACCATTGAAATTGGAAAAAAAGAGCAAATCAGCTTGCGTCTCCTACGACTGCAAGCACCTCAAAACAGGGAGGTGCAATATTTTTCTATCAGCAGCCACGGACCTTTTATGGTAAAACAGAAATATTAAACAATTCCAAAACTCCCTTCTCTAAGTTATAAAGGTGATCAGTGCTATGTGTGGGGAAAATCCCATTTTAAAAAATTCTGTGCCCTGTTACAAATTACGTCCTCGGTGTGCAGATCTTTAGGGTTTTGAAGTCACATCTGCTTCTAATCGGTTCAACTCACAGTCACTTAGCTAATAAGAGTTTCCCAGCTTTCTTTAATTAGCTCCTCTGATCTGAGCACATTACCTATGTTTTCACGGATTACGCTTAACAAAGGCAAAATCTAAACTCCAGTAAATGGGAGGAGCTCAATTTAGCAAAGAAATCAACCAATGCAAAAAATCCTCAAAGACTTACTTCTCGGTAGGAAAACATACATCATTTCCCGCATCACAAATCTTTATCGGTACGATAAGATGAAGCTCTTCGGCTCTTCTCTCCCCCCAGCATACAGTCCAAAGCTCCGTGGTCTCACACTGCCCTAACAGCGCCGGAGGAGCGGCGTCAGCAACACGCTGTTTATCCACCCTTGCTTTAAGGTTTATTCCAACAACTTAAAGGCTTGTTACTCTTCCTCTCTTGGACGCCTGCCCAGACCCCAGGGTTTGCCAAGGGATCTCTGAACCCCGCAGCCTGGGATGGGAAGGGGAGGAAGAGCAGGACAGAGGTACTGACTCCATCTCCAAGAACCTCTTTGGTCAATGTTTTGGCTAGAAAACAGAGTCGACCCCTGGTTTCCCACCCCGTGGAGGCAGTGATGCGCTGGTAGGTCTCACCTCGGTGTAACCCATGCTGGCCGCCGCGATGAGCGCCTGCTGGATGGCGTGGCTCTTCTTAAATACTCCCTGCTGTTGCCCAGCCATGGTCCAGTCGCATTGGATCAAGAACTTCACCACCTCCAAGTGTCCTCGGAGAGCAGCGTGAACCAGAGCGCACTGACCGTTTTTGTCCAAATGATCCACCTTGAGAAGAGACGACAAAATACAATTAAGTCAAATCACGTGCAAAACTTCTTTGGTTCTTCGGAGTTTCCAGCCCCGGTTTCAAAATAATGCCACATGCGCAAAATCTGCATTTTTCTGGTAAACTATCCTTCCACAACCAGAAAACAACCGTTCCTAAAGCAGCTCTGCCCCAGGCTTAGGCATCCTCTTGGCCACAAGTGTTTGTTTGGGTAAGTTACCATAATTTTTAGCTTTCTTTAGTCTTCTTCAGACTCAAAGGCTGCAAAAGCATTTTCCCCTTTGTGTCCTGAAGTCCAGCAATGGTATTTTCTTGGGGATTGAAATCACACACACTGATATCACCTCCCTTATCCAAATCCACAACAGGAAAATCAGCTCGTTTTCCAGATACCATTTCTTTCCAGGGACGGAGAAGTGCCCCAGCCTGCAGTCAAAGGCACGACACGAACCCAACGCAGGCAGAAGTCAATGGGAAACAGAGATTGCGCTTGGCAGCCCTGCGGGAACGTATCTGGTCGGCTTTTCAGGACCAGGCACGGTTTTCACTCGAGATTTCTAGGTCCTACCCCAACACCATAAATTTGGAGAAAACGGGACAACTACCGTCCTCCTGCCGGTTAACTCCTTCAGTGCTCCACAACGTATTATTTCTCATTTCTCGTATTATAAGAAAGAATTATTATATTAGTATACTCTACTAATATTAATTATAGTTATGTAATCACATGAGAAATATTCCTCGTAATACATTGATATTATTAATATGTTAATATTTCTTATTTCTCAACTTAGGCAGCAATCAACGTCGCAGTTTTCTATGCCAGAATCTCAAACTAAACCCAGCTGGTTTTAGGGTATTCCCTCAATACAGTTAGGGATACTCAAGGGAAAATGGCAGGACTCTTGCACTGCATTTTGTAGCCCAAATATTCCTGTTCTCAGAGAGGGAATTCTGTTTCTTTACCAATGAGTGTCAGGGAGTCACCCAACTCCTCAAAATATCCCAACAAAAGCAGAATTCTTTTTTTCCTTCGTACTCTCCTTGCATTATTACAGACAGCACAGCAAGATCTAAACGGGTCCCTCAGTCATCCCGACTTTCGTTCCAAAACTATACAAACCCACATTTTGATTTTGAACTGAAGCTAAACATATAGAGAAACCACAAATTGTTTCCAGGAGGCTCCACTTCAAAAATCAGCACAATTTTCTTCTTCGACAAAATATTTAAACTTGACTCATCATACACAATTAAAACTCCAAACACTCACCACAAAGCTAAACAAAGGGTATTTTTCTAGGACAAGCCTGAGAGAAGTTTTTGGAAAATATGTCTCAAGAAGACATTTAAAGAACATTCCATGCTGCAAAAGCAACGTTGCCATTTTAACCTCGCGAAGGTCAAGGACTTCTCCAGAACATCCTTCAGCAGGCCACCAGTGCAGCGAGATTAGCCAGTTCCTACCTCAGACCTGAATTCCAGAATACTAATTACTGACTAATTTCAGGAAGGAATTCTTTGCTGTGAGGGTGGTGAGCCCCTGGCCCAAGTTCCCCAGAGAAGCTGTGGCTGCCCCATCCCTGGAGGGGTTCAAGGCCAGGTTGGACCGGGCTTGGAGCAACCTGGACTGGTGGGAGGTGTCCCTGCCCAGGGCAGGGGGTGGCACTGGCTGGGCTTTAAGGTCCCTTCCAGCCCAAACCATTCTGTGATTCTGTGACTCTCAGGAGTTAACGAGCTTTGGTGTCAACATGAGATTTTCAAAGCCACTGCATTTTAGCAGAAAAGCCAACCCTCCACAGCAGCATCCTGCCTTCACCTCCTGCAGGATATCCTTCAGCGAGCGTTACGTATCCCGCCTGCAGGTTCTGCCCTGCCAGGCATCAACGTGGAACAGTTGAAATAAGGTTTTAGAGGAACATGGTCACTGTACCTTGGCACGTTTCTTGCACAGCAGCACAACAATACTGAGAAATCCAGCAGCAGCCGCGTAGCCAAGGGGGGTCAGGCCACTTTCCGAAGCGGCATCTACATTGGCCCCAAACTCCAAGAGCAAAGCCACCATCTCCGTGTAACCCAGGTGGGATTGGACGCACAAAATGGGGGCGTTGTTCAGAACTTCGGTCCGATAATTCACGTTTGCACCTCCTAAAATCAGCAACCGACTGACCTGCACGGGGAAAGAAGAGCTCCTGTTAGCTGAGTCTGACGGAGAGACCTTAGTTTATTTTCAGAACAACAAAAGAATTTAAACCAGGGCCCTCTGCATGCTTCCAAGCAACCAGTGAAGGACATAAAATGCCCAGTAAAAACACTTGCCAAACGTACGGTCCCATTTTAGGCATTTTCACCCGTATGGGAAGGAGCTGGGGCAAACATCCTTCCAGATGAAGGACAGTTTGAAATCTGTATCAATGTCTGAAATCCTTTTTGCTGTAGAGATGAAGTCACTTAAGCCAACACATTCATCTTTACCAACACGAATGGGCACCAAGTGCCTGAACTGGCGTGTGAGCACGTGCCGTTGTGTTTGGCGTCGTCTCCAAGTTAGTGCCTGTCTAAGCCAGGGCCCTTTAGGGGGCTGTCGAATTCCAACACCAGTTGTCGCATCCCACATCTTTGGGGAGGAAAAACGCAAGTGAACCATTTTGCACAGGCGCAAAGTCACTATTCACTCGCTGCCATTAAAAGGAGATCCCTGGTCAGTGTAGAAGAGTTGAGGGATCATCCCAGACAGTAACGAAATGATGAGATACTAGGAAAACTTTTTACACTGAAAGGGTTATCAAGCACTGGAAGAGGCTGCCCAGGGAAGTGGTGGAATCGTCATCCCTGGAAGGATTTAAAAGACGGGTAGACATGGTGCTGAGGGACATGGGTTAGTGATGGTTTTTGTCAGCATTCGGTTGATGGTTGGACTCAATGATCTGCAAGGTCCCTTCCAACCTCAACAATTCTATGTTTCTATGATAAAATCCCAACTGAACTGATGGCCTCTCCCCAGCTCAAGATGAACACCCAGCAAGCTGCCCAGGTAGGACCACTGCCGGAGCCAATACTCCGTGTGTGGTTACTGCGCATCGCTGGGAGCTTCTTGTGCGAGCTCTGACCCACCCCAGCTCTCCTCCTCCTCCTCCAGTACCTTTATGTTTGGGGTGTAGAGATTTCTCAGAGATGCCAAAGCCATCGAAAGACCTTCGGTACTGTAGGAGATCCAAAGCCCTTGCAGGATGGAAGAAGATACGCCAACTTTTTTACTCAGCCCCTAAAAAGGAAAAGATGACTTAGATGCAAGCGTACAAATAGGCTCAGCTACACCGGGCAGATCCCTCCTTGTCTTTGGACTTCAAAAAGTTTCAAGACACTAACGGCAGTACACAAGGGAACGTGACAATTTGCCAAATCTGACCTTGGCAGTGAATTAGTAAGCTCGTAGGAAATAACTTGCAAAGATACTGTAGCCATCTCCAAGGTCTAGGAAAGGCAGGATTAAACAGTGAGCAACCTGAATCCATCCAACACCCTCAGAAAACGTCATGTGAAGGAACACCGCATGCTTCTTTTTTTTTCTTTTTTAATTAAGTACACATTATTTTGGCAGAACCGATTCACAAAGTTTCCTTATTATTCACACGGTTAAACCGGATGCCAGTATCTGCTCACAAAAAGATAAATTAAGGACGTCTCAACCTCAACCTAGAACAGTATTCCCGTATCTCATACCAGACCGTCGCCAACCCTTCTGGCTGGCATCCATGATCAGGCTATACGTATTCTATAGGAGGTCTGACATGTTTTTCCAGCAACGCTAACTGGCGGAGCACAGAACTGTTGGGCAAGTTTCCCCCCTCCTGTCGAAGGAGCAATAATTGCTCTGTAGCCAACAGATGGGAGCAAACGGCTGGACGGACAACGAGAGCGATGAATGGGTTTGCAACTCCAGCCCCAAGATCTGCTGCGCGTTGGGCTCCGTTGTGGGATGCAGGTACGCCCTGTATATTGATGTTCTGCTATCGATTTACCATTAAAGTCTGCTGTTTCCATGGAAACCGTACAGACGTCTTTAATTGTTTTGATATGCAAACCCTGATGTCTGCTTCCTTGCACGCCGAGTGGTCATTTCCGTGCGCGCGAAGCAGCAGGATCGCATTTCAGTTTGGAAAGTCTTTCATGCGACAGACTGGCAGGGACAGTGTGGGGCGACGGGAAGAAAACCAGCAGCAAAAGGTGGGATTTGTTTCCTCTAAAGGAAGATGTGCAGGAATCGCCATCTGCGCCCGCTGCTGGACTCAGCTGCAGACCTCTAATACCTACGTGTGAAAGATATTCTGAAGCATCGCACCAGCCGTCAACAGATTTGTCACTTGAAATGGTTTTACCATAAAAAGAAGGAACAGATTAGACAGGCTCTTATAAATAACAACTCCACGCGCTTGTTTCCTTCACAATTCAGGGAGTTAAACAGAGAAAAATATCGTGTTAAGAGGCAGAAAGAGCTCAGGAATTTCAGCCACCATTAAACGCTGCTTTTGAAATGACACAATACAGGACATTAGAGGTCAATATTAAATTTCAGTGAAGTCAGTACAGTATAATTGGACAAATGGAAAACAATTTTATAATAAATGGTTAACATAATTTAAAAATAGCTATAATACTATCAAAGCCATAAATAAACTGTTTGAGTTACCATTAGGACTGAGGAAAGAGCATGTATTTTCAGAATAGCCATCTGAAGATAATCACACATGCTATAAAAACCTTAACCGCTGTATTAGAATGTATATACTTAGATATTAGCGCAAGACATAAAAGATGACATTTATCCTTTAAAGAATAAATACATCCAACACCATTATCATTCAGTTGCTGAAACAAAACGGCACTATTTCACATTTTACAGATCGTATCTTCCTTTTCTGTTTCCCTTTTCTGCCCCGAACCGTAAAGCGGGTTGAATCCTTCAGCGAAAGCAAATCCCAACCAGACACAACACCAAATCGAAACGCCATCACTGGTTTCCACTTCACCGGGACCATCCGACACAGGACCAAGGCACCGCCTGACCGTGCACGTTTCATGGGAATAACTTTGCCAACCCCCCGCAAGCCCACTTTTCACACAGGCTGGCTTTTCTGCACTCTTGTATGCAGCCGCCAGCATCCTTAACTTCTCATTTATCGCCTCCTCTGCTATTTGGCTGTTGGCGCCTTCAACACAAGGTCTTTATGCGGCTGTTTTTCAAGGAGTATCAAACACCTTTACATACCCGTAGCTGTCAAAGTGAGTGTTTCTGCCTGTAATTGTCATTACGTGCTCAGTCTGGGGACGAGGGACACCCAGTTCTGGATTACTGACATTTCAGCTAACTAATTTAAGATGAAATTAAAGACTTCTCTTTGGTTGATTTGCAAAACATACGTCAGCCTGAAGTTTGGGTCTTCTTGTATCATTATTGCACATTTCTCTTCTTGCCCTTTCATTCCATGCCAGGCTTTCCAAGCTGGGTTTCCATATGCTCCTGTTAAGACTGGTAATTGCTTTAAAAGACTAAAACATTTGTACTTTTTTTTTTTTATCCCCCCCACCCAACTGTTTGAGGATGTTTGTGTTTAAAAGAGAAACCCAGCAGATCTCAGCCACCAAGAGGCCAGGGGAGTGTGGAAGCTTCTTACCACCCGTGTGGCAGGTCGTCCCCTTGTGCCTCTGCATCACTCAAGTTTTTGTACACCTGGAAATTCCAAGTGTCCCATCATCACCTTGCACAAGGTACCGGTGGATTCGAACCCATAGGGATTGGGGAAGGACAAATATGTTTTCTGCACTGTTTAATCAAAGTTTGTCGCTATACCCAGCTCTCGGTACTCCCCGGCTGGACGAAATGCTTTCATAGAATCATAGAATCATAGAATCTTCATGGTTGGAAAGGACCTTTAAGATCATCGAGTCCAACCAAAACCCCTACAATCTCTGCCACTGGAGCATGCCCTGAAGTGCCACATCGAGACGTTTCTTAAACACCTCTAGGGATGGTGACTCAACCCCCGCCCTGGGCAGGCTGGTCCAGTGCCTGACCACTCTTTCAGTAAAGTAATTCCTCCTAATATCTAACCTAAACCTCCCCTGCCGCACCTTCAGACCCTTTCCTCTGGTCCTGTCATTATTCCCCTGGGAGAAGAGGCCAACCCCCACCTCTCTCCACCCTCCTTTCAGGGAGTTGTAGAGGGCAATGAGGTCTCCCCTCAGCCTCCTCTTCTCCAAGCTAAACATGCTTTAGCTCTGTTCTAATCCTCTTCTGGCTTCACGATGGGTAGATAAAACGGAATTACAATGGCATCAGGCCTCCGCAAATACCTTCAAAATTAGGATCTTTGTGTCTGTGGAAAGCTGCTGCTAGAACACGATACTTCAGGAAAAACACACCCAATTGATGACCTGACATGCTGCCTGCCTGGCAGGAACCCCGTGCCGTACCGGTAACGGCTTCAGTAAAAGATCAGATGAAATGAAAAGCTTGACTGGAAAAAAAATGCTTGTTTAGAAACAAATACAGTCAGTGAACACAGGAAAATGGGTCTGTGTACGTACTCTCGGAAATATTTTCCTTTAAGAATGCTCAAGATCTTAAACGTGGTTTGCAAGAGTCCAGCTCAATGCCTCCTTCAAAAACTAATGCAGCCATTGTTTCAGTCAGTAAACACTCACAAATCCACAGTAAACACTTGTTAAAAAAAGGAATAAAAATTCAAGGATAAGCGAAAAACCTAAGTTTTGCAGTGTTTCTAATCCAGCTAATCCAAACCCTTTCAAAACTTTGTAGTACTTCTAAATACCGTACTGTTATGCTTATCTGTCACCGAGACAGACTATTCTCACCCCAGTGTTGCAAAACCACGGATTTTGCCGAGTGATTAGAAACAGAAGGCTGTACTGACATTTTTCATATGCTAATTGGCATTTTCTACTATTGTAAATATTGCTCAGTTAAATCTGGAATCTACAGGCAACTTGTCCACTTAATGAAAATTGTCATTTGTTTAGAGCCTGAAACCCTGTTATTTGTTTCTGCCGTGAAAGTGTGAAACGAAGATTTGGAACCAGATTTAGATGTAAATGGCAGCCGAACAGTAAACTCACGGCTGAATTTGGCCATGGGAATGTACTCTAAATTCGAAAATTATACACTAATCGCGTAACGGGCCGATGTGGGGTCCTTCCCTTTGGCTCCAGCCATCGCTTTCCCAAACGAGGAGACTTTGCTACTACACCTGACGGTGAATTCAGCACAGGGAACTCAATAAATAAATCCAACAGGACTGACCTGGCACAAGACTCAAAGCATCTGTTTGCTCTAGAAATACAGGGGCGCTAAAGTTCTGAAGTCTATAAAATCCTATACAGATCAGATAAAAACATAGCCTGATTTTAACCAGTGTTAAGCGCCCACAGATCCTACCACTTTTAATAAATTCTGTATTTCCTGTGAGCTTACAAATCCCTCCTCATTTCCATCTTCTGGTACGTGGGCCAACGGGCAAAAGAATGATACCTAATTTATGGGTCATTTTGATGCTCACATTCAAGTCTGCCTTTCAGTTACCCAGGTCTTAAATGTCTGTGTGAAGAGTAAAACGGACCCACCATCAGATTTTAAGCACCGTCGGATCTTCCCTTTACAACCTCAATTTTGGGTTGGATTCTTCAAAACCACTCCTCTTAAAACCATTTTGGTTTTTCTAGATGTTGTTACAAGGAACTCATCTTACATGGGAGGAAACCTCTTATGGTAGAAGAGTGATTTTAGGTAAGAAGGCTATCATCTGCTGAATTTACAGTCTGAAGGATGGCTTAATTTCAAGGATGTCTTATATACCACTGCCAATTTTCTAAAGCTCACTTCTACACGTTTCAGCAGCCTGAAGCAATCACACTTCTTACAGCAACCCTAAAACAAGAAGAGACCGAGCGCTGCCAGCGCTGGCAGATTATGCGCCGCGGGGATGAGCTTGGCATAAGTCTTCACTTTAATTTTTCTTACCTTAAAAATATGTGCTTTGAGAATGTGATGTCCCAGTTCAATAGTCTGCTGTCGATTTAGTTTTCCTTCTTGTCGGGAAAACCAGAAGGCAAGTAACGTGTGGCCACTCCTAAAATCAGAAGAAAGAGTATGTCAGTATTTGCTTCTTACACCACCACAAGAACTTTTGACAATAATTTTGGCTCCCGCGGAGCCTTCAGCCTCGTCCAGCTTTGGGAAACAGAGCTGGACTAATTCTCGCTTGGATAATTACGTCCTTTATTATCGGTGATCACTGATAGCTCAAAAAACCCCAAACACTGGAGGACAGCAAAACTAAAACAATGTATTTTCTATGAGCGGATGTGAATTTGGAAAACGCTGAGGTACGACTTCATGAAAGCTGAAGTCCTACTTTTGTAGTCATTTTGCAGAGGAGAACCGTCCTTTGAAAGCGTGCCACCTGAAGTCATTAGAAAATAACATTTAAAATATCCACACTTGGAAAAGAATGTCCTTTAAATGACATCTACATTCTCCAGCCTGCGACACGTCCTGCAGAGGGAAGCAACTTCATTTCCATGTAAAACTCCTTCTAAATACATTCTCCTGCTTTTCCGCTAGTAAAGATGCTTCTGGCAATGACCTACCAAGTTGACAATGGAAGCAAATTAAGTGAGCTACACACAGAGCCTTGTTTAAGGCAAAACATAATAAAAGAGTCAGTAACTTCCTTCACTAACGGTGATTTTTACTGACATTTTCAAACGTACAGACTTTCAACTTATAACACCAAAACTTTCACAGCAGCCGAGTCTTCTCAAAGATGCAAGAAGCCGATCCTGCATACGCGCACAAAACACGCGCGGTGGGAAAATGTGAAGTATCGCAAACATTTCTGGGTGAGATCGGCAAACACCCGCCCCTGCGGGCACGCGTGGATGCCGCCGCAGGAGACGGGGCAGGCAGGGGAGGAGGCCACTGAGGCTCCACGCTTGGACCTCAGGGGTCTGGGGACTTGCAGTTTTCTTGGTTTTGCCAACAAATTTGTATTCTTCTTTAAGCCCCCGGCTCCTCCCAAAGGAGTCCTTTTTTAACCCACTTCATTTAGGGAACTAAATAAGAATGTGACTACACATAAAAGCATCAAATGCCTTCCAGCCAAAGAAAACAAAATACGATATCAACTGTGGCTTTAGAAGGGCTTTTAAGGACACGGAACATTAGCTCATCACTATCTGGGAAAGCACAGAAGTACTTAGGACGGCCAAACATCAAGTAAATATTACAGAAGACAGAAGTTTTCACAATGGTGGGGATTCACCAGCCCATCCACATCCAGGGAGAATGATTACCCCGTCTCAAAATAAACTCAGAATAAAAGGGAAAGACTTGTACTGCCACAGCCAGGTGTTTGGCAAGGTCTCCCCCAAGCCCTGCCAATGAACCTCCTTTTGGACGGATAACAGACGGATTCATTCGAGCGGAGCCGATGCTGCTCTGCCAGACCTCGTGGTACTGGTAGGATGTGGACATGTGCCCGCCGGAGGAGCGGGATGAAAAACAAACAGTCTTTTTCTTACAAGGCAGGACTCGATCCTCAGGTCTTGACAGGTGAAAGAGCATCGCATCCCATTTACATGTAATAAAATAAACTCCTTCACTGGTGAGTAATTCTATTACGTCTCTCTCCAAAATCTAATTAAATTTATAGAGGCACCATCAACTCAAACTGTTGTCTGAAATGTTTTTATTGACTGATGGTATCCTTCACTCTTAGGGTGATTTGAGCTTAAGCAGAAACTGAAGAAAAACTTTTTTTTTGCATGTTTGCCTGTTAATCTCCTCTCCACACCCTGGCTTGGCACATGGCGAGGTGTCCGTGTTGGGATCCCATAGCTCCACACTCCCCGTCACTGGAGAAGGAGAAGCTCCTCCAGATGGTGACTCAGCTCATCAAGATGTAGCTTAGATGCCTTGGCTGAGTGCTTAAAATTCGTCAGGATGCCTTGTGTGCAGGGCAGTGCCTCCCACTGCCACGTGTCCGTGCTGTGAGAGTTCTCCATATAGCACCAACAGAGGGACAAAAGTAAAAATCTGGGAAAACAGAAGGGCCTTGGAAGTGGTTGTAGCACCTTCAGTTATCTCCAGCTTATTGCCTTTCCTTCCTTTTGCTCTTCCCCTCTTTGAACCCCATCTTTGGAGTGGGAGAAGACCATGAGGTCGCATCCTTTTAAAGGAGACAGACAAATGCATTTGCTCGTTACGCTGATTAACCTCCAGGAATGCCCGTGGAAAGGAGAAACAGATCAGGAGGAACCAAGCGACTGTGAAACACAGCTGGAACGTGGCTAGATACAGCTGCAAGTCAAGGAGCACAGCAACTGCTGGATTTCATCCGTCCCCACTCAGCCAGATTATGAAAACCTATAATCACTCTAATGCACTCAACGCCTCTCAATAGCTCATCAGCTTCCCAGCGCTGGGCTCATGCTTTGGAGAAGAGCCAACGCATTTACCCCCACTGAAAGGCGGGTGGTGCAAGTTCCTTCCAAGCCATCGGCTCGTTTCCTTTCTGGGGGAGTCGTCAGGCTGGTGACTACCGACCGCGGCCTTCTGCTCCAGATCCGAGTGCCGCTGCACAAGGGGACCCCGCAGCCAACCGCCTCTACCCCCTGTTTTTCACATCACAGAAGAGGAAACGATGCCAGTCGTTTGCTTGTTGATGGAAAACTCTTCGAAAACCTTTGGGAAGGCTCTGACTGGAGCTGTAACTCTATTAATCCCAAGCACAAGCTGAAGATCCAGAAACTTCTAATGTGCCTTTTCTTCACGGCGAGAGATGAAGTGCGGCTCCTGAGTGACACACGCGCCCAGGTTCCACAGTTAGCTCCTAAATTGCTTTTCAGCTGCAGCTGGTAGGGTATTTACCTAAATTTAATTATATGCATGACTTTGGCTGTTATGAATAAGGCATGTACGAACTATTCCAGAATGAAGTACAGTATTCATGAGTAATACATTACCTCTGCAATGTTTCCCAGACCTTGGCTTTGGGCTTGTTGATAAACACTTGCAGTCACTTGTTCTGTCAACGTTAATTGCATGCTAAACCAGACTCCAACAGCACAGGCTTTTTTTCTTTTAATACAGCAGAGGATGGCAGTAATGATTTCTACATCAAGGAGCTCAGAGAAATGATTTGCTTTGAATTTCACCACTGCCGAGTTTATCATCAGAGATTTTTTTTTTCTATTTTTAATGTAAGGTTTCTTTTTGTGAAAAATTAAAAGCGCTGCCGGCCCAGCCCCGGCAGCCTTTGTCTGCTCTCGCAGGCTCCTGTAATGGCCAGGGCTGCCTGTGTGGATGTGCACACACATGTATATATAAAGACCTAAAGATGAGTCTTCATCCTTGCAAGCCCCGGCACAGCACGAACCGGTGCACGCACACAGCAGCTATAAGGAAGAGTAACGTAAGCGAAGGCTCTATACGGGCACAAGGGGAGACGCTGGCTTCCGCAGCGTGGTCCCTACACATCTGCTCCCTTATTCACCCAACACTGAGGCACACACAGCTCTGAGCGCAGAGCAAGGCGACGCAGGGAGTTGGTACCTCAAGCGCATCCCTCATCGTGCCCCCCGTCCCCCGTGGAAGGGGACAAGGGGTCACTAATAAAGTACCAGCGCGACCAAAGAGCTGCGACGGAGCGTGGGGAAACACAAAAGAAAATGTTGAAAGTTCCTGGCTCTGGGCTTTATCTGTATTCCTCTATCCCTCGGGCAAAGCAAGAGAGATTTTAAAGGGCGTAAAATTACTCTAGTGTTAAGGCATTGCACTACTGGAGTAAAAGACAGGCAAAAATATCAGTGAGAATCAGTCCCGTTTACTTCTGAATCTACCGAAGGCCAAATTCCTTGATTCACACCCACATCTCCCTTCTGTCAGCTAATCCCACGAAACCCTTCCAAAATCCAGAGATTTGACACTGTGCCCAGCCAATCTGGTCTTCCAAGAGATGTGTATTTATATTTTATTCAGCTCTGCAGAGTGCAATTTTATAACTTCGGCAGAGAGAATAATGTCTGCTCTGACAAAGCCCGGAGCCTCCTTCGCTCTCGGAAGGATGTCTGTCCAGACTGCAGAGCGCTCAGTGAACTCTTGAAGGATCACTTAATCACCAAAATGGATTTATCGATTCCTGTAACATAGTTTTCCTCTGATGTTATAATTGCGAGCTAACTTGGAAGGAATTAACATTATACAAGAAAATTCAAACAAAACGGGGAATGCTCTTAAGCACGCGATATTCTCTCCGACAGAATTAAACACTGGTTTAATTTGCTAAGCTAACTAACTGGGACAGCCAAGTTCACAAGCAAGAAAAATCCGTCCGTCCCTCGGGTCAGAGCTCATCGCAGAGAGACAAGCTATGGAGCATCCGATCAAAAACAGCCACCCCACCTAGAAGCAACTGAGGACACAACGCTATGGCATTAGGACACTGCAGACACGGGTCCCTACCAGCGGGACGAGAGCTATGCCAGCACGGCTGCTGCTTGCTTGCTTCATAGAATCATAGACTGTGTTGGGTTGGAACTCAAGGCCATCTGGTCCAACCCCCTGCAGTGAGCAGGGACATCTGTAACTAGATCAGGTCGCTCAGAGCCTCATCCAGCCTGGCCTTGAATGTCTCCAGGGATGGGGCACCAACCACCTCTCTGGGCAACCTGGGCCAGTGTCTCACCACCCTCAGTGGAAAGAACTTCTTCCTAATGGTTGATCTAACCCTGCCCTGCTCTAGTTTAAACCATTGCCCCTCGTCCTATCGCTACTTGCCCTTGCAAACAGTCCCTCCCCAGCTTTCCTGGAGCCCCTTCAGGGACTGGAAGGGGCTCTAAGGTCTCCCCGGAGCCTTCTCTTCTCCAGGCTGAACCCCCCCAGCTCTCTCAGCCTGTCCTCACAGCAGAGGGGCTCCAGCCCTCGGATCACCTTCGTGGCCTCCTCTGGCCCCGCTCCAAAAGGTCCATGTCCCTCTTGTGCTGAGGGCTCCAGAGCTGGACACAGGACTCCAGGTGGGGTCTCACGAGAGCGGAGTAGAGGGGGAGAATCCCCTCTCTGGATCTGCTGGCCACAGCTCTTTTGATGCAGCCCAGGATGCGACTGGCCTTCTGGGCTGCATCCAACAGTTGTCTTATTGCCCTGACCCATTCATACCATCATCACAACTGTTCATTACACAGGGCAACACCTAATGGCCTTAACCATAAACTAGAAATCCATCACTCCAGGTAGAAAATGTGAGTTTTCCATGCTAAAATGGGTTATACGTGATGATCTAAGCTCACTTTTTCATAATAGAGGTGATGAGGCTCAACCTGTACCATCTACAGATGCACAAGCCATGGACGCGCACACCAAGCCCAGCACCCCGCTTTCACTGCAGCACGGCTCTTAGAAAGCCATCCGCTCGTAATTTAATATTTCAACCGTGATGTTATTGCTGCCAAGCAGAAGTGCTAGACCGACTGTTCCTGGTTTGCAGGAGCCAAAGCACTGCACAAAAAAAAATCCATATCCCGTGATCGCCCTAATTCCTAGTGCTTCGTTACCATTCCCCACGCCCTCGTGTAGCCTAAGGAGTGAAAGCAGCAAACCCGTGATCTGAGTAAAGGAGAGCTAAAGCATTGCACAAACCACTCCGTGAGCGTTTGAAAAGCAGAAATGGAATCACTTAACGGCATCTGGCCTATACTTAAGAGCAATTTGAATTTAAGTGACAGCATCTTGGCGATGGAGGACTTAAAAAGTTTCTGACATCTCATAAAATCAATGGGCTCACTGGATGCTTCTTCATGGCCAGGGTGTGACTGAACACCAGCGAAACCAATACCATCCGCACAGCTACGATCCCGTTTGCATCTGGAGGGCCGTGAGCTCCAAAGGCAGGCAGCGGTACCATGTTCCATGTCCTTGGCCCCGGGAGATGCAGCCAGGAGAGGAACAACCGGCAGGTAACGAGAGCTGCAGCACTGAGAGATGCTTTAGAGCACCTTGAAGCTTAATGACTCCTCATTTTGAACGAGCTGGAAAGCTCCTTACCGCAGCGGTCTTAATACCACTGGTATTAACAGCATCCACAACCATATCGCGTTCAGGTAGAAAGTTTATTTAAGTAACTTTGGCAGATGTAACGGCAATAACCTCGCTGGGGCAGCTCAGCTGAAACTGGAACCACAGAATCCTGGTCTCAGTTTGCATTTCTCAAGGACATCCGTTAAAATCCCAAAGGTACGAACCGTGCTGCACCCGTATTTTATCAAGGGTGGGTAGAACCCGCCTCAGATTACGTTACACACGTGGCTATCACAGAGAACGAGTCCGTCTGTAGTTTATCTGGGATAACAGCGCTGCATCCCTCTCAGGAGCTCGTCCTGGAGAACCTCTACGCTACATGAACAAAGGCAGCCGGGAACTGCCAAGAGAGGCAGCAAAGAGAAAAACCAGACAACTCCGATGGCACCCTTCAGATTCAAGGTAACAAAAGATACTTAACGGTGATTTAAAAAATATAGAACAAAAAAGGAAGGATAAAGGAGAGGAAAAAAAAGCATTTCCAAACGCTTACAAGCCCTGACTTAATGAGATTTAAAAATCCAGATCCAGAGAGCAAAGATGCAATTCCCTTGTCTCCGATCAGTTCACAAGGCTTTTCGGAAAATCTGCTGGTTGCCAGGAACAGATTACTTTATATTCAGAGAAAAGAAGCGTTGTCCAAGAGCAGTGTGAAAAGACTCCTGGCATATTTAATAAATATGTTGGATGGGTAAAATGAATAACGACGTCTCTCAGCAAGCTCTCCAGTGACTACCCAGTTAACCCACAGAGAAGATCTCAAAAGGCAAACGGTGACGCGCTTTCTGTTCTCATTCAACCTGAAGCAATTTAAAACACACAGGATTATAAAAGAATGGGGAATGTGATTTGGAAGTGCTTTACTGCCGCTTTGACCAGGAGTAAATGACCACGTAAGAAGCAGGATGGACCAAAGTCACGGCTACTCTCTACCGAACTGCTGGAAGATGGCTTTGCTCCGTACGTGGGTCTTAAGACTTGAGGAACGAAATAACAGGAAGAAATTAAGCAACATTTCTTTCTTTGGTCAGCATTGATAATGCCTCTGATTAACTCCACCTCTCTCTTCTTGGTGGCTCAGTGCCACAGAATGGGTTATTCCATGAATATTTTCTTCCACTTAGAGGTGGAAATGGTACAGCATATAGAAGTTTACAGGCCAGAAGAAAAGATTTTATGAGCACAGTAGCTCAAGACACTAAATATATTCAAAACCCCCTCTGCATCCGAACGCTTAGGTGGCATGTCTAACGAGCCAGTTAAAGCAAGCTGCTCTGCTGCTGTCCTTTAGGGTGGCAGCAATCACATCTGCTCTCCATCTCATCTCTCATGATTCATACTCCGTCTCCCATTTCTCCTCGTCTCTTCCAACTGACGTGCAGCGGCAACCCTGCCCAAATTTCCGAGGAAAAACCTGCAGCGAAACCCCTTCGCCGCTTCACGAGACGCAGAGCCACCACATCAAGGAGTTCAAGTTTCCTTCTCTCCTGTGCGCACCCTGTCCTGACCCCCGTCTTACACAGGCGTTGGCTTCTGATGCTCAGAGAAGTCCCCGTTACAGCTGCCCAACTTGCTACCGCCAGCTTTAATAATTTATTTTTTAGCTCTGTATTTCTGCATGAGATTAGAGTTAACATCCAGAGATGCTGGCGACGTGGATACTTGCGTAAAATAAGCCTCCTACATTCATTTTGTTGAGCTATTGCCCATTCTTTTTTACATTTCAAAATGCGCTAGGTTACAGGTCAGGGAATCAGAAAACTTTATTCTGGAAGTCATATGGGAAGCCTAAAAGTTGTATTCTCCGAGCCAGCACTCCATCAAGTCTCTACCGCTTGGTGAACAGATTGCGTTTGCCCCTCCAATTAACTGGAGGACATTATGATGGATTCGTCTTTGTCATCCAAAAATATGGCACTCACTATGGTCCGCTTGAGGAGTAAATTCAAAGAGCAAGAAACATTTTACTGTTGTTCTTACGCTATGGGTACAGACAAAGGCCTTCCCCTAATCACAGGTACGACACCGATTCTACCGTGCTCCACACTTCTGCCAAAAGTAGAGCCATGGAAATGGTCTTAAAACACCAGATCCCGTGGTGATTCGGTAATTAATTACACTAACTCAGCGCGGGCCTTGCCCAAGTGCAGGCGACCGGACAGCAGGCTGGGCAAGGAACAAAACCTGACCTCGTGTATTTCGGTGACACGTGGCATCCAGCCCACAGCTGGAGAGGGGAAAACAAACCACGGCACATCCCTCTGCTTCTGCCGATGCGCCCAGTGCCGCACGCACCGGTACTGGGGCACCCACAACAGCCCCCAGGAGTGATGATACACGCGGAGCTGAAAGACTGGCACTGTGGAGCCAGGAAAAACACATCCAGAGAGGTAATTCCCATGGAAAAGCAATGCGAAATACTCATGGAAGCGGCGGTGCTCAGCTCCCCGCTGCACCTCAAGCACCGGCGCTGCCACCAACCGCCCTCCGCTTGTGACAATCTGATTCCTTCATCTCACAAGGTGCCAGCGGGCACCGCATTGTTTTTAATTTCCTGCGTAAGTACACAAGGGACTCAAATAAATCACCAGGCCCGTCTTTTGCCTCACCCTGAATTCAAACTGCACCTTTGCTTCGCTGAGTAAAATCCATCCCACGCGAACGCAGAGAAAACCCTTCAGACCCAGCCTGAGTTTTGGTGAACGCTCGAGCATTTCAGCTAACAACAAAGCACAGTGTGTTTCAAGAGCTTTTCAGAATCTTGTAATACAGAAGAGGAAGAATGTCAACTAATCCATGCCCCATAACGACAAAGTGAGCTACATACAGAGGAGCTAACTGTGGGTAATTTTTAAGAAGCTGATGCATAATCTAAGGACCCAGCCCCCACTTAAAGCTGTTTTCTCGTATCCCTGAATTTTTATAAATATCATTTTCAACGACCTCTTTTCCTCCAAACTTTCTAAATGAATTATCTTTTGACTGGGGATTGTTATTTCTCAATCAGATAAAGCAGTCCATCAAAATGGAAAAAAAACCCCTTTGTATAATGTTTTCAATATATACACTGTATCATTTTGCTGGGTAATATATAAACCCATTAATTTTGTGTAGGGAAAGTCTCCACTTCCAGTATGCCTCCGAGGGAAAAAGGCAAATGCAAAACATCTATACTGTATTGTATTAAAAGACAGCTCTGCTCGAAACCATGGCAACTCGCCGTGTTGGATTAGAGACGCGCGCTTCGTTTGGGATGGCTGCGCACGCTAATCCACGCAGGGGGCCTTCCCTTGGGGTTTGAGGGACAGGGACAGGTTTGGTTTGTGGATGTAGAAGAGGAGGGAAGAGGTGAGGAGATGCCCTCAACCTCAACGATGGACCCACCAGTACTTCTCCCTGATCATTATTTTTTTTGTGATATCCCTGGTTATTAGATACCTTCTAATAAAGTCGAGGAGCAGGAGCTGCCCAGGGCAGTGGTGGAACTGCCATCCCTGGAGGGATTTAAAAGCCGGGCAGACGTGGTGCTGAGGGACATGGGGTAGTGGTGGGTTTGGCAGTGCTGGGTTGATGGTTGGAGTTGATGACCTTAAAGGTCCCTTCCAACTGAGACGATTCTACGATTCTATGAAGTCTTGGTGCCCTGAAGAGAACATCTCTTGAAGAGTACCAAAACGCGTTATTTCCAAGCTTGGGTTTCAGAGCCACATCAGCCCAGCGGTGCCATCGCTGAACAAGGCACTGACACCCTGATCTTGAGAGATGCCAAACCCCCGCCAAGTCTCTCCCCCACACCTGAGCATTCAGCTTTTCTGGAAACCTGGACACAGATATTTGGGATTTCAGACTAACCGCATCTTTAGTATCCATGAGAACAGCTCTGCATCTCCGCCCAGTGAAAATGCCCTGTGTGCAGCAGGATATTCCTCCAAAGTTCTCTACCAGGAGACTCTCCTCCATCATCACGCCAGTGACTGCTGTCCTCACTGCTCTCGCTCTTCTTACGGAAACAGAAAAGCTTCTGTCCCCATCATACGATAAACCACAAAGTGAGTGCGGTTAACCAAACATCTGTGCAACAGCAAGGAGACAGAAGCAGAACAGAGTCCTCGTCGTGTCAAGGAACAGTTTAATTTCTGCAGACAAAAATCATTCTTCATTATGCTTACTTGCAGACTGGCCTTAATAAAGTCCAGCTCAGCAGAGCTTCTGCTCTGCCTATCCAACGCCGCAGCTCCAGCTGGGAGAAACCCCTTGGGCTGCACTTCCAGAGTTCAGCAAACAGGAGCAAACCTCCACTGAAAGCACCATCTCTGCAGTGTCCCATTTTTGCCGAGGTCTAGCCTGGCACAGGTCACCTCCCCGGAGCAGCATGTCCACACCTGAGCGAGCCACCCTGGACTGCCCTCCAGGCAGCAGAGGGGATCATAGAATCATAGAATCTTCATGGTTGAAAACGACCTTTGAGATCATCGAGTCCAACCATAAACACACACACACAAAAAAAACAATAACAAAAAAAAAAAACCCAAACCCCTACAATCTCTGCCACTGGAGCATGCCCTGAAGTGCCACATCTAGACGAGACATTTCTTAAATACCTCTAGGGATGGTGACTCAACCCCCGCCCTGGGCAGGCTGGTCCAGTGCCTGACCACTCTTTCAGTAAAGTCATTCCTCCTAATATCTAACCTAAACCTCCCCTGCCGCACCTTCAGACCCCTTCCTCTGGTCCCGTCATTATTCCCCTGGGAGAAGAGGCCAACCCCCACCTCTCTCCACCCTCCTTTCAGGGAGTTGTAGAGGGCAATGAGGTCTCCCCTCAGCCTCCTCTTCTCCAAGCTAAACATGCCCAGCTCCCTCAGCCTCTCCTTGTATGACTCGGATGGATCGGGCATGGGATTCAGCTCATCCAAGTCAGCAGCTAAAACAGGCCAGATGAATTGCTTCAAGCGTTACAGGAGACCAGAGTGACTGCCTGAGGAAGAGACGCGCAGACTGCAAGCATTGAAAATTAGGTGAGATGAACCCAAGCCTGAGGTGAAGCATCTGAGGTGAAGACCTAAATGCTTCATTTTGCTAAGATCCCACACATGCTGGGAACTTCCCTGAGCAGTGCAGACAAAAAGCCTGTTTCTACCCTGCTCCAGACTGAGCGGTGACAATAGGGGACATACCACCAGCACGCACAACGCTGGGTGGTCCAGTGCCACCCCGAGAGGCAAAAGCCCGAAGAAAGACAGTCATATGCGTGCAAGAGCATAGAGAGTATCTTTTTCCTTCCTTAGCTTTCCTGTACAAGAAAAGAAAATCCGTGACTCAACCTCAAACCCCTATGCATTGGTTTGAAGAGCAGCCTGGACAGATTAATTTCATCCAGTTTTATTTGTCAATACTGGAGA
The DNA here is from genome assembly GCF_028500815.1 of Rissa tridactyla. NCBI lineage: Eukaryota > Metazoa > Chordata > Aves > Charadriiformes > Laridae > Rissa > Rissa tridactyla. The sequence continues at coordinate 4,562,655 of NC_071484.1, read as the reverse complement.
CATCTCCTGGTGAGCCCATCACCCCGAGCTCCCATCGTAAATCAACAGGAGGAGATGCTTCCCAGGCACTCTTCATCTGACCTATTTTAGCCTTTTAGGTCATGATGAAATGAATCATTCTCATTTCTCTCCTCTGACTATAAAGCAAGTCTAGACAAGTAACTCAGACGCTGACACTTAAATCCAGATAGAGTAATTTAACTTCTGGGGTCCATATCTGCCTACAGCTCTTTTACTGCCCTGCCAGGGCAAATCACTTCACTTCTGTCTCTCTCTCAGTCCCTTCAGCAGCAGCACAGGGATAAAACATTTTATTAGCGTTGTAAAAGCATGGAAAATAATTGCATGGAAGTTTCTGATTAAGTCTAGGCAGAAAACAGCACAGCATTATAGCAGAATTTAGGTTACGAAATAAAAGCGTAAGAGTGAACGTACAATAACAACCACTTTCTCCATCGACCAGTCACAAAGGATTGGGTCTTTCCCTAAAATATTTTATGTTATTTGTCAACTAAGACACTTGGTTAATCGTGCTACACTGACAGGCTGGGGGGGTCGTTACTGCAATGCTGGTTAAATGCTCTGACAAACGCTTTTTTGGTGCCCTGCTATTAAGTAACGGGGGATGCCGGGGGGGTTCCCCTGCGGCGCAGCCTGCAGCGATAGCGTCCCAATGCCAATTAGCCTTTGCTTTGGACAGCAAACGCACGACGAGCGTTCAAAGAAGAGGGTTAGCATCTCAACGGGCTAACACAAAAATCTGGAGGATGGAGACGTGCTGTTTATCTTAAAAGCGTAGAAAAATGTGGTAATTTCTGGACGCTGTGTTCTTCCTCTCCCCTCTCCTCCCCGCTTCTGAGAACATGGGAACTCGCTGCCATCGATGAAACGAGGGCGATGACCCCAGCTGCAGTGCCACCGACACGAGGCCCATTATCCCAATTTCCTTCGTAACGTCCTCACACCTGGACACTCTGTCAGGGTAAGTCAATTAAAAGCAGCTTCACAAAACCACATTTCACTTCAAAGCTCTTCTCTCGGGGTATAATCGGCCTCAGCGACCTGACTCTTTATCTATCAACACGGCACGGTCAACGAGCTTCACATTAACGGCCCGTTCCTGCAACATCGGAGGACGAATTTCGGGAGCGGTCCATACAGTTGCCACCTCTTCTCAAATCCCAAGCGAGCAGAGAGAATTTCAACTTGCTGTGAACAAACCAGACCCAGGCAAATTTTCACAGGCTACTCCTATGAGCTCCGGCAGTGGCAAGCTGTGCTTCTTTTAGAAGAAATAAAATGAAAAATCATTACTTATCTTAATCGCCGCTAAGGGTTTACCGTGCTCTGAGCTCAACATCTCAATATTAGCTCTTCCCTGAGAGCTGGACAGGAGGATTTTGAGGAGCGCAGCAGCTGAATCTCAGGGGGTCCTCTCTATTAATCACTGAAATGTATCCTGTTTCATTATCTACCATCAGAGTGTAATGCAATTAGTGCACATTATACGGTGGAGATATTTATTAGGCCTCCAGTACGTATGGACTCGCGCTCGAGGTGGTGGGAGCCCGTTATATTTGTTGTAACTTCTTTTTCGCCAGCGGCAAGGAGCCGAGTCGGGTGAGCTCTGCAGGGATTCCCTCCTTGCAAAGAGCACGAGTGCTCCCCGTGGACTTTAAAGTCACCATTAATTTATCACGTGAAATGGCACAAACGGGATGAAAAGTGACGCCTGAAAGTCTCCTGCACGGTCTTTAGGGCAGCGCGACATGTTCGTTGTGTTCATGAAAGGCAGCACCAGAGCTGAACGCTGAGCAGAGATCCATTGACTCGTCGAGTCAATACGGGCTGATTTCTGCTTTCATGCTAAAATCACGCGTGGTCGCACGCCGGGTTTCAGTGTGAAACCACCTAAAATGCAGCATGTTTGAGTTTCACTCCGAATTTGGGCGTTCTGAGAACACCCTTGCCCACTGTGAGAATGCCGAGTATTTCTGAACCCTGAGAAGCAAAGCCCCCCGGTTCCCCAGCCATACGCACGGACACCACACGCAGAACCCAACGCACGCCAGGGCCTCACCCACCAGGTACCCAGCCTGCACCTGAATTTTATTTTCCTGGCAATGAAGGAAAGTAGTGATTTTTCCAAGTCGCTCTCATTGTGGGTCCAGAGGAGGCCATGAAGATGCTCTGAAGGCTGGAGCCCCTCTGCTGTGAGGACAGGCTGAGAGAGCTGGGGGGGTTCAGCCTGGAGAAGAGAAGGCTCCGGGGAGACCCTGGAGCCCCTTCCAGTCCCTGAAGGGGCTCCGGGAAAGCTGGGGAGGGGCTGTTTGCAAGGACACGTAGCGATAGGACGAGGGGCAATGGTTTAAACTAGAGCAGGGCAGGGTTAGATGAGCCATTAGGAAGAAGTTCTTTCCACTGAGGGTGGTGAGACACTGGCCCAGGTTGCCCAGAGAGGGGGTGGAGGCCCCATCCCTGGAGACATCCAAGGCCAGGCTGGATGAGGCTCTGAGCGACCTGATCCAGTTACAGATGTCCCTGCTCACTGCAGGGGGTTGGACTAGATGGCCTTTAGAGGCCCCTTCCAACCCAACACATTCTGTGATTCTATGATTACGGTTCGTTACGGCAAGCGCTGTGTGATTAGTGCTAATTGCTGTTTGCCGTCCCCTGCCTGGCTGACGACAATCTCCCTTACAGCCAGGCCAGCCAAAACCACAGGGGCCAGACAAAAACCAGTAGCGCCGGGTGGGAGCAACTGGGAGGGAGAAAGCTCTCAGCTCCACGGGCCTGAGCGCCGCGCAGGCACTGCAGACAGGGCGGAAAAGCGTTACGCAGTGACAAGCACTTAATGACCCCAAGGAAGGACATTAAATAACTAACATTGATTGATATAACGACACCTGCTGCTGTGAGATGCTCTACAAAGGGTTCGCTCGACATGACTGTTGTGGAGAACCTACTAAAACAGAGAAGCAGCCTGTTGGGAGGAGCTATATAGTATTTTTCTACTGCAGCCTGTTTACCACAAAATTTAAAGTGGTAAATTACTCCGACACCGCTAAGAGGTACAGCTGCTTTCATCAGCCAGGTGGCTATTCTGTTCCAGCAGATACCATCGTATTTTCTTCAGACTGACCACAGGGTCTGGGAGATGCACCGGCACGGCCTTGAGTCCCAGTGTTTCCCTGATTTTTATAATCATATTTTAAGAAAGGGGCAGACAAAATGGAGCAAAGCTCATGGAGATAAAGTACTAGAATTACAGTCAGAGCGTCTGTTTCTACTCTTCAGCAGAAACAAAGATAACATTGTTAATAGTGATCACTGGGTTTAGAGAATATAAATCTAGCCATGATTAAATTCTGCTCCCTGTGAGCTAAGCCAGGAACTCAGCTGCTATCAGGATGGAGATTACGGATGCATTTACAGTCCAAAATCGCTCCAGCCTGATTCTGTTCCTTATTTTGTTTTCAGAAAGACATTTAGTAGGACTACGAGGAACACAACTTCAAAAAGAAGCCAATTGCAAAAGACGCATCCACACTACTCATCTTCCATCTCCTTAGCCTCTACTTCACGTGGTTTCGATACCTTTGGAGAAAGGGAGGATGACTCCCCTTCTCCAGACTGAGCTGGCAGGAGTAATCTGCTGAAACGCAGACAGCCCTGGTGATGCCTGGACGGGAGCTGGTCAGCTTGGGGCCTTCTGAGGAACAGCTCATCTCCTTCTGAAGATGACTGTTAGGTTTGCCGGGTCAGTTGTGTGCTTATTTCTTTCCACGAACAACATAAATACCTAAGGTGACTAGTCCAGATGTAAATATCTACAGTGTAGACAGACCAAAGTCAGGTAACCGCATCCATACGCGATCTTGTCAAATGAACGCATTCAGGTAACAGTATGAGAGGAACACATTTGTAAGCTCCGATTTCTCAGAGCGTTTGCTTACCTAGGATCACAAAGAAACTTGGTCTTTTCACCTTCTTCTCTCCAAATAAGCCATTCTCGGAAAGAGGGATGAACAAACATTCGCGTCATATCTCTACGTTTGATAAGAAACATAGAAAGGTTCTCCATCCTCTGCTGAAAGTCATCCCACTCCAAAGTGCCCTCAATGTTACCTGCATTAATGGCCTGAAAAATATGTTCATCTGTTAATGGATGCAGAGATGCCACTGCCACATTCAAGAGAGGCATAACCCGATCAAAGGAAGACTGCGTTGGGAACTTCATATTGCACTGCAACAGGTACACTTCTGACAGAGACACTGGGACGACTTTGTAGCTGGAGCTTTTTAGTACCAAGTATCCTTTCTCTATGAGGTCAAAAGTGAGTTTTAGGTACAGATAGGACCCTTGGCTCAAGGTCTTGAGGTGAGAACTGAGTTTGCCAAACGTAGTGTTGTCCATTTTGCCGTTAAGCGAGATGTTGTTCTGGATCTCCGAGCTGCTATGTATCCGATGAAGGATATACGCCTGCAGGTCCTGGTCTATGGCTTCATTCTCTTCCAGTCTGTCCAAAAATATTCTGTGGAAGGGCAACAGCTTAATTATTTCCTACAAAGAAAGAAAAAAAAAAAGGATACTCATGCTGGCAGTGTTTATTATTCATTAAGTAAACTTAATTCACATTACAATAGCACCTTTGAGACTCCTTTAAGACCTCTTCCATCAGGGCAAGCACACAAGATGGCAGTTTGTGCCCTCAGGACCTCACGATCTCATCTATAATCAAGTAGATTGCGTGTGAAACATGACTGAAATAAAAACGAAGGACACGGTTCCTCGTACTGCATCCACGGAAAGGGCTGGAAAATTCCCCCAGCGCAGTGCCCTCGTTACTCCCACCCCATCCCAACCACGTATCAATATGCCATCCCTTCTGCTGCCCTCTCAGAGGGAACAGGCAACCAGATGACGGATCTGAGGCCAGGAGAAATTTTGCTGAACCCGAGCTAAGTGCACAGAAACGCACGGAAACATCAAGACAGAGAACAGCGAGTATTTTCCGCTGCAAAATAAATACATTTATCTGCTGCAGGATAGTGTGGCCAGGGATTCTCTCATCTGCTGAGCTCACTGATGATGCTCATGCAACGTAAATTGAAGATCATCAAAGGTCTTTTCAGAGGAATTCTTGTGTCATGGGCTCTCAGGCACCGCAAAGCGTGGAAAAATGACGCAACGGAGCTGGACAAGGCAGGCGAAGCCATCAATTCTCCAGCAAAATAAAGAGGGTGAGCACAGCGCAAAACTAAAGCTTGCAGTGACGACCGTAGGGCTGCAGAAGGCCTAATGAAATGAGGAATTCAAGCCATAGGGATGCGATTTCCCTACAGTTACAAAAAGATTTCTTCCAAATGATGTTTAATCTACTCCATTACTGAGCAAAAAAAAAAAAAGAACAGCAGATAGCCTGTGCTCTCCTGGTGTCTTGGGGAGCAGCCGCCGTTCCCAGCTCCCGGGCAGCAGCTGGGCTGCCTTGATGGAGCTGGAACCTGCCCTCAGCTCTCTGCCAGCAGGACCACAGTAAATCAACCTGTGGAGCTCAGGAAATATTAGAGAATCTCAATAAAACTGCTTAATGGAGCTCAGTAAAAATGAACTGCGCAGCCCTGTGCTAATGAAAAAATGGCTAATAATGACAAAATGAGAAACGCAGAGCTGCAGACAGGCCTTTGTGCCCGGAGCAGCTGGTCCAGCTGGAGCGTGGGGCTGAGCTGGCTCCCAAACGCCTCTCGTCCCTCTGACGTCGCTCTCCTCTGGGCTCTTGGCTCCGACGCTCAGTGTGTGCTCCCACAAGTGATGCTGCGGATCGAGCGGCTCTACTGTGAAACAGTCGAAGGAGCGGGTCTGCCCTAACTGGGTCACTGTGTTTGCTCTCCAGCTTGCTCCGTGCAGACGAGCAGTTGAGCCAACGAACTAAGGTCAGCTTAATCCTTATGCCAAGGGAGCGGTGACGAGTAGCTAAAGACAGGGTGAAGGCAAAAACCTGCCCAGCTGCAAACTACAATAAAAGTAGTTCAGAATAACCCAAACAATGTTCCGCTTAGAGCTTCAGCACCTGCTCAGGATATTCTTCATGAAGCCGAATGATGTCTTGGCCCGGCGTTGACTCCTCCAGGCTGAAACAGTCACACCCCGCGCTGTGGGTCACGCGGAAGGGGTAGGAAGGTGCGCGTTCCTTCCCACTTCCACAGGGAGGAGAGGACGTTCTCGAGCAGCACAGGCTGGCGGACATCGGCCCTGCCCTCCAACACACTTGGCACGTGAGATGTCTCCCTCAAATGAACTAAACCATTTGCTGATGAACATTTATTGACGTGGGCAAGTGATGCTGGATTAGACCCTTGCAACGCTGCAGAGGGAGTCTGGGGACATGAACGTAAATCCAAGTACAAAAAAGCCAAAAGGATAACCTGAAATAAAGGGTCCTATGCAAATGCAGATACCCACTAAGATCTTCTTTATCAAAGCCCATCGTGACAATGACACAGTTTATCCCAATTCTTGGTCTCATACCTGTAGACTCGTCCTGACTGTCACTACCAGCTTCAGCCAGGAAGGGAATTTTCCAATCATTTTGCTCAGGAATGATACTATAGTGTCTCCGTAATCGGGCTTGTGAAATTCAGCCTCGTTTAAACCATCAATTAATATAATGAAATCTTCATCGGGGATCTTCCTCTCTGAGAGAAAGAGAAAAAGAAAAAGAAAAAAGCATTTATTTGAAAGGCTAGACACGCCACTATAATGTACTGCAAAGTCACTACAGTGCTTTAAAGCATCATCAGATTTTGCTAGAGAAGAAAAAAGACACAGAGCAGCACCTTTGCTATGACAGGTGACGTGCATGTACACACAGAGGGAGGCCACACATACACTATTTCAATTCTTATAAAACACGTGTTTTCATTATGATACACACAACTGTGATACCCCACAGATAAAAACAGCTAGTCCTCTTTGTAAGAATTATCTCTTTCACAAAGTCTGATGTTATTTGATGTGAATCAGCATCTTTCTAGTAAGTTTTAATACACGCATTATTAGCGGTTCTTTATAGTTTTGGTGTTAAACTCTCATCCTGATGGCAGCCTGCCTTAATTTTTGCAAGTGCTAAATGAAGGTTCACCAAGAAATCCACCTCCCCAACGCCTCTAGATCCTCCCGAGCTGCGCTTTGGGCGCTGGCTTCTTGCCCAACGGAGGTTTGGGCAAGCGTTTTGGAACAGAAGCCGACCTGATGGCCAGACGGAACAAGGATTTGAGGGGAGCAAACCAGCAGCCGGCACGCCGGGGGCTGGTCGTTCGGCGTTCTGGAGGTTACAGCCTCCGCTCAGCAGAGACTGCTCGAAACCTCTCTGAGCTCCCAGCATCGTAAAGCAGTTTGATCACAACTCTGTAACCAAACCTCGTTTATAAATGGGTCAGGAGGAATAAAAAAGATCCTACAAAAAGCAAATCAGGGACTTTTTAAACAGGGTATTTTTGCTGCTGGTAACAATCAGTAACAAGCTGATGTAGACGATGAAGTCAGCGTTTCTGTGTCAGACGCCGGGAGCTGAGTAGAGCTTTATAACCAATGATAGAGATTCTTTTAGACTTGCATCTCAAGCTCAAGCGGTATCTTCTCAAAGGTAATCTTGCTGAATAAACTCAAAAACAGGTGGGAAACAAGAGTCTATTGTTGGTATATGCTCTAAGACGTATGACAGGTTCTGATCTGTATAAAGTTTGCTCTCCTCTGTAAAGTACTACAGATAAATCCTGCTATCAAAAAGCTCAGTATTCCCAGTAGCAGATTAGATTTTCCCTTTAAGTTGCGTCAGGAAATTTTCTGTAAAAACGCAGCACGACGTGTTCATGGACGACAGGAGCAGTCTCTGCGGTGTTGCAGGGAGAACAGCAATGCATAAACACCTTGCGTTCGGCACTGCTGAGCATCCAAATCCCACCCTGCCCTTGCCTTACGTTACCAAGTTACATTTATTTCCCACCATGCTATTAATATCCATATGAAGAACACATATTTTTCACTAAAATTACCAAAGATGCCTTTTTCAGTGAACTTCTCAGTAAGATTATTTGGTACACTAGAAAATACACTTTATGACTCTCTGAAACCTTGGCGCAAATATAGTGCCTGAGTTTTATACCCACGTCTCATGTTTCTCATAAAGCCTGAGGGAGGGAGGAGAAAGCGGGGAGCAGTGAAAGAATCAGAACTTTGTTCTCCCATATATTATTTAGATTCCTTGAGATTAAAAAAATATATATATTTGAGAAACCTGAATCTAACTTTCTCAGTGACGTTCACCATTAACGGCTGCGCAATAATTTTGTCCCAGTAGCATTAAAGCTTCAACAGCACCTTGTAAAAGACCTGCTGATATATTTACAGAGTCTTAAACGTTATATGTTTTAAAACCAATTTCCAGACACTGCTCATTTTGGTATGAAATACTCGGCGCAAATTACCTTGCCAGCGCTCTCCATCAGCAAGGCTGAAAGATGGGAGTCCTGATCATTGGCTCCACTGGAGCCATGTTGAGAGCACAACCCAAGAGGGGAGAAAAAAAAGCTTTTTATCTAAAATTTTTCCACCCCTCCAGAACTTAGGGCCACATGGGGGTCAACCTCCTTGGCAAGAAAAATAAGCATCCTGCAAAATGCTTTGAACTCAATAGCTGGAAAACCTCCCAAGTAGTTACTGTAATAACCACGAAGTATTTTCCTTTAGAACAGCGGTTCCTAAATATATCTCTTTTTTTTTGCCAGGAGTGTTGGTAGGGAAGAGTAGCCACGCTACTCCTACAGTGACATTTCCCCCTGCCAGGAAAGTCGACGGCTGTCGAGTGGTGCTGGCGCTACGTGCGCTTTGAGCCTGGTGGAACCGTGCGGGATGGACCCAGATGCTGCAGCTCAGAGCGTGGACACGGGGTTTTGAAGGACTGATTTGATACGACGGGGCTTTGAATCTGGCAGAAGCTGCATCTATTTCACGTTGGCTCCTACCCTGGCATCTGCAGGGTGCTAACAGAAAATTAACAGCACGATTTTTGCAGCCAACTTGTAGCGCGCCATTTTAACGAACGTCGTTTTGCAGGACAACAGGCCTGAACTCTTGCAACGCTCCGACGGTTTTCATGGCAACGAGCAAAGATCTTAAATTTAGCGACTGTCACAATGAATTAGTTATATCTTGCAGAGGAAAGAAAGAAAAGGAGACAAACCCAATGCTGCATTAGAAAAAGCTCTGAAATCCGTAGTCAGGGTAAGGTTGTTACCAGTTCCCCCAGGAGCTTTACAGAGGGTATCGAGAGACTTTTCTGGTATCGGCTCTTTGGTCAGAGCTTCAGATTCTCAAAAGCTCACTAAATAATGGCAGGGAAAGGGAAAAACATTCACCCTCTACATAAATAAAGCAGAACACGCTGCCACAAGCAGAGCTGTGCATGGAAACTGTTGCTTGTTGTCACCCTCAGGGCTGCGAGGCCAGGTTTGGGATGGGGAAGCAAGAAAAGAGAAACCCAAACTCACGCTGTCATTAGCGTTACATCTACAGCCCTGAAACGCGGGTCAGGAGGAGAGGGATGGTTAACCACTCGCTTCCAAACACGCACCATGGCATATTCTCAGCTTCTCCACATCCCATCTCTTCCCATCTCTTGGTCGACAGCCGGATGAATATGAGCCAGCAGTGTGCCCAGGTGGCCAAGGCCAACAGTACCCTGGCCTGTACCAGGAACGGTGTGGCCAGCAGGACTAGGGAAGTGATCATCCCCCTGTATTTGGCGCTGGTGAGGCCCCACCTCAAATACTGTGTTCAATTTTGGGCTCCTCACTACAAATAAGCCATTGAGGGGCTGGAGCATGTCCGGAGAAGGGCAACGGAGCTGGTGAGGGGTCTGGAGCACGAGCCTTGTGAGGAGCGGCTGAGGGAGCTGGGGGTGTTCAGCCTGGAGAAGAGGAGGCTGAGGGGAGACCTTCTCGCTCTCTGCAGCTCCCCGAAAGGAGGGTGTAGCCGGGGAGGGTCGGTCTCTTGTCCCAAGGAAAAGGCGATGGGACAAGAGGAAACGGCCTCAAGTTGCGCCAGGGGAGGTTTAGGATGGATATTCGGTATGTTTCTTCACTGAAAGGGTTATCAGAAGAGGCTGCCCAGGGAAGAGCTGGAGTCGCCATCCCTGGAGGGATTTAAAAGCCAGGCAGACGTGGTGCTGAGGGCCATGGGTGAGTGGTGGGTTTGGGCAGTGTTGGGTTGATGGTTGGACTCGATGATCTGAAAGGTCCCTCCCAACCGAGACAATTCTAAGATTCTATGACTCCCTGCAGTTCTGAGATGTGACACAGAAGGATTAACCACAGAATCACAGGATCATAGAATGTGTTGGGTTGGAAGGGACCTCTAAAGGCCATCTAGTCCAACCCCCTGCAGTGAGCAGGGACATCTGTAACTGGATCAGGTTGCTCAGAGCCTCATCCAGCCTGGCCTTGAATGTCTCCAGGGATGGGGCCTCCACCCCCTCTCTGGGCAACCTGGGCCAGTGCCTCACCAATCTATGTCTTTGTTTAAATGCCCAGATAGCATCTAAGCAGCATTTAAAAAACAATAATAAAAGAAGGCGTGCGGGAGCGGAGGGCAAGCGGAGGGAGCGTGGTCACAGTACCTTTGTGCAGGTTTTCCAGGGGCTCCAGGACGCCCCTGCGGAAGGAGGCCATGGGGTCCTGCACGCAGGAGCGCAGGCTGAGCATGCTCTGCAGGTGGGGCTCCCGCAGCAACTGCTCCCTGTAGGCCACGAACTGCGGCGAGCGGCAGAGCAGGGCGGCCACGTTGTGCACGAACTCGGGCACCAGGCAGGTGTAGGCGTTGTCAGCCTGGCAGTAGTGGTAAGCGACAACCTGGCGAAGAGAAAAAGAACAAGGGAAAAAAAAAAATAAAAAAATCACACATCTTCATCAGACAGGAGTCGGGCAAAGTTGTTAAAAGCAGCGGTTTTTGTTGGGTGAGTTTGATGCATTCTGGCAGGCGAAGCCTTTACGAATAGCGAGTGTTAACTACCCATGACAAGAATCCAGACGAATCAGTTGGTAAAAACAGGCACCGATCCTGAAAAATGACTGGACCTGCCACTTGAGGAATAAATGAAATCAAGCTGTAGCTGCTCACGGAGACGGACACTGACAGTACCTGACATTTCTGAAGCACCGCGCTGAGCAGGGAGCGGTAGGATTGTGCTCCGAGCCCCGTTTAAGGGCAGTCAGTAATAACTTGTGATTGTTTTCTTGCACTTATTTTTTATTTGCTGCTTTCAAATGTCAGGCTCTGTAGAAGCCGGCAGAGAGCTCGGGCTGAGCACCTTACAGCAAGGTAGCATCCGCAGACGACAGACTCCCATGAATGGGGGGGAATGTCAGGCTTACTACACATTACTCATCCACTGCGATCCCGCTCCTCATTCAGCAAATTGATTCAATTAAAAAAGCAAAAAAGGAAATCTTCTTCTTTTCCCAGATCACCTGATTTTCCCAGCACTTCAAACTCTGCTAGAATCCACTCAATTCTGCCCACTTATTAAAATAAGCAGAAAACCAGCGACATCTTCTCACGCCAATCTGCCAACTTTCCCGTTTTCTTTGCAACGTTAAAAAAAAAAGGCCCACAAACGTCTCTCCCTGCCTGTAAAGCCCCGGGCAGGCTGCTCCAGCACTGCTCCCTTGCTGGCACCAGCCTCCTCGCAGCGTCGCCCGGCCATTTGGTGCGAGCCTCTGCCAGCTCAATAAGCTTTTCTCCAGCTCCCACTCACCAGGTTTTCTTTCCAAATGTCACCCATAGTATCCAAAAATATCCCGGCAAGGCAGGTGGGATGAGTTTCGTATCAAACCCACCACTGCCCCGGAGCGTGGTAGCGCAGAATACAAATATTACAAAATAAAGCGCATTTCTGAATTTGGAAAGGACAATGTAAGCGAGGACACCGCGCACAGGAGATTGCTGTGGCCTCTCCGGAGGCCAGGTGAGCTCAGATGAAAGGTGGCCCATGGCTACTGGCCGTGATTAAGGCTTCCTGGCTCTCCACCTGCAATACCCAGCCCGCGGCTCGCAGCAGGCTCCGGGGGGGACGGGCGGCGTATCCAGCCTGGAGCTCTGCCGCTGCGCAGGATGGTACCCAGAAACGAAAGCGTCAGGCTGTGGGGCCCTCACACACACTGCTGCCTCGGCACTGGCTTTTCATTTTAAATAGAAATATATGAAATTACCAGTGGGGTATAATGCAATAATTTCCTTTCGCAGTCAAAACGAGGTGTGACGCATACAGCGATGATAAAGCTAGGCTGTTATTTCAAGCATCAGGGCCTAATACGTGTGCTTAAGCTTTAATGGATACCTCCAAATTCCTAACAGAATTTTTCCTACCAGCCAGTTAAAATATAAAGTATTCCCTTCGAGAACAGCACTGGGTAAAGTAATAATAAAGGTAGTGATTTCTTTTCAACAACCCTATTTATTTGGGGATTATAACTTGTGGATTCCACAGTATAAAGTTCTTAAGCGGCCGTCCCTTGGTATCAGGTTCCCAGTAACAGAAACCAAATCGCTGTACGCAGAGCTCTTGTCTCCTACAGAATAGATGCGTAGACACAAAAATAGTCTCCTCTTTACAAGAGACCAATTAACTTCTTCCAGGAATCTGAAGAGTCACGTCACGGAAAAGGGGACGCACCTAGTACCCATGAAGGGAATGGTCACTGTTGGATATTGGGCCATACAGACAGTTACAACTCAATTAATTTGACATATTGGGCCATACACACAGTTACAACTCAATTAATTTAAGCCCCTTCACGTACATTCTTGATCCTTCTGCTGGATTTACTGGTATATTGACCAAGCCTTAAAGAGTAGGATAAATGCAATGCTTAAGAGGTGGATCTGAAGCTAAAGCAGTAAGCAATGAAGATTTTAGAAAGGCAACCAAAGGAAAGGCATTACGATGTTCTCAGAAATGCAACTGCATCAAAATTTCATCTTGATGTTATTTATTCTCGGTGACATTTTCTCTCTCTTCAAACCAAAGAGAGACTGCCAAAAGCCAGCGCTGCAAGCGGAGGCCGGTGCTAGGAATCAGGCTCCTCACTTACACAGCCAGAGCTGGGTGGGAAACAGATTTCTCACCCTGTAAAACTTCTCAAGGTTTCAAAGACTCTCCCTGTTCCACCCTGGGGAATGAGACCGGGGCTAATGTGAAAAGTGAATGGAAGACACTTCAGGACAACCAATGGGTTAGTGTTGACGGGGCCCATCCCCAAACAGGTCCAAACCCAGTTCTTTCTCCACTGCATTAGGTGAACGCATTTGATAGACATCCACTAATGCCCTGGGGGAGGTCTCTTTCCAATTATTCCACTTTATATACTTTATTAATTGCTCAAGAATCCAGCAAGAGGGATGGATTAACATCTCCACTGCTTAGGATTCCCTTCTAAGATACAGGAGACCATCTCCAGACCTTGCTCTGCATCTGAAATGACCATTCCGTACGCTAGTTGCAATTCTGGGGTGTTCATTAGTCTCTCCTCCTTTTGCTCGACTGGACAAGCCAAGAAGTACATCCAAGAAAACAAAAGAAGATCTTGTATGGGCTGGAAATGAGCCTTTCATTGAAAAAGGTGTGCTCTCAATAAAAGCTTCACTTCCCATAAATTGAACTACTTTTCTTTAAAAAAAATGCTTGAAAAAGTTACGACCAGCTCTCATCATAAACAAAATCCTTGAATTAAACACTTAATTTTATCTTGAAACTGTGTTACAATAAATGAAATTCCCAGGGAACAGCATGTTCTTCCAAAGGTATGGGCATACCTGGATGTTGTCACCAGTAAACATTTATTTTTTGTCTGGTACGATTTAAGAAGTAATTCTTCTAATCATAGTTTTCAATTTGAACTTTGTCATCACATAGCACTAAACGCTATAACCACTAATTTGAACTTCCTGAACTTTTAAACCTTTATGTCAGCTACCAGGTTTGTTTGTACAAAGTTGGAAGCTGAAAAACTCCTTGCTCTAAAGTTTGATTAAATTTAAATCACCAGACTGCAAACATTTAAGTACACAACGCCTGTAACCAACCCTAACTCGAGGGAAATGGATTACAACGAAGGATGGGAAAAGTAACACCTAGATCAAGAGAACTGTTCAAAATATCAGTTTATGTCATTTTTGTAAGGGCTGCGAATGCAGTTTCGACAAGTCGAGTGACTCCATGCTGAGAAACCAAGGCATTCTGTTGTTTATAGTAAATATCAAATGCCAAAAGTTACAAACTTGTATAATTTCCTTTCTTGAAAGGGAGCTTCAAAATAATTCACACTTGTATGATGTATATTTGACTTCCCGCAATTACCTGCCCTCCTAAGATGACTCGGAGAGTTTAGCTGGCTGCACACTAAAGAAGTACATTTATCATGAGCTTTTTGGTAGCAGATTTTTTTAAACATTAATTAGGTGTTACAAGGCTTGAGAAAGACTAGATGCGGTGACGGCAGAGCACCGGCTGTAACAGACCACGGCCAATGATCAACACAACCCCATTCTCGCCTGAGGTGGGGTCAAGGAGCCCCAAAACTCTCATTTACTCAGAAATGACACAAACTTCGTCTTCTTACCTGCTAAAGCAGAATTATGAAAGGCATTACTCATACTATGCTTAGGTGTTAAATCTAGTACGTCTTCATGAATCTCTTCTCGCAATGCTTCCAACACCAGCCATCCTACTCTCGCCTTTCTGCCACAACCGTTCCCATTTCTCCCTTCATCCAGCCCCAAGTAACCCTCACCTTCCTGCCACCCCTTCTGCCTTCCCTTGGGTTCACTCCTTCACCCACCCCTTTCGCGGATGCAGGACTCGGCAACAGTGCCCCATCCTGACACGCAGACACCGGACGGCTTTCCTGCAGCTCTCCTCCCCACGCCAAAATGCTTTTCTACATCACGCCCATGCAAACTACGCTCCAGATCTCCAAGGCCAAGCTACCGATTCCACCTGGCTTGGGCTCAGCTGAGCAGGTATGGAAGAATTCCATGAAATTGAGAAAAAAAAAAAGGGGAGGTTACCTCATATAGGTCAGGACCTAGGAAAACAGCTGCTGGAAAAAAATGGGAGACACATATGTGTTAAAAGCAAGTCGGCTATTCCAAGGATAATGGAAAATGCCATGGAAGAGGAGGGGAAGAGCTGCATGAACGCAGCAGGAAGAAGAGGCCAGAGAGGGCACAGAGGGCAGAAAAATCCAAAGCACAAAAAGAGATTGGGTACAGAGGGAGAGAAGAGACTGAACCGTGAAGGGGGGAAAGGAAGAGAAAGAGAAAAGAGAAAATGACACGTCAGGAGAGGCAGGAGATAACAGTAATATGAGAAAGGCTGGAAGGACAGTGTGAACATCAAAGGAGAAAGAGGGGCTGAAGATGGCTCAAGGGAAATAAGTTATTTTTACTTAATAGGACAGGCCAATTTTAAGCAGTTCTCCGGCACTATTTGTGAAAAAGAAAATCCTCCATTTTAGAAGCATTCCTTTGACATCGTGCTTCTGGTGTGACTTGTCTCACCTGCCTTCTGTAAGCGTGCCGTGGAAGGAGGCCATCCCGCCAACCCCCCCTAAAAGGACCAACCTCACTGATCCCTGAGCTCACAGCAACACCCCCGTTCCTCCAGTGCTCTTAAAGGGCTTCAACCTCATATTTTAACCCTATTTCTGCACCTAATAAGATTTATCTTTTTTTGACCCATACAAAATAGCTTCAAATAACATCAGTGTAACGCTATTCCCTGCCGAAACGCCCTTTGCCAGGCATAATGCTGCTTGTAATAATGTAAATGGAAATTAGCACTGCTGTATTTCATCCATCGCACATGACTCGGCATGTATGTTGTGACCCAGTTTATTGGGAACGTTCGTTACTTTTCCATAGCCGAGCGTGCCAGTAAATGCCCTCTGAAACTCATTAGTGTCACAGGGCATCAAGGCTCCGGAGTAATGAATCCCTCCACCTCTGCGTAAGGTAGGAGTTCTCCCTTTCTTTTTATACGCCTGCAGCAACGCTAATGACACTTTGGCTTCTGGCTTGGAGGATGTGGAGAAGAGCCTCTGATGCCACCAACCGTGCTCAGCATCAGCTGAGTGCGCTAATGCAACGGACGCACAGCTCCTCCACCAGCTGCTCTACGCAGGGTACGACCTATTAGCGCTGCAGAGCTGGCTTTCAGGTCAATTTGTTTAAGTGCTGTACCACAAGCAACCACACGGCATCCAGGAACCCAAAGAATATAGCTGTTCAATGGGTTATTTAAAACCGTGTAGGCCAATCCATTAAAAATCCTCTGCGGGTAAAGGATAAAACCTTCAGGGAAAATGGGGAAGGTGACCCTAACCAAAGGGGCCACAGCTCAGGCTTCTTCCCTTGAGCTGAACTGATCTCACCTGGGGCTATTGTACCTCTGAATGGCGCTGGTGCCCCTTGCTGAAAGGCAAAGGTCACCTAGAGCACGTATTTTTGGGTCGGTATTTCTCAACACAGGCTAGAGTTGGTGGGAAAGCCTCTCGTTTCATTTCTCTGAGGTGAAGGAATAGCTCTGGGCAAGCAAGGGTGAGTCACTATCCCCAGATGTCCTTAAAAGACGTGTAGACATGGTGCCTGGGGACATGGTTTAGTGGTGGACTTGGCAGTGCTGGGTTAATGGTTGGACTCAATGATCTTAAGGGTCTTTTCCAACCTAAATGATTCTATGGTCATGCTCCGGCTGAGATGCATCGGCCCAAGTTATACATTGCCCAGCATCATCTGGAGAGAGAGAGGCCGCACTGCAAGAACAGCCACGTGGTGACGTGGCCATGGTCACTCACCTCCCCCGGCCAGGGCAAGAAAAGTCGAGAAATATTTTAATGAATGAAAGATTCAACAGTAAAAAGGCAGAAAAAGCAAGGCGCAACATGGGAGAGGTGTGGAATGCTGCCTTTTTACAGGATCTTAGGTTTAAAAGCCTTACTGCTCATATTCACAACTTTTTTTTTTCAGTTTCACCTTAGTCGTTCCGTGATATCAAGCAATATGTTTACAAGCACTAGACAACAGTAGATGGGTTTAACAGCTACATGAAGTTAGAGGTGGCTAGGCTCACCAGGAAGGCTGGTAGGCATCCATCGCAGCGAAGGAGCCAAGTCTGGCTTGACTCGTTGGCATTGCAGAAAAACCGGCAGCCTGCTCACTGTCGCAGGGCAGACTTGAAATAAATTCAGGAATCCTGCAAACTTATTTCCATAATACATGCATATACATTAAAACAAAAGACTAACCAGGCAGTTTTGCCAGAAATGCTTATGTTTTATTCGCAAGCGTCAAGAGGGGCGTTGCGATGCGAGTAGTTTTATTCACGACTTTTGAGTTTGCCAGATCTGGCACGACAACTGCTCCTGTTCTCCTTCCCTGCAAGGCTCTCCACTCCGAGCTACGGTGCAAACCCCTGAAGGAAAAGCTGCAGAGAAACCTCCCCAGCAAGGACCGCTCCGAAACCCACTGCTGAGAGCTGGGGTCTGACCCAGGTCCCCACGCTCCTCACCACGACCGGTGGGAAGTCCATCAGCAGCCACTGCCTCGGCTCCTCCTCGGAGGCAGGAGAAGCCCGTGAGTGAAAGGGAAAGAAGGGGATGGTGCCAGCTCAGTTCCCGGCAAAAGGATTAATGTTACTTTTAAAATTAGGAAATTGATTCACAGAAATCCCTGCTAAGACGCTATTAACATTGCCATATACTTCATATTTTCCTTGCACGGAAATGGAAGGCCCCGCATTTACCTCTTGATGCCTCGAGTTTCCTGGCACCCTTCTTTATCCCTCTCTAAATAACAGCCCTCAACACAACGCCAACCACAACCTTGAATGTGACCCCGGTGTGACAGCAAGACTATGAACCTTCCCTTTTAAAAATATTCTCCCTCGACGTATCCAAAATGATCCCTGGGAGCTGGAACAGGACAGGCAGAGCAGGCCGGGGTGAGCTCCAGGTAAGTCACACAAAGGTGTTATTGTACTTCCCGTATTTTCCCCGCTAATCTCTCAAGGCAGAATCACCCCGTTTCCCCTTCCAGACTCTGAGGAAGGTGGGCTGTTGGGAAGAGAAACGACAAAATGAACAGAGCAATCTCATTTCTAAGCTCCTCATTTTCTCTCATTCTTTCAGGAGAAACTACTGCGAACCCTGAGAAGTATCCAACCCTTCCCACCATGATGGGTTGAGAGACTCCATTTCTGACCAAAGAGCGGGACCAAGACACGAGAAACCTCCACAGCCGCTCACACAGCAGTAAGGATCTGGAAGGGAATTTTGCCCTCTGTTTTTGATGTTTTTTCTCCTGCTAGGACCCACGGTGAGGATATCTTCAGATAACTCCTAAACCACTTGGATACAGTTTTCCTGGCATAGCTTTTGAGGACAAAAACCACACCTGATACCAGTTTTCTAAAATGTCTCATTTCTCAGCATTTTTCTTCTCCATTAGTTTGCTGATAAGTAGAAATCATCTATGACTCCAAACAGCTCCCTAAGAATAAAAGAAAATAATGCTCTTTTCCAGCATGGCAAGACTGAGCAGAGCTCCTGGTAGGCAGCCTTCGGTTACTTATTTCTGAAATTAATGATTTGTTCATCTCTGACAACAAGAGCTAAAAGCAACCCTTGCCCCCAAGAACGTACTGCATCAAAAACAGGCAGAAAAGTACCACCCTGAGTAATCCAGAGGAGGAAAAGCAACTGTTCACCTTTCATTTCTGTCATCATAAACACACAACTTCTGAGATCTGGGACAAGTGACATTTTCAGAAGGAAGGGAGTGGGTGAGAGCCACGGCGTGCTTCCCACTAGCATTCTGGAGCCAACCATTACTTAAGCCCGTTGGTATATTATTAATCCGCTTTCATAACGATCTGAATTTCTCTAGGACAATGACCACAGCCCAACCTGAGAGCATCCTGCTCTGCTCAGTGACAGCAGAGGTGGAACATCTGCACAGAGCTTTACCTAGCTCCTCACACGTTTCACGTACCTCCTAAAATACTCCTGACAATTGTGGTTGTCCCTCACTGTCAACACTTTCTTCCCTACTTCAATCCTGACTCTAATCTTAATGCAACTATAAAACACACATGTCCAAGAAATACTTTTCCAACCAGCCTAACCTACGGGTCAGCCTTTCCTTCGCTTCCTTGG
The DNA here is from genome assembly GCF_028500815.1 of Rissa tridactyla. Taxonomy (NCBI): domain Eukaryota; kingdom Metazoa; phylum Chordata; class Aves; order Charadriiformes; family Laridae; genus Rissa; species Rissa tridactyla. The sequence continues at coordinate 4,543,386 of NC_071484.1, read as the reverse complement.
GCTCTTTTATAATTCAGCCAGTTGAACAAAAACTCTTTTAAGTAGGGCATCAGCAATTATTTTTTCATTCCGCAGCTACCGATACAGGAACATGCTCTTCTCTCCCTTCCTCCTGCAAAAGGACATTCCACTTTTTCCCCCCACCTTCTTTTCTTTTTTAGATCAGACTTTGCTCTTATCTATGTGACGGGTTTTCCTAAACTGTCCCCAAGAATGCCTGGTGGAGAACATGCCATCAGACATTCAGATTAGGCAGCTAAATTATTTTACCCGTCTATTTTTACTATTGCCTACCCAGACATTCAGTGCATTGGCTCTGTTTAAGAGTTCAGCATCTTCAAAGCCTCTTACGAACAACAAATTCTCCTGATCTCTCACAGGCAAGTTAGATGCGTGTGATCGAGTTTCTGAATGAGGCGATCGCACACACAACAAAGAGCTCAACGCTGTTATTTTAATGGATTTTTCAATTCCGTTGCCAGGTCAGTAATCCTTTTTCTCCCAGTGTCACTCAGAGACTTCAAAAAACCACAGCTGGGGTGGAAGAGTCGGTGTTTGTTTTATCTAGGAGGACATCACACGGCATGGCTCTTTCTACGCAAATCAATTTATCTGCTGTTGACAGCAAGCATTCACCAGCGGTGATGCCGAGTTGTACCGCTCGGGAGGTTGCTAAGAGTGCACCAGGCACACGGCTTCCAGCCATCAATTTGACAAACATCCTAAACCATTTTATTTCCCTTATTTCCCTTCCTGAGGCTTGATAATCCATCAAACTTACTGTTTGTAGCGTGCTGCACAGCAGTTCTGGAAAAGGCTCTGATGCAATAAAAAAGAATTGCTGTTTATGATAAAGAATCATCAGCGGGAACACGGAGTTCAAAAAAAAATAATAAATCAAACAAACCAAAAAAACCTCCTATGCTTTCAGAAAAAAATTCCCTTTGTGGTAGGAAATGAAGCTCTGAATCAGGATTTATGTGCTTGATTTCAATGCACGGCTTCACCCAGGCACACGCTGCAGCACCACCTGGAAGAAAACTGCTTTTCCGAATTGAGAAAAGCAAAAAACACAGAGTTACGTATTCTTTCCAGCATCGGCTATCAAAGGACCGTTATCTGCATGGATCGTTTTTCTTTTAATAGGCAGGGAAACGGAGGCAGGCAGACGAGATGCTGGTCTCCAAGGATCCCAACAAAGCTAATGGCAAAGCTGGGAACAGACCCAGGGTCTCCGAATGCTGAGTCAAGCCGTGCCGCGGCTGCTCTGACTCATCCCAGGAACTGTTTGCTAAACACTGCGAAGCTTTTCCCAAGTTCCGCATGCTGCGTCAGCTCCTGGGGGAGAAGAAGCGATTCCAAGTACTCTAAGGTCAACTCATCAGCCTTGGCATTGAGCTTTTCATGAAGGCCTAACGCTCGGAAGCCGGTGACAGTTATTTCTGGAACCTGCCTACATTTACAGTAGTGGCGATTTACCGGGAGATTAACGATCACACAAAAAGCCGGTAATCCTGTTCCTAGCGCCAGAGGCAGTTCATCTCCCTAAGTCATTTGTTACGTTCTGACAGTGAAACACAGGATTGGTTTTGCAAAAAAAAAATTTGGCTAGGGAACGAGCAGGGTTCTAAAACGCCTTCCCAAAGGAGTCTGCAGCCAAGGTGTAACAACCTATTTTTACTTTATTTTTGGCTATAAAGGTTGTTCCTTGCCCTTTTCTCCTGTGATCAGAGATGTAAAATAGCTCTGGTGCATGATCTATGCTGTGGATATGACAGAACGTTTGAAAGAGTCATATCCCTTACCTTTTCCAGGGGGAAACTGAAGCTAAAACTGAACCCATTTATCAATTACGTATCCAGCAGGATTACTTAAGCACTCAGGGGAAGAAAGTCGAGATAGATGAGGTATTTTAAGCAGAGATAGCACACTTTACTGGCCTTTCTGGTAGTCTGTAATGCAAAGATTTGCGAGGAATACGATGACTAATGCGTCCTGAACAAAACCAGACCTGGCCGTCGCATTCCTTTCAAGAACTCCACGTGGAAGAGGAGAGTATCAAGTCTTGGTACGTACTTACCGCAGATATCACACGCGCTCTGCCTTGCCATCTGGGCGCAGCAGCAAAGCAGAGCGGACAAGACCGTATCTGGCACAAAAGGCCGAGCAAAACACATCCTGGCAATAACTCAGAACAAAGACTTTGCTTGACATTTTCCCCTCCGAAGTGGGAGCAGGCGACAGGAAAGCGTTAACTGCTCACATCCGCAAGCTCCTCCGATTTCAAAGCAATATAACAGGCACCTTCCCACCACCACGGAAGTAGGGCTACATCGCAGCAATACAATAAAATTCAAGCCGTAAATCTCACCTACAGTAAGCGATACTGTTATACACAACCCACTCTTGCTGTAACAGCAACTGATTTGTGTATCGCTCAAAAGGCTAGGATCTGTTTCGTAGACTGTTCCAAAAAACACCGAAGTGCACCCACAGCTCACAGGCTGCGCCTTTCCCCACCGGGTGATACCCGCTCTTTTCAAAAGGAAACACCAGTCAAACACTTGGCCATTTTGTTTTCACTGCTGAAAAAAATTACAATTATTCTGGTAACTCCGTCATATCGTAACATGTGACCAGCAGAAGGAGGGAGGTGATTGTCCCCCTGTACTCAGCACTGGGGAGGCCACACCTTGAGTATTGTGTCCAGTTTTGGGCACCTCAACACAAGAGAGATCTCGACGTGCTGGAGCGAGGGCAGAGGAGGGCAACGAAGCTGGTGAAGGGCCTGGAGAATAAATGTGATGAGGAGCGATTGAAGGAGCTGGGACTGTTTAGTTTGAGGAAGAGGAGGCTGAGAGGAGACCTCACCACGCTCTACAACTACTTGAAAGGCCATTGCAGAGAGGTTGGTGCTGGTCTCTTCTCACAGGTCATTAGCGATAGAGCAAGAGGGAATGGCTTCAAGCTGCAGCAGGGTAGGTTCAGACTGGACATTAGGAAAAAATTCTTCCCAGAAAGAGTGGTCAGACACTGGAATGGGCTGCCCAGGGGGGCGGTGGAGTCACCATCCCTGGATGTGTTTAAGACTCGTTTAGATGTGGTGTTGGGGGACATGGTGTAGGGGAGAACTTTGTAGAGTGGGGTTGATGGTTGGACTCGATGATCCCAAGGGTCTTTTCCAACCTGAATGATTCTGTGATTCTATGTGTAAGGATAAAGTACGATGGCTGGGAAAGATAAACTCTCAGAGTAGAAGGGGAGTGTATTTGATGTAATGGGAATTCCATATTACAGAAATAACTTTCCTAGGGTAATAAAACTTCTTCCAGATGTTGTTCTCTAGACCCTCCCAGTAAGCACCTGAACGCACACATTTTCCAGCGCAGCAGCTGATGTAAGGCAGGAGACCTTCCAACAGGCCCCATTAAAATGGACATTTTCCCGAGGACCAAAAAAAATTCCCACGAGGAATGTCTCCATACCTGGGAAGCGAGTCTCCGCATGGCCTCCTCCTGGCGCCGCCGCATCTCGGGCGTCCCCGGGCAGCTCCCGCTGGTGATGGAGGAGTGAGCAGAGGGCGGCTGGGTTAAGGGCAGCTCTCGGTTCGCATCCACATCTGTCCCAAGGAAAGAGGGTACAAACTGCTGCAGGACCCGCACGACCAACGTTATCATCACAGACTGTTTTCTAGCAGGTCACGCACAGCAGTTAAAATACTTTCCACAAATGCTCCGGTTCGGATTCCAGGCAGCAAGAGCCCGTGACACCGACCAGCCGGGCCAGAGGCTCCCCAAGAAACTGCTTTTGGAAGCAGCAATTTTTGGGAAGGACCGCTAAGGCAAAGTGTTGGGCTCGTCTTATTTGTCTTCTCCACCGTAATTTCATTGACTTTAAAATAATCACAATCACTGAGTGAGCTGCGTGCTCTCGGCGGCACGCTCTGCCTTCACGTTTGGTGTATTTTAGCGCAGTGCTCTCCTGCCCTGCGGTTCTGCCAATACATCCTCCCTCATTATGAACCATCGCTGGTTAATTTGGTTCCAAGTCCTTCTTCAGTGGAGACACCCAATTATTCTGAATTATGTGCCTATTTTCCAACACAAATAAATGGAGAGCCACAGCTAACGTACCCATCTGAAGCCCATTAATGTAATCAGAGGGAGAGAAGCAGGAGTAGCACCAGGATCTGGAAAAGGCTTGCAAGCAAATAATGAATTATACTGGAATCATCTCTGTCAAGATTAAGTGCTTGCTATGGCGCTTTAGCTGTTTCTTTTGCCTGGCAAAGCAGAAACTGGCTTTACCAGCAGCTTGCTGCGACATCCGTTCACCTGGCCTTTGCGGGTAACGTTTTCAAACCACTCCTATTTCCACTCGTAGGTACTCATACAGAGTGTTTTTGAACGACACTAAGATACGCGGTACTTGATGATGGCTAATTATTGATTTCTTTATTTCAGGCACGTTTTAAAAGCAACAGTCCCCCCGAAGATTGTACCAGCCCAGGATTTTCCTGAATGGTTGCTGCGATGCGTCCTCGGGCTGGACTTGAAATCCTAATGCAAACAATGACCCATTTAATGGCAGACAACAAAGCAGGACGACTGCTGCCTACACAATTAAACCCTGAAGCTGTCAGCAGCGATGCCCATTCTTGATTTTGAGCGTGCAACACCCCCTTCACCTGTATTATTTCTCTGAGACGGGAATTACAGAGGCCGTTTTTATGCCAGTTTACTAATGCTGATAGCACGACTGCTGTAGCATAGTCAGGTCACCTGATTAGCATTTATTATTAAACCGAGATTATACTAGGCATAATAGATTATTTTTTTTTTAGCACAGGAAAAAAAAAATCAAAGAAACTTGCAGAATAACTATTATCTTCTATAGCTAAACTAGGACTTGTGATCTTTTCAGGAAATAATGCCAAAGGAGTCGACTGATTCTGAAGTTTTCCATCCCAGCAACTACCACTGAGGAATAATTCAACTTTCAACTTCATGGACAAACCCGAGTGCGAAGTAAACAACAGCGTGACCAAGGATCTCTGTCCTTTGTGCATGTGCGTTTGAAATAGCCAAGCTTTTAGTGCAGAAACAGTTAATTACAGTAGTCTCTTTAATCTCCACAATCCCCCTGAGCAGCCTGGGGAGACACACGGTTGGTGCGCTGCAGAGCTGCAGCTAAAATACAGAAACGAGCCCTGCCTTTCACTACGCGTTGTTCATTTAGCCCTGACAAGTGACACGATGCAACATGCCAACGTACAGTGACATTTCAGATATTTCGACATGGCTACAGAGTACCGCATTCCAGTCAACAGATTTAGCTGCAGTTTCACTGAGATCCAGTGACCTACATCCTTAAAGATACCTTTAGGTACCTAACCCAGTATTTTTAGTCCTGTCTCATTCACTTACTGTCTGCTGAGTGATTTTTAAATGCTGTCATCCCCACCTGCAAACATGTCAGCACAGAGCGATGCGAATGGGATGGGACCACAAGAGGCAGCGCAACCCTGGGCGCCGAGTCTGCGCGGGCTTGCGACCCACCCTGACCATTTATACAGTTATATATAAAACTGATCAACCGAGAAAAACAAACCGTACGGGAAGGAGAGTGCATTGCCATGGATTTGTCGTAATAGAATATTGGCAATTAAAATTGGAGTCTTCCCAATCGGAGAAAATCCACAACGCTTCTAAGTCAGGGAAATGAGAGACACACTATTTTGAATCTTCAAAAAGTAGATTTGGAACAGAAGCGGTATAAATATTGTGCGGACAGGCGCTCCCTTTGCTTGGCAACAAAGTCTAAGCTGATTTCTTGGGCGTGAAGAGGAAATGGGATCTTTTCAGCCAAAACCGTTATAAAAGCTGGTGGAAAAGCTGACTGTTGAAGGTGTGCGCACTGCCGTACTTACGTTTCGGGGAGGCATGGGGGCTATCAGAAGCAATCTGCCTCATACGCGTGCCGTGGCAGCTGAGCGCCACCAGTCTGGAGATGATGGCGGTTTTCCCAAACCCGATGTTCCCGACGATCACCACCCCCCGGTTGACGCTGGCGTTGGAGCTCTGCAGCTGCGCGTCGATCTCGTGGAAAACCCAGTCCCGGCCGACGAAGACGGACTCGGTGGTGATGCTGGGCACCTCGAAGAGCAGCGGCTTCAGAGAGATGTCGGGAGGTCGGTAAGGTGCGAAGCGTACTACAGAGAAGAAACCCAGGGAAAGAGCATGAACATCAACGCTAACAGTAAAACTGCAGTTTGGGAATCGCTGTTTAATCTTCCTCAGAAATCTTTTTCATTGCAAGAGGTGAAAAAAGTACAAGCTTGTTTATTACCCCCGGGTTTGTTGTTAAAAGCCTCTGGCTCGTTCACAGCATTTTCCACCAAAGGAGTTCAGAGAATTTTACAGGAGGAGGTCGTTTACAGCTGGGGAAAGGGAAGCTGGAAAAATAGAATTTCTTGCTTAAATCCACCATAATCGAAGGCCGTGCCACACGCGGAACAGTCCGCTTTCCAAGGCAGCTGTCCCCACGCCCCTGTGACGTGGTACTGTATGTCACATATACAGATATGTCATAGATATAGAGATATGTACATATAGATATGGGTGTATATATATCTATATGATTTACAGATATGTGCTCACCTGTTCAGTACAATAAGGTTGGAAAATCTGAGTACTTAGAAGCGTAAAATCAGCCCAAGCAAAATTATTTCAGCTCTTTCGAAGTATGAAGATGAAACCAGACTGCCGGTAGGATTTTCCTGTGTATCAACTAAAACATTTTCTCTCTTCCCAAGCAAAAGCGGTGTTGCAGGCAACGCGAAGTTAACAAGGAGTGCGAGAAATGCCTCCCCAGCAAATCACGTATGCTGGTGCAACGCGAACATCTGAAAACGTGGCTATTGATCGTGTTACTTTTTCCATTTTCGTATGCATTAGACTGTACTAAAGTGCACAACTCAACCCAAACCTGCCTTGAAACTTCTTTCAGGAACATTTTGGGGGCGGAGGGAGAGGGTAGTTGCCGTTCTTTCCATTTGGCACAAGCTATCTAGGGAACGCGCACCTAAAAAAGAGTAACGACTCCGCACAGCTCCGGTGCAAAGATGCTATTAGCAAGATCAACTCATCTGGTGCGTTCTGCCCATGAGATCTGTAATTGGGAGATGACACGTATAAATCTGGGGGGGGGGAAGGGAGAAAGTGATGGAAGCACTTTGTGTTGGCAGAGACAGTTGCTGGATCTTCCCACTTCATTGCCAAAATGGTTCCTTAATTAAAAACTTTCCGAAGGTGGCCACCAAGAGAGCAGGTGAGTCCCACTGCGGGGGAGGTTAGTCACACTGCCGGTTTGAGCTGCAAAACTTGAATTTTAGAACATATTCTTTCAAGTCGGGGCTAAGGGATGTGGATGGAGCTACATCCGTGGGACACGATTCCAGACCTGGAATGGCAGCTCTGAACACACCTTCCAACTGCCAAACACGTATCGTGCTCGACACGCAACACGTATTCAAACCCACGTGGAAAGCTCTGGAAAATGTGAGCTGTGGATCACAGAAGTTGAATTCAATTTGCTTTGAGATCATATGGTACGCTGCAAACGAAAACAACTGTACAAAATCTACATGTCTTCATAGCGTATTTTAAAAGAAATCCCGTGAACTGCAGAGAAGCAGTTCCCTGAGCAGGCCTGCAAAGGATTTAAGTAAAAAACCTATTGGTTTACTCCGTGTTATCTCCTGGCATGATCACGCTCCCATCATTTACATCAGCTGCTTCCAGTGGAGCCCGTTTGGTTTCCCTGAAGTTTTAAAAGCCCTCAGACACCCAAAAAGCCCACCCATCATTCAGCAACTGCTGACGGGTGTCGTTCCTTCGCCCGCTCACGCTCCATGCGGACGCGTGGGGGTGGTTTCATCCCCTCCCACCCTCCTGCTCCGGCCAGAAGCCCTCGGGGGGACAGATAACGCTATTGCAGGCTTTGTACCAAACTCACTGAAAATCGTTTATCAAATTACAACAGGGGAATGGCTTTACCTACGTGGGAAGAGGTTATAGCTGTGCTACAGTAAGATCAAACTGGAAGAGGGGAGATTTAGATGAGATCTGAGGAAGAAACTCTTTGCTGTGAGGGTGGTGAGCCCCCGGCCCAGGCTGCCCAGAGAAGCTGTGGCTGCCCCATCCCTGGAGGGGTTCAAGGCCAGGTTGGACGGGGCTTGGAGCAACCTGGGCTGGTGGGAGGTGTCCCTGCCCAGGGCAGGGGGTGGCCCTGGGTGGGCTTTAAGGTCCCTTCCAGCCCAAACCATGCCATGGTTCTATCATTCTATCAAGATCTTACTGTAAATATAAACACATGGGTTTTGAAGGGACCGGGGTGCTGTGTCGAGCCGGGTGCTCTGTGGATGAATCTGTACAATGACACCGGCGCCTGCTCCCTGGGACCCTCCTGGGGAACCACAGAACTGACGCCCACCGCTCAAGGCACCTTGAAATCCTCTGTAGACCTGACCAGGGAGCTGATCCAATAAACCAGAGCTGATAAAGGGGCTGGGACTTAATGTTCCATCAGATATGCCTGAGGAAAACAACTTATACTTAAAAGCGTTAGGCATTTTGAACTTCCTTTTTTTCCTTTGTTTTTAACTGATAGAGAAAAATGCTGCAGACAGGAGCTGTGTTTTTATTCCCACTTGAAAATGATGAATATGCTTTAAATTTATCCTAGGGTGGAGATGGCTTTTGAGTTGGCATGAGCTCACACGCAGCTCGTTTGACTCCCCTCGATGGGGCCCGTCACGCGAGCGCAGCGGGGTGCGCTGGCACGGGAGAAGCAGAACGGCTGGCGGTGGGAGGCGACCAGGCAGCCCTGGGGCCGCGTGTCCCCATGTCCCCATCACAGCTCCTGGCTCTCAGCATCGGCAGGACTGATGCTCTTCCCACCGGAGGATGGCATATTGCACGAGCAACAGCACATGGACGTGGCAGAGGGAACCAGCTGTAGCGGCCCAACTGCTGCAAATTACGCATTCCAGCAGAGCATTTGACGAGGGAAATATTTTGTTTCCATCACGCCACCAATACTATATGTAGAAAATTAAATAAAAAAAATAAAAAAAATTGAAAAGACTCCATTTGGAAAACATCGAGCTAAGATTTCTGCTTGATAAGCTACAGCTTTTCTTCTGCACGCGTGTATATATGGGATATGTCGTGTTAATAAGTGAAAATGTACAATAATGCTCTTCTGAAAGCCAGAAGCCTAACAGGTACCAAATGGTCTTGGGGGCTGATGCAGAGTCAAGACTGATTAAATATAAAAGCTACGGGATCCAGTGAACTCCTGCTTTACATGGATGGTGGAGACCTGGACTCAAATCTTGGGTGGTTTGTTGCCATTTCGGTCTCCCCGGGGGAAGACAGATCTTGCTGCCCAAAGCAAGCCCTGACAGGGCTAAGCTGCAGAGCCTGGGTACTGCCAATGTACTGAGAGGAAGCCCAGGTGAGAAGCACTTTAATATTTATTACAAAGAAATGTGGCTGCCCCATCCCTGGAGGGGTTCAAGGCCAGGCTGGACGGGGCTTGGAGCAACCTGGGCTGGTGGGAGGTGTCCCTGCCCAGGGCAGGGGGGTGGGAACTAGGTGATCTTTGAGGTCCCTTCCAGCTCAAACCATCCTGTGATTCTATGATTCTAAAAGAGGGGAGATTTAGATGACATCTAAGGAAGAAAGGTTTTACACTGCGGGTGGTGAGCCCCTGGCCCAGGTTGCCCAGAGAGGTGGAGATGCCCCATCCCTGGAGGGGTTCAAGGCCAGGCTGGATGGGGCTTGGAGCAAACCTGATTGAGTTGAAGGTGTCCCTGCTTGTTGCAGGGGGGTTGGGTTAGATGGCCTTTAAAGGTCCCTTCCAACCCAAACCATTCTATGGTTCTGAATAACCCAGCATCTGCCGTGTCCTTCATTAAATAAGAACCCATAAATTAGCCAAATGTCTGAGTTTGTTTCCTTCACTCGCTTTAGACTGCAACTTCTTTCCAGAGTCATCTTAAACGTATACATCCATCAGGATGAAACCAGCACCTATTTTTCACAGACCGTGTACCTGAGAAGGTTAAACTATTTTTCAGCATCTTTAAGAAGTGTATGAAACCCTCCTACCCCAAAGGTGATAGCATTAAACACACACCACGAGGGAAAAAAAAAACCAACAGAAAATTATAAAAGCCAGTTTAAGGAAAACACGCAACTGCTTATGTTGGTAAATAACAGGCTGGGGGAGTCTGAGCTCCTCCAAAGTCCTCTCCTCCCTCCAAACCTCAGCTAAACACCACAGTCCTTTGCACCCCGCATCAGCCCCGATGCTTTGCTTTTTGGAGAAAACAAAATCACGACGGCAACAATCAGGACGTTCTAACACCATATAATTTGGTTGCCATCTGGCTCCTGCTCCACGGTACATCGCAGCCACCATCCTGCGCTCTGGGTCACAGCAACCCCGAACAGCTCCAAATCCCGCCGGCTGGAAGCAGTGAAAGCAAAAAAAACGCGCTCACCATCCCATTAAAAACCTGCCACTGGTAGGAATACTTGTCATGCTCTTAGCTGTCGGGATTGCGAAATTAATCCCCTGGTTAAATAACGGATTTAACAAAAAATAGCAGGGACCGTCTCCCATTCGGTTTCTCCGCACTGGGATTCTGGAACCCCGGGAACAAACCCGGCTGTAACATGTCCCCCGACTCAGGGCCAGGAATCGCTTCGCGATTTCAGCCCAGTGCCAAGACTGGAGATATTAAAGTTAAACCCAAGTTTAGGGTTTCCAATTGGAACAAAGAGCTGGTGATTACGAGAGCGCAGACTGAGGCAATTCCACACTAATATCTGGAACATGTAGTATTTTGGGGGAAGAAACCCCCCCTCACATATTCAATGAAATGAAAATATTTCCAAATAGCGGTGGTTTGGTTTTTTCACACCCTTGTCTTCTCCCCCTTCTTTCTAAAAATAGCACGGCACCTCAACTAGGATCAGAAGCAACTCCCAAAAAAATGGAAACCCTGCTGTTATTCTCATGCAACCTTCCCAAAAACAGGAGGAAGGAAAAAAAAAAAAAGAAAAAAAGACACAAAAAGAAGAAAGAAAATATGTGGTGCTACATGGCTTTTAAAAGCGTGTCTGGAAAACAATTTGATTCTGTTCCTACAATAAAGTTTAATGTTTTGGATGCAATCACTGCAAATTACGAAGCCTTGGCAAGCTCCTCCATCCCAACATATGGAAATTTTGTCTGTCAAACTTTGCTTTCTTCGCTTACTGCCTGCTAATACATTTTTATAACTGCCTCACCCGCCAATATGATTCCATTTTACAGACTGCGATCCAAAGCCACGCAAAACCACTTTTTTTTTTTTTTCCTTCCAGTCGGGGGCTCATTATTCGGTAGAAATCCCAACCAGGCTGTGACAGGTCGTGCTGGTGGCGCTGAGCGAAAACCCAACCTGCCGCCCTGCGGCTCCTGATCTCCTTCCCCAAGGACGGTGGGCACTTGCTCAAAAAACAACCCCAGAAAAAAAGAAAAGTTTAAAATACCGCCAACAGAACGCCCTTCTCCCTATGTATGAGGGAGAACAAACTGGCGTCATGGCACAGCAACGACCAGAAAAGGTCCCAAATGAGCTTTCTTGGCCATTTACTCATCTGTGCAACGACAAATGATGGGGAGGAAGCAATAACCTGCTGCACATCACGGTGACCGCTTGAGGATGCAGCCGAAGACCGTGCTCAGATGGAAGATGGAAGTTACAGGGGGGGCTGGAACGCCGAGGACGTGGGGTGACTCTAGCTGGAGCTGCCTGGGAATAAACAAAACCCTAAAATGTCAGCCCTGGCTCCTCTTCTCATTGCTAACGGCTTTTTTGTGGCATTTGCCAGGAAGAACCACAAAAAATTTCCCTTCTCTCAAAAGGCCTTTCAGAAGTCAAAGGGCTGCCTGAATAGCGGCACTGTGAGCGTCCCGACGAGGGATGCGTGGGGACGGTGGCTCCATGCCCCGCGCTCGGCTCCTGCCCCGCCGGTGTGCTGCGAAGGGGGCTGTAACCCTTTGCTTTTTGTGCAGGAAAAAAAAAAAAGAAGAAAAAAAATAGCAGCCCACCAAAATTTCTCATTTTTTTAGAAACTATCAAAGTATCAGCCCTGCAGCGCTCAGAGACTGACAGAGGGCTGGCGGGGGAGCAATCAGGGAGAGGAATTTGGGGCTCTTTTGCAGGAATATCCCTGTGTGATACAGGGATGGATGTACCTGAGGAGGAATAACCCCCACCCCAGGACAGGCTGGGGGCTGACCTCTGCAGAGAGGCACCTGGGAGTCCTGGGGGACAACAAGTTGCCCATGGGCCAGCAATGTGCCCTGGTGCCCAAGAAAGCCAATGGCATCCTGGGGGGCATCGAGAAGAGCGTGGCCAGCAGGTGGAGGGGGGTTCATCCTCCCCCTCTGCTCTGCCCTGGGGAGGCCACGGCTGGAGCTCTGGGGCCAGTGCTGGGCTCCCCGGTTCCGCAAGGACGGGGAACTGCTGGAGAGGGGACAGCGGAGGCTGTGGAGATGCTGAGGGGATGGAGCATCTCTGTGCTGGGGAAAGGCTGAAAGCCCCGGGGCTGTTCCGCCTGGAGAAGAGCAGGCTGAGAGGGGAGCTCAGCAACGCTCAGCAAGAGCTAATGGGCAGGGGGCAGGAGGATGGGGCCAGACTCTTCTCAGTGGTGCCCGGGGACAGGACAAGGGGTAACGGGCACAAACTTGCCCCTGGGAAGTTCCATCTCAACAGGAGGAGGAACTTCTTTGCTGTGAGGGTGGCAGAGCCCTGGCACAGGCTGCCCAGAGAGGTGGGGGAGTCTCCGTCTCTGGAGACATTCCGACCCCGCCTGGCCGCGTTCCTGTGCCACCTGCTCTGGGTGACCCTGCTCTGGCAGGGGGTTGGAGGGGGTGATCTCCAGAGGGCCCTTCCAACCCCTGCTGTTCCCTGATTCTGTGATAATCCATCTGAAACAGAGTTCAAGCACGTTAAAGGACAGGCTCTTCCAAAGAGCGCAACTACAGAACGTCACGGGGGGCTGGGGGTGGGTGTGAGAACCTCTGTAATACCAGTAGTGTCTGCAGGACCAAGATGGGAACGCATCTTTACACCACGGCTCCATACAGCCTGTATCCAGCAACCCGGATATCTAAGCCCAGAAAAGGAACCCCAAAATGTTACACCAGCTCCCTTCTCTGATGACGGAGCAGCAGGGCATCAGCCAGCCAGCCACCACCAGACAGGAGGAGTAATTAGTCCAAAACTTCATTTATTTTCTCTCCCTGCCGATTTGGCTGTGCCACCAAGAAGGATGCTGGAAATAAAGACGACTGGTTCACATCCTGCCGGAGAGGCACTGCTTAACACCCGTAGGTACAACAGTCCTGCTCCAGCATTTTCACGAGGATGTGGACAAAGCGGCTGCAGCGGTAGGTCCCACCCCCGAGGGCCCGGTGAAACCCCGAAGCCACCAGCACGTTCCTACCTCGCAGGTCCTGCTGCGTGCGGGCGCCGGCCATGCTCTGCCGCGGCATTCGCAGGGACGTCCGCAGGGGAGTGTGTCTCTGCTCATCCAGGTAAGCCAGATCTTCTAAGTGGGCTGAGCTGGTGGCTGCCACGAGAAAGGAAACAACTGCATCACGCCTGGCTTTCACATCTCATTTCTTTTTTTTTTTTTTAAGCAAATTTCATTTTTTAAGCGAAATACAGAGTTGTAACTGCATTGAGTCCATGCAGCTGAGATGAAGCAAATCTAATTTCCCCTAGCAAGGAGTAAAGAAGTGTTTTGGTAACTCCTCCTCACACCCCATCGGTATTTGCTCTGGTTTGGTCTCCTGTTGACATTCACAAATAAAAAAAGACACATGAAAAATGGAGAAATGGCGTCTCTGATTAAGTTCTCCCCATCACAAAACTTACTCAATCGTGTGTGCGCAAGGCTTGGCAGAGCCAGTCAACGTTTCCTACTACATATAAGACAACTCAATAGCGCAACTTTACGCTGAAGTCCACAATCTCCTCTTCAATTATTTTAGAGTTATTTGGTTTGGATATTAACATTTATCTGTTCATAAAGCCAGAATCAGTGGCGGAAAAATTAAGCTTGCAACAGACCAGCAAAAATGCACGAATAAATGAAAAAAATGTTATCTGCACTAAAGAAGATAACTTTACTATTCCAATGTTACTTGCTCATGGGAGAATCTGGTTTTCTTTACAGTGCTAGATTATATAGGCATAATTTATTGGGCTCTGCTGAAGGTGCCGCCGTTAGGTGAATACGCATGGCTGGAGCAGAAACCGCAGCTAGAAACTGTCTCTCTCTCTCTCTCTCTCTCGGAAGCTGGCAGATAATACAGGGCAAGTTATTTTTTATTCCCTTCTTCAACTGAAGCAGGAAGATGGTCCCACCACCGGCTGAGCGACACCTCCCGAAGGGCAGGGCAACTCCTGCGGGGCAGAGCCACGAGCAGCGACCCCCGGGGCTCTACCCTGGGGAAAATACACCGAGAAAACCGGCAAGAAGCAGGAAGGGCACAACCAGCCTGATTTTGAAGGAATTTCTCTCCAACCCCCACGGCCTCAAGCATCACCTCGCACGCGGCACTTCCTACCAAGATGTGACATTTATAGCAATCGTTTTCGGCAATCTGTTTTTAAGCGAGGCTTTTTCCACAGCTGCTCAAGGATTACAAATATTTTTAAACTTGGATTTCATGATGGGTGCTGCACGGTTCGGTGGGAAATGCCTCCGGACCGTACCAGAGGGGAATGACCTGAGTTAACATTGGCCACAAAGCTGCCAGCAATCAGTACAAGAACTAGTAATTTTTAATTTTTTTATATGGTGACAATTGATGATTGGAAGAGAGGAGAAAACATAGTTTTAAAAAACAAATCTGGATCACTTCCATCTGAATTCACCCTCTATTCTGCCACGTCAGAACCCTTTTCAGCCAAGTAATTCAGAGAACATTATAAAACGAAGGAATGAAAACTCCACTGCATGAAATAATCTTCCTGATTATAACCAGAAAACTTAAAAATAGTCTTTGCAGATCACCAGCTCCGCTCTTGTTCTGATAACCGTTTCCAAAACGCACATTAAACATTTATCGATGCAAATCGCGCTACGCAGTATTAAGCCGCTCAGTACTCTGTAGGCAATAGTGTTTGGGTGTTTTTCTCTCTTTAGTTTTTGGTCATTCACCACAACAAGATTATTATTTTAAATCGAACTAATTAATTAAATGGCTTCTTCAAAGACCGCCTGTGAAGCTGACATTAATTCTCCGCTGTGAGATGGGTAAATGTTTGGATACAGCTCTCTAGAGCAGCTCCCGGCACTGGACTTTGCATCCTTCCTCCTTGCCACCCAATACAAGAGTCAACGATTCAACAAAAGTCAAAGGCAGAAAATTTCAAAACTAAGAGAAACATTTTTTTCCGTACAATGCCTAATGACCGCGTAAAAATCTTTACAAGATTGTGCTGCAGTCAAAAACTAAGCAAGATTCAGAAACTGTAAGAAGAAGTGGGGAACAGGGCTTTAAATTTGGCAGCAATTTTAAATGCTGTTCTTCAAATTGCCTGAACTCTCTCTATGAATTTTAAGAAAAAAAAAAACAATAAAAGAGAGACAGACAGAGAGAACGGACACAAGGCAAACAACAGGAGTGAGGAAAAAAAAGGAGATAAACCCATCAAAGTCTGTTTTTAGAAGTCCTTCATGCTCTTTTGCTCTTGTAAAGTTGATTAGATGTTCACTGCGCAGGAGCAGATTAGGGCTGAAATGCTGCAATTAGAAAGCTGTGGCTGTAGCGCGGTTGGAGTTATTTTCCGTAAGCGCTAAACCCCTGCAGCCCGCTCACAGCGTCCCCAGCGCTCAGCCGCAGGTTTCACTCACACCACGGTGGCACAGGCCAAGGAAACGTGCCTTTCACGTAAACACGTGTGGAATTCAAAGCCACTTTTTTGCAGTGTCACCGAGCCAGAGGATCTGCAGTGGAAGAGCAGATGTTCCTGCAGCAACAAGGGGCAGATCCAAAGTGTCCTGGGGGTGTCCAGGGAGATCCTGCCCTGGAGCCTGGTACCAGGCAGGTCCCTCCTTCCCATTTCAGCCTTCAGCCCACCATCCATGCACCCACACCTTAAGAGAATCCAAGAATGGTTAGAATTGGAAGGGATCTTAAAGATCATAGAATCATGGAATGGTTCGGGTTGGAAGGGACCTCAAAGATCACCTAGTCCTAACCCCGCTGCCCTGGGCAGGGACACCTCCCACCAGCCCAGGTTGCTCCAAGCCCCGTCCAACCTGGCCTTGAACCCCTCCAGGGATGGGGCAGCCACAGCTTCTCTGGGCAACCTGGGCCAGGGGCTCACCACCCTCAGAGGGAAAAATTTCTTCCTCACATCTCATCTAAACCTTCCCTCTTTCAGTGTAAAACCCTTCCCCCTCGTCCCATGGCTCCCCTCCCTGATCCAGAGTCCCTCCCCAGCTTTCCTGGAGCCCCTTTAGGGACTGGAAGGGGCTCCACGGTCTCCCTGGAGCCTTCTCTTCTCCAGGCTGAACCCCCCCAGCTCTCTCAGCCTGTCCCCACAGCAGAGGGGCTCCAGCCCTCCCAGCATCTCCGGGGCCTCCTCCTTTAATTGATAATCAGCTCTTGTTAAATAAAAACCCCTTTCCACTGCGGCTGATTGTCAGGGAACAAGACAAAAAGCAGCCAGCCAGGATTGCCTACCGCCGGCCAGCGCATGTCGGGTATGCTGGAAATCCACACCAGAAACAGCCCTAACTGATCCTGGGAGAGTTTAGAAAGGGAATATTCAGGCAAAGGAGAACCCCCTTTAAAAAAATTTTAAAAATAATCGAAGTCTGAATGCTTTTCTTTCATATTTGTAAATGACACTGCAGTAAGCTTATGCAGCCCAATTAATGAGGATAAGGATTATCGTCCTTTCCAGGCGTATCCTCTCCCCTTGAATGGGAGTTTTTAATGTGTCCCACACACAGCTCAGCAGTTTTGCTGCGCCAAGGCTTCGTCGCATACAATAAACAAACTTGCCGGGCTGAAAGAACTACTGTTTCTTCGTGAAGACACCACACACTGTCGTTACCGAGTTCTGTTAAACGTCCTCCTGACTTCGGTTCAAGTTACCCTGCTGAAGCTGCTCCTGCTTCTCTGAAGAAAAAAAGGAAAGAAAACAAAACTCCCCATATATTGGACTTGTTGCTAAATATATATGTATAGGAGAGCGTGTGCCTGTGTCTATATCTATCTATATATATATATCTATCAGCTGCTGAAGGACAACATTTCCTCCCTCTAAATTCCATACCGGGTCCTGCTCCAGTCCCGTTTTAATTCTATCAAGCACAACCAGAGCCATCAAGGATGACCAGAAACATTATTCTTGATGGTAATTTCATTTCTTTATAGAAGATGATTCAATGGAGCAACGAACTGATAAAAGCTCATTTTTCCAATTTATATAACAACAGTTAAGCCCCCAGATTATTTCCTCCCTAATTACTCATCAACAAAAAACTAAAATAATTTTTTTTTTTTTTTTTTTTTTTTTTGGAAAATTCACATTAGTCCTTGAATGGAGAATTAGTTTTACAATATGATCATTAGCCAATTTGTTTTTTACTTCACTCCTCAGGAAAACACCCTCATAGAAGCCGATCCTGTGCGCAGCGAGAAAACACTGTGCGAGGGACACGCTGCGTGCCCAAGAAGCAAGCCCTGCAATGCTCCGGGGCAATAGGCTGCTCCTGTTAATTGCACAGGATTTTAAACGCCCCGTTGTTATCCCGAAGAGGCGCAGATCATCCGCCGTACGCAACCCGTACTGCCCAAACCGTGTGTGACCCTCAAACCGTACGTGACTTGTTTTAGTTGACTGTTTCGGAAGCATCGACTAGCGGCAGCTCCCCGCCAGCGGGCAGTGTTCTTACATCGGCGCTAATCGTCTTCATTTAGAACTTTGCGGATAAAAACTCGATGAAGAGACCCGCGGGGGGAGCACGCCCAGGTTTTGAAGCCCAGTTTTTCAAACTCTCTCGGCTGCTCTGACCGAGCACGGCGTCTCCCCGCTCAACACATCGCCTGCTTTCAATGGAGGCTGAAAACCAGCACAGGGATCTTCTTTACTTTGCCATACTGGCAGTTCTGCTTTTTTCTTCCGAGAAGGCTGCCGTTAAGGGCTTTTGTTGGGGGTCTTTTCTCTTTTTTTTTTCTCCTTAAGTCCTCAAAACCAGCTTTTATAATAGCTCCTGATGAATGGAGTCCTGTGATATTTCATCTTTTACATAAAAGCCACAATTAATAGATAAAGAGCCGAGTGCCTCATTCACATCAGTCCCATCTCCTCCTTACTGCCTACTTATGGGCTGCAGGATTCTCCGACTTACTTTATGCAGGGAAAGGTTTTCAACATGAAAGCCAAGATTTCTGGAGCCCAAGTGATGGACAACTAGTCACCGCAGATGTTAATGCCCAGACGGACTCTGGAGACATCCTTTGAAAGTGGTTTCTAGACCGCGTCCACCCCAGCTAGCAGCTGGAAGGAGGGTTCCTTCAGGCAACCCTTCATGGAAACTTCATGGTCGTGGGACTCATGATAGGTTCCAAGGAACGTAATTTTGCCAGCACTTGCCGAGTTGTGTAATTAAAAAGCTTTTCTAATGCAAAGGGCTGAACAATCTTTCAAAATTGCATTAATTATCTAAGATGGGTTTTGGTCAGCAAGACCAGAATGAAGCCTGGGAGATGTTCTTCACACTCCCCCAATAACTGGGGTCTACAGAGGGACAGCACTCGGTCTTTTATTACAAAGCAAGAAAAGACGCTCAACTCTGCTTGCTCCAAACCAGCAAACGGCAAAGGCACAACGACCCGGCCGTTCCGACGGCGGCCCGATGGCACTAATTGCTGAACATTTTTCGAGTCCCTATAACACGCATGCAGCCTCCTGGAAGAAGAATTGTTTTGTTTCCTGGGACGAACTGCAACCCTGCCGATGCCTTTTATTTTTCTTTCATTTCTTTGAAGAGTCTGCAGTTCCACCTCCGTCCTGTCTGGGAAACGAGCAGCCGGCTGCCATCCCAGATGTTCTGCAGGGGTGGACTTTGTGCGCTGCCAGAGAAGAGCAGGACGACGGCCAGTGGCCCCATTTATTGTCGGTCCTACAAGAAGCGAGGAGTTACTCCTCAGCAACCCAACGCCTGGCTCTCTTCCCACCTTCATCATCATCATCATCATCTTCTACAGCCGCAACCAAGGCGACTCCTACATGGTGTCCTGCAGTCAGCGCGAGCTGCCAGATTCATTTCACATTTTGCCATGGGTTATTTTTGCAATTGTCGGTACAACTATCCGGCCGTTTCTCGGGCTGATGAACCGAGATTTATCTTCCTGATTGACAATGGAGGAATAATGAAAGAGATCTAAGGCCAGAGGAACCAGAAGTAATTTTTCCCCGAGAATATCCTTCAGTACTTCAAAAATTATGCAAGACCAATTTATCTTAGAAAATATAACACAAAACGGTTGAAAGCTTCCCCTCAATTCTGAACCTGATCCTACGCAATAAGACACGGTGGCTGCAGATAAAACACAAGGGAGAAAAAAAAAGTACCTCCTCAAAAATAATATTTGCATACCGCCGGCACAAATCTCCCAAGGAAATGGCAAACAAATAGTGGAAGATAATTCAGTTTCAATGCGCTGTTTGAACAACAAACACAAACGGACCTGACTGGAAACTGGGGTTTGGCAGTGCAAGGAGGGGGTGGGCTCTGCCGCCGCGTCTCCTGGGGGACACGGGGACAAGGGGGGGATCCTGCTCCCATCCCAGTCAATGGCTTCAGCTTGCCATGACTGATGCACGGACCAGATTGCATTATTACAAGGAATTCTCCATGTACCCCAAAATCGGATTGCTTACAGCTGTATTAATAAACGTGCTTCAGTTTTAAAGACTTAATTTTTGGCCGGGCACCTGGTCTCAGTTATCAAGAAACAGCCAACCACAAACAGGACAACGCTAAGTTTTGGGGTTTATCCGAAGCATCTTCATTTTGTCTCCCTCCTTGGGATAATTCATATGAAGAGCTGCATCTCATTCCAAGTTTATCCATACCTCATAATGAAAGCAAAAAAAGGAAAGAGGCGGAAATTGTTGTTACCGCCCATTGCAGGGCTGGCGGAGAAGCACGTGCTCCACGGCAGATCTCGTTAGAGCTTCCCTTCCCCCCGTTGCAGTGCGTTTCATTTAACGCCACGTTTCCCTCCGTGCTATTTTCGTATCGGTTCTCTTCCCCGGGGCAGAGTTGAAGGTATTCCTAAAAAGCTGCTGCTCTGCTTCCCCCCGCGTGGCCCCCAAGGGCTCTCACTGCGGTGACCCGTCGCCCAGGTTGGTGACCCTGCACCGCATCGACCCCTCTCGCCCCTTTACATGACCTTTCCTGGACTCTTCCAGGGCAACCACGGGACAGAGGGAAATCCAAACATATTTCATATTTCATATGAAACCCATTTTTATGACCACTTTCTTCCAATCACTTTCATCGCCTGCTCAAATACCGCCGCCTGACCGTGTGTTTTTCTGACCTGCAGAGAGAGAGGCGTTCACTTTTCTGAGCATCGCACTTTTCAACTCACATTTTAGAACCTTTCTTGTACTATTAGCTTGGTTTTTTCCCTTGTGCGGTGCACCAGAGGTAGGCAAAGTCCGCCAGACACTCAGATCTCTGCCAGAAACAGCCTCAGAGGACCAGCTGCCAGATACCGGGATACAGGATGCTCCCTGAGATAAACCACTGCTCGCTGTCCCCCAAAAAGACATAATTTATAGGCAATTATGCAAATCCTGCCTTCACCTTCAAAGACATACTTTTCTAATGGGTAAAGAATGTAAAGTTAATAACTAATAATATATTGGCTGCTATTTCATATTCTCCAGGAGGAAAAAGAGAGGAGCTGGTATTATATAAGGGCCTTTTAATTCTCTATTAACATTTAAACAGACCCTATAAACCATGCATGTGGTCTAAATAACACAAGATTTCATGTTCCATTTCACGGGTAATGGAAATAGGACGAGGCGTTCATTGTCTACACGAAATGCGACCTTTCCTAAGAAATCTGGCTTCATTCAAAAAATCTGAATGCCCAACTCCCGTGCCAAGCCTCTTCTGACCGTTGGGACGAAAAATGTTGAAGTATATAAACCGAATTATTGTGCGTATTTGCCTGGGGCGGGGGTAGGAAGAAAACATAGTCGAAGCTTTCGGTTTCCGGGAAAAATAAAACAGCAAAGCAAAGGGATTCATACGGCGCTGAACTGTAAAAGCCAGTTTTGAAGAATTACTGGAAGACCCGAGATTATTTTCATAGGGTTTTCTCTTGGATCATAACCTCTCAAAAACTGCAGCCCTCTCATTTCGAAGCACACACCGTCTCTCCCAACAGCTCAAAAGTTCCGCACCACACAGAAGCAAAGATCACTTTTCTTTTTTTTTTTTTAACTTTTGGGGGGTTTTTTTGGAAAGAATTTTCCTACCAACTCCTGACTCTTCTCCCAAAACTGTCACCCAAATGACTGCAGAACAGGTAAATGCAATGAAAAAGGGCATTTTAATTGCTTTTTTGATACTTTGGTGCTACCGTCGGTGCCCTAGGTGCGCATCAGGCCAGCATTACGGCCGGTGGACGCACGGCTTTGGGCGTGTTGGTGAAACACAGAGATTTTTCCATATCATCATCCCTAACATGGACACTCATCACCTTGACTCCAATGCGTTCTTCCTTTCCATTTCCTGCCTTTCTGTTTGGTTTTGGTTTTGTTTTTTAAAGCTTCAAGATTTGGGGTTTCAGTTGGAACTGGTGATTACCGGGTTACACTTTCTGAATGCCACCCAGCAAGAAAAATTGCTGCTAATACTGGAAGAATGAAGCAACGTTTCCTTGTGCTGAAAAAGCCGCGTTCAGGAGAGGTAACGCGTACCTCCCAACCCTTGTCTTGGCTACGTAGGAAGGGAATTTCCTTAATTAGAACTAAGAGAATTTTTAATCTGCCTTTTTGTGGGTGTCTCCCCCCATTACATTAATCCAGTATAACGCAGCATTGGTTAAACGAAAGGAAAACGTGCATTAATGGATTTGAGTTGCACCATTGAGGTTAACAGAAAATAGAATCACTTCCCCGGGTGCAAATTATTTAAAGTACTACTTTAAAATCCTGAAATGTCAACATGACTGATTGCGGTTCTAATCTGATAATACGCTCTGTTTTACATAGTTGGGGATGGAGTTTAGCACAACAGAGCGAATTTTTAAATAAGTGTAAGTATAAACTAGATTTTTACAACTCTTTCCCCAATAATATGATCATCATGTAAATGAAGTTGTCTCAGATCACCGAGGTCAGTAAGATTACAAGAATTTACTCCAATTTAGGGCCTCAAGAGGGGTTTAACAAAAGCAGCATAACAGCAAGGAAACGCGGCTGTGCCCAAGCGGAGGTGTTGGGACCTCTCAAATGTGGCGAGTACAGAATTTAGCTCCAGCGAAACATCGCATTTTCCCCTTATTTTCCTGTCCGAAGTGGCTGAAGAGTTATGCTAAAGCTCTTCAGAAAATTCATCCGTCTGACCTTAAAACTTTGAATTCAAGCAGCGTAACTTTGGTAAAATTACAAGCTGCTAAATGCGCGACATTAAAAATCTTTGGTAAATCCAGGTAAATCTCCCATCTCCGAGAGACTATGAGAAATCGAGGCCAACATCCACGAAGGGCTCCCGGTTCCTTGTGTCTACCTGGAGTGGGATATGGTGCAGTTGTCAAGATAAAAAGCTCTAAAACCCCTTCGTTCCAGCTGGGTTTACGCAGTTCAGCTGACAAAAATCTCAATCTCTCAGGCTGCCCTGTGGCAACAAGCGTTCCCTCCAAAGGTAAGAGGAATACGTGGAGGGAACCACTTCCCTTTTTGAACTGATAGGGACTTTATAAGTAAAATGGCAGAAATAGTATGAGCTAGAAAATATGTAAAAAAAAAAAATCTTCAGATTGTTAAAAACCCTCGGAATTCCAGAGAGACATAACTAAAAAATGCCGAAAGAATATTCAGCTCCCCCACCCTGCGAGAAAAAAATGTGCACGAGAAATGCTAACTCAGTAAGGTCTTTAAAAGATTCCCTACGGAGATCAAAAATACCTTTTCTATATCAAAAGACAAAAAAGACAATACGGAGCCAGGCCGGGCTCCTCGCTGCATTTATAAAGACAGTCCGCGAATGGGGCACGAAACCAATTTCAGGAGCTGAATTGCATTTTTAGCTTTGAAAAGGCTTGATGAAATTCGAAGGTGGAATGGACTCAGCACCTGAGCTGCGCCCGCTGACTTTCAAGGGGGGGCTGGCGCTAATTTAAACATAACTGAGAGCTGTTAATGTGGGAAATTAGGAGAAAAGAACCAGCAGCTCCAGTCCCTGAATTTCCTTTATTTTTTTTCCCCCTCAAACACGGTGTTAGTGCATAGTGACTATGCTCACATTTTGCTTAATTTTCTTCTAATTTATGATTAGTGCTTTACCTCGCAGCCGAGCTGTGAGCAGCCTGTTGTCTGCAAGTTACGTGTGACCCGGAGGGGGAGACCTTTAAGTTCTCCTGCCACTGCACGAGGGATCATTTGCTCCGTCCCTTCTGCAGCCCAGCTCCCCTTTCTCTTCCCAGTCAGGGTTTTGCCGTTCTCGCTGCCCTTCACAGCTGCTTCCGACTAAATACCAGAAAACTGCCGGCCGGCGTCTGTCCTCCGTGCAGGAAGGCACCGGGTACGGCTCACCATACGTGCTCCCACCGAGCCCACGGGAAAGACACGCTCTGTCTGCTCCCGCAGCCGGGCTTTTAAAGAACCTCCTATGCCATAGAGGGTAACCCAGGAGTCCCAACCATTTGCCAAGACCCAGACGTGCTCTACCAAATCTGACATCCCACTTTGGCATTTTACGGGACACAAGAGCCTGCAGTGTTGTCGGTTGGGTTGTTTTTTTCTTTTTTTTTTTTCCCAAGAGAACTATTTCCCCAAAAAAGTGCTTTTAACTATTTCTGAAGAAATATTACTCAGTGAAGCGCAAGACGAGATCAACACATGTTGGAAGAACCGCTTCCAGTTGTAAGCCGTCGGGTGAGCGAAGGGCTGCGTCACACGGCAGTGAGGGCTGTTTGTAAGCCTGCTGCAAGAAAGAACATTTTTGTGCCATTTTGGAAGCTATTCAGGGAGAATCTTAAAAAAAAAAAAGAAGAAAAAAGAAAAAAAAAAAGCCGCAAGGTGTAAGTGCTGCCATGCTTTGGTTCCCAAGAATAGACTGGTTGTATATCAATTCTGCTGCTTTGAAAAAGACAAGAACAGTCTGTTTTAGCAAACGTGTGGTTTCATGATTACCTTCAGATGTGGAATACCACTAAAAGAATGGCAGCTTTCCGCCCCGCTCCCAGCCACGCTTTGCCTCCAAACTATCGAACTTGTGGCTCAGAATTAATACACGTTGTTTTCTGGCAGGTTAATTTTCATCGGGATTAGTCTATTGGTCTGGTTTATCAATCGGCTACCCAACGCGTAGCGCTGGTGCAAGGACGTGGAGTTGGCAGACGGCACAGGATTAACTCTTTGGGCAACGGCACATTTTCCAGATAGACCGAAATCAACCATGAAACTACATCTGGGTTCCCTCTCCCATCATTCAAGTACACAGACCACGAGGGTTAACCGGTCTGGGGAAAAAACCCATACTAATCTATTACCTAGAAAACACCATTTTCTGGTGCAATGAACTTACAGGAGGTAACATGTCAGCACTGGATGATAAAAGGTCAAGCCAAATCTTGTATTCTTGTCCTTAGTTACTATCACAACGATTTATCCTGGGATACGAAGTGTGTTAGCGGACATACTACTTAAAAGCAGCAAAATCCCCACAAAACAAAACCAGCCGGAAGGAAAAGGTGTTCCCGAACCCTGCTAGGTAGTTTTCTCTTGAAACAGGATTTGTCTCTAAACGCATCAGGCAAGCGACTCCCCAGGCCAGTCACACCGAGACACACACACGTATTTAACCCTATGGTACCTGGCCTGCCCTGATTTCTCCGGGAGGTGTTTACGCAGTATTTATGAGAAAGGAACCTAAAGCAGCGAGGCTGCGCAAGCGGAGTTTCCCACTCTTTTTCCATCCCCTCTTTCCATTCTGGCATCCCGGGCGTTTAGTCTCTCAGATGCACGGAGCACGCCGTGGCGGCACCTCCATGCTCGGGGCGCCCAGATTTTCGCGTCTACAAAATCTCGTTTCTACATCGCTTTTAGGCCTGTGACTGTCCAAAGTGGGATTAAAAAGGAAATCTGATGTAGTTACGCAACGCGGCCCGGGCTGCCCAGAGATGCTGTTCGAAGAGCCAATATCCCAGTCCGCGCTCTCCGGAGCCGGCTGCGGGGGGAATCCTGCAGGGGCTCTCCAGAAAGACAAAGACTGCATTTCTCCATGTGTCCGTACAGACAGACCACCTCCACACGACATTTAACCCCAGAGAAGTTACCCAGCCAGAAAAAAAATACAGGGCAGCAAAGCAAAGGAGAATAATTCCAGGCAAGCAGCTTTTCAGCAAAGCTGTAATATTTTTTAATCCTCCCTCTTGTTTCTGCCCTGCCGCTACCAACTTCAGGGGGAAACTCAGCAGGGTAAGACACGTCACAGCATCATTCAGGAATCTTTCGAACAGCAGACATGAAATTAAATGAAGGAAACGGTGATGTTACGCCAAAACAAAACATTTCAATCATTAATTAGCAAACCCCAGATGCTGCGAAAGCCAAAGCAGCGCGTGGACACCCGTGTGCTGCGACGGCCAGGGCAAAGTGCACCAAGAGCAACTTCTCTGCCCAGAGGAAGCATCGTAATTCTCCAAACTCCAAAGTCCTTAAGATCTTTCAGAGAAGATCAGACACTCCATTTCAGTTATAACGAATCCTTTGAAACAGTAGAAACGGCTATGATGCCTTGGAATTACACGGTACCTTAAACCCGAGATTATCTGCATCGTAACGATAGCAAAGAATCTCTTTCTTTTTTTTTTAAAAAAAAAGTATTCTCCAATAATCTTACAGTTGTACAGTTTTGTAAAAAGAGCGCCCACAGACTGCTGAAATAACCATTAAACACCATCAAAACCAGTTTTCCCCACAGGAATTTTCCATTTAGAAGTGGTAAATCAAATGAAAAGACAATTTTTGTCACATTTAATGATGATGACTACAGAAAAGAGAACTCTCTTCGGATAATGAGAACATGGAAACGGCTGTGACACGCATGGACTGTGTCTCGCTCTCACCTAAAGGCAAAAGTGTTGATTTCTTACCTGCTACTGAATTTGGCCGCGGCATAAGGTAAAGAGGAATGGACTGGACTGACTGGGACAAGACGGTCTCCAGGTTCCTCTCCGGGATCTTGTTGAGGCTGTAGGTGGAAGCCGTCATGTTCTCATCCACGCGGTACAAGCAGGAGTCCATGCTGGACTTCTGGGACTGCCAAGGTTTCAGGTTTCCTCCGGATCCAAGTTCTTTACTGCTCTCCCCTCCATACTTGGTGCGTTCCACATTTTCCGAGTAGCTTGTCAAAGTGGCTTTGACAAAGGAAGAAATGATAAACAAAATGAGTAACGGAGGAAGAATTGCTCGCACACAGGCTGCTCTACACTGGCTTGTGCAATGCAAGAGCCAGAAATGATGTGCATCATATTTTCCACATTCACATAAATCAGAGATTATGGAATTTAGTTTAATGATACTGTTTCTGCTTACTCCTTCTAAAAGAACATTTAGGCTACAATGTTTTGGCTCATACTGTTAAAAGCCATTTGTAATCACAAAGAGCATTAATAATTATGTGCAGCATTGTATTCGAATACGCAATTCGAGAAAGAGCAGAAATTATTAAGGAAAAAACATTTTCAGTGCTTCCCATATCTTTTAATTTGCGTGGCAGTTACCACCTTTTCAGGGAACGTTCGTAGAAGTTCATAACCTTGCAATGTCAACGCCGAAATGCCATCGGCGCCGAAAGCCCCCCCCAACGCACGCGAACAACCAGCTCCCGTGGATTAGTTTGGTTCAGAAGCGGAACCCAATATCTCATGTGAGTGACGGCAGGTTTTTACGAAGCTTTAACTGTAATCCACACATTTTCACTTATCTCATTTCATTTCACAGGTCGGGGTTGTTGCTGTATTGACTTTCACATTGGGAAGGGACAATACTCTACTCATCCCCCCCACTAACATCTTCTCCCCACTGGTATTTTCTCCTCTGGAGGCCGGTGCCATTATCCCTGGCCGTACCTCCCTTCGGGCTTTTGATTTTCCTTTCATCTTCAGTCTCCCACACATTCGTTCAAGGTCATATTCCAACCTCTCAGGTATTGGGAGAAGGTCCCAACACCCAGAACAGCTTCTCTTGAGTGTGATAAACTTGCCTGCTCCCTAACTTAGGGGGCAAAAAAAGAAAAAAAGAGAAAAGAAAAAAAAAAAGAAATGACAAACCAGATTTCATTACCCTCTCATCGCCCCAACCACGCACATTTCCACTGCTGTTCCAAGCCCTGAAATTCAACTCGATCCTGAATATTTTGAAGCGACAGACGTGCCCTGTGCTCGTAGATCTACTTGCTAAATCCACTGAAATCCGTCATTTTCCCTTAGCGGGGGTAAATACCTTTCCCAGTCCAAATTCTCTGCTAATTTCTGTGCCATCTGTCCCCGGACAGAACAGCGTGGACCTACCGTTCCTTGCTGGCGGCACAAATCCCCCTGTAACGTCTCCGCAGCCTCCTTGCCTTCCCGAAAGCCCATTCCCAAACCAAGGGAGATGCTGCCTCGGTAACAAACAGCGCAGCATTTATTTTTATATCAATAAACACAAATAGTAAACTACTCCGCAGACTCATATGCTTTTTCTATGCCAAGCTGTAAAAGAAAGCCGCCTAGAGAAGAAGTTTCATCCAAAGAGCACCTAAAGGAAGACGCAGTTTAACTGCAAATGGGGAAGGGTTATTTCATTTGGTTCTCTAAATGCATCCAGAAGAGCAGAATTACATATTTTAGCCTGTTGTTTACATGTTGAATACAGGAATGATTTCCCTGCCTAACATTAGGCATTCCATTTAAATTCTCCGAAATACCCAGACAGACCTGACAAAATAGGCAAGTGATGACTTTCCAACCCAGGAGCTCGGGACGGCTCTGCTCACCCAGGTGCCAAGCTTAATTACACATGTTAAGTGACATTATAATAGGAACTACAATTAACTGTTACCTCTAAAATTACAAAATCATCATTTAAAAAAAAATAAAAAAATCAAGACCCGTAATTCTTACTGCGCCTGTTCCATCCCGACCACGCAGCTTCGACCTTCACCCCTATTTCTGTTGGTTTATTTCTCAGTATTAGGTTTCTCACCCGTGCAGTGGGATCAGTATCTTCGTATCTCATCAAGAGTTCCAAACTTTAGTTGTTCGTAACATATTTTGAAATTTAAAACCAACACACGCAACTGCTAAGAAGCAGCATTCGCTTGTTGGCATTTAAACATAGGTTTGCTGTCAGGTAAACGCACTTACACTTTAGCACTGGCAAATAAGATAAAAACAAGAAACAGATGTTCACAGGCTTCTCTTGCTCCTTCAAATCGCTAAATATTGAGAAATACGTTTGAAATGGTTTTCTAGAAAAATCTCCATTTCAAAGTTGGGGTCTGCAGTGCCAGGCATACAACATTGCCTATTTAGAGAAAAAAATAATCCATTGATCCATTAAAAATCATCAATTTTAAAAACCTATCTCAGTATATCTAATTAATCTTTGTAGAAACACATCAGCAGCTGCAATCAGTCATCTTCCCGTACAGCAAACTGGGGAAAACCGAAATAACTATGTGTCAAAATAAGTTTTCTCTAAACGAAGCAACAAAAAAAGAAGAAAGAGCTAATAAATCCTGCTGGTCCTTTTTTTAATCGTCAATTTGTGTTCATTTTAAACATAATTTTCACTGTTTTACACTAAAGCTGTTTTATGTGCAAACTCTTCACTGAATCAGGTATTTAGGATTGTTCCCTGCGGATTAATTTACCTTCTGAACAGCCCTGAATGATATAAGTACTGCTGCACAGGCTGGAAGCGATTGCTCCATGGACTTAATCTCTCCTATGAGCTATTTTAAACCAAACCAATTTTGACTTTATTTAAAAGGCAAAAGCGTCAGGCCAGCTACGAGCCAGCAACACGAATCGGCGCGCAGAGCACGGCTCCGGGGGAACTAAAGCTTACCCGCCCAGAGAGATGCTCCGGAATTACAACTTCGCAGTCAAAATTCGAGAAAGCAACATCTAATTTCAGAACAATCCCATCACCTGCACCAAGGGAGGCTGATGCAGCCCGATACCCAGGGCTAAAAAGTTGGTAGTGCTTGGATACAAAGGAAGCGCAAAGGTCTGGTCAGCCCTGAAGGGGTCAAGTAGTTACAAAATCCCAGAATCCCAGCCTGGCCAGGGTGGGAAGGGCCCTCTGGAGATCATCCCCTCCAACCCCCGGCCAGAGCAGGGTCACCCAGAGCAGGTGGCACAGGAACGCGGCCAGGCGGGGTTGGAATGTCTCCAGAGACGGAGACTCCCCCACCTCTCTGGGCAGCCTGTGCCAGGGCTCTGCCACCCTCACAGCAAAGAAGTTCCTCCTCCTGTTGAGACGGAACTTCTGATGTTCACTAGATGACCGTTGTAGGTCCCTTCCAACTGAAAACATTTTATTATGTTGTATTCTACTCTATTCTATTCTCATTTTCCTTGGGCGGAAAGAACTTCATCTCAGTCCCCAACAGGATCAAGCCCATCAATACCCACAACCTGAAGGAAATCGGCAAAATAACATTCTTTCTGCAAGTTTGCCATATTCAATACCCTAAACTTTCCAGAGGGTGTTCCAGGCCAGGGTCTATGTTCGTACGCTTCGGGTGTGTGAGTGCAGCTCCCCAGCACGCGTTGGCCCCCACGGGCGATTAACCGTGCTTTGCAGCAATAACCTCTTTGGGGGGTTGCCTGGGGAATGAAGACCCCCCCCCCCCCCCGGGGATGAATCCTACCCACAGTCACACCAGGACTCCTGTTGCATCATTAATATATCTAAATTATATCTACGTGTTAAAAATATTCAGGGCCTTAATCCAGATGCAGAGAAGGCGATTGAAATGGGCAACCGCGGCTACAAACTAACAAGACGACATCGCTGTCCGTGCTTCTATCGGCAAGCAGATTTTTATATATATAACTCTATACATATGAAAAATACACAATGAGAGCACCAGAATATCAGATAACACTAAAAATTGGCTCTCGCAGTAAGATTCCTTCTGATATTACTACTTTGGTTAGATTGAACATCTAACCCACAAAACAAGTATTTTGTGCTCATCCCTTGAGCTCTCCTACCTCCGCAATTCCTATCTATGACTCCGGCTAACCCAGCCGACGGCCTGCGGAAAGCAGGTCCCCACGGTGAAAAGCCCCCATAGAGCCCAATTCTACGTGACATTGTTTAAACTGTGTCACTGCTAAAAGGGGCTGCAGGAGCTCGCATGGACTCGGCTTAACCCGCAGGCCAGAAACCCGCTGTCTGAGGGTTTTCATCACTGGGAACATCTTGGCTCGCGGGACGCGCTCGGGGTTTGCAGGATGAGGGGTGTCACACCTCGGGAAAAGGAGAACCCCCATCCCCGAGGGTGCTCAGAGCGTCCCTGCCACGGGAGACTGGACAATGACAATAGAACTGTCACACTGACGGAGATGACAGAATTAACCCTTTTGTAATACAAGGTTTAAAAAAGAAACAAACGGTCCTTCAGACAGTGCCAGAAGATATCTTATGGCTCCCATCAATTTTTTGCAATGAGGGGGGTGAGGCTCAGGCTGCCCAGGGAAGCTGTGGCTGCCCCATCCCTGGAGGGGTTCAAGGCCAGGTTGGACGGGGCTTGGAGCAACCTGGTCTAGTAGTGGAAGGTGTCTCTGCTCACAGAAGGGAGACTGGAACTAGGTGATCTTTGAAGGTCCCTTCCAACCCAAACCATTCTATAATTCTACGATTATTAAACCCAAAGATACTTAATTAACTGAAAGCTCAAAAAAATGCAACCTCTTAACAGATAGCATGCTCTAAATTTGGGAAAGATAAACTGATGACCTCTAATCCATCAAAGAGCAGGAATTTTTGCCTTAAGCCATCTGCTGAGAGGTAGATCTTTCAACCACGGTCTCTAACAGACGACACCCAGCGCAGCAGTACGTGATGGGACACGTTAAGCCGCCACGACAGGAGCACGCAGGGATGCGAGAAGGGCTGCAGAGATGCCCGGAGAGAATGCGCTTTTATGTGAGGCTCTTTTCATCCCTGAATCCAGCCAGAAAGAGTAACCCCGGTGAAAACCAGCAGAACACTGCAGTGCCTGGTGGGCTGCGATGACACAGACCACGGCGCGTGTCGGTGGCTGTCGGGGGCAGAAGAGATGTCACTGCCTCGTGGAGGCACGGAGAGGATCATCGCAGGGGACGGAGCAAGACGGGAGCAACCACACGAGTCACACGCCGAGCACGAGAAACCTGACAGCCCTGGAGAAAGAGCTGAGGTTCCCTATACCCCTACAGTAACACCACATGTATATAAATATAGATGCGTATTTCTTTATATATATATTATATATATAGTATTATCACATATATATTACAAATATATTACATGTATATGTAATATAATTACATATATATTATACATATGTAAATATATTACATATATGTAATGTATATTATATATACTACATAATATATACATATATAAATCTATATGTAATATAGATTATAATATATTACATATATGCATACATATACATATACTATATATGTGTAATATATATTATATATGTATATATACACATATGTACACATAGTATACATAACATATATTACATGTGATCTATACATGTAATATATATTACATATATACATATATAATACATTATATATGTATATATACACATAATATACATAATATATATTACATGTGTGAGCTGTACATGTAATATATATTACATATATACATATATATAATACATATATTGCATATATATTATATGGTATATGTATATGTATGTATATAAGTAATATATATTATAATATGTATTACACATATATATATATATATTTATTTTTTTATATATATATATATGTAATCTCCGGTCTCAGCCAACGTGCAGTCTCACACTATTTAATGCGAACACAGACGGAATCTGAGGCATCCGCAGCACCTGAGCGCTGTAAAACACATTAATGAATAATAGGGGGGAAAGCCCCTCCGAGGAGGGGACGCAGGCAGCGCCGTGCCCCCTTGCAATCCCCTCCGCGGATTTGCCGTCATCGCTTCCCACAAGAATTCCACCCCAGCCTCAGTAACAGCACAACCTGCACCAGCTTCGAGCAGCGCAGCCCGGGCGTCGTGGAAGACACGTGGCCTTTGATGGCAGAAGGGGACACGCTCCAGGTGCCGGCGTCACTTTGCCATCCCACCCTGCTTTTAGCCCTCACGCTTCACGCCTGCATTTGCCTTGGCAGAGGACTTGCCTACGTCAAGCTTTCATTTTCAAACTTGGCTCGCTTCCCTCGGTGAAACATTCTGATTAGAACTTTTTGCAAATAACATATTTTAAAATATTTTTATTTCTTAGGGGAAAAAAAAAAAAAACCCAGAGCTGTATGAAAGCAGCAGTTCATCCAAGACAGCATCGTGGATGTCACTGCAGCCAGTACTACCCTTCACTCCTCAGAGAGTTTCATGTATTTACAGGATAGTAAATATTCTTTCTCATGTAGCTGCAAGCTGGCCCGTGCCCTGGGGCATGAGGCTTTCGACTGTACTTGTCCCGAGTCACGCACGCGAGGGGGTTTTACCACCCCATCCAGCTCTCCCTCAGGCAGAGACCATGCCTGGAAAACGTCAACCTTTCCGTTCACCCTTCAGATGGAACCGCAGCAGAAAGCAGTTTTCTACAGTTACCACTTTTCGATGACCAACAGCTGTAACATTAATTGTATGTAAAGATTTATAATGTCTCGAGTAGGAAACAGGGATTTTCCTGCTTTAAAGAACTAACTGCAGCACGGTATCAGAGGCTGCGCTGAAATTAGGTACTTAAAAACACTTGTGCGAACTCTGCGAGTTAACCTCGTCTCACTCCTCCCCAGTAACAGACTCAAACGCCACTTGCCGTATCGCATTAGAGATGCCCTAGCGAACATCTGCGAGTCGGCAAGGAGTAAAATTAATTTTTTACCCGAATCTACAGAAGCCTTCATAAACTCAGTCGCAAAAAGGATACACCTAAATATAGCCGTGTCCCCCCAGACCGCTCCGGGGAGCTCGGCTGCCAAACAGAAGAATTTGGCAGGCGGAAAGCGTAAGCCCAAACCTTTCCCGGGGGAAGGCGGCAGCCTCGGGGGCTCACGTGCAACCCAGGCCCCCCCAGCCCCTGGAGCACCCGGTGCTTTCAGAAGAACATTATTCTCTGCTGACACCATCGGCCACTGAGTTTAAGGCTTCTCCATGCAAAAAAAAAACCCCAAAATCTTAAGGTCTGCCCCTGCTCAAGGCCTGAGGTCAAAATCCACACCGCTCTTGGTGTGTTTAACTTCTCTTACAACACTGGTCTCAAATACGGGGGAAAAAAATAAAAATCACTGTCTTAATTCATATAAACAATCCTGTAAAAAGGCAGAGATTAAACAGGTAAAGCCACTTTGTTTCAAGCCTCA
This sequence comes from Rissa tridactyla, assembly GCF_028500815.1. Lineage (NCBI taxonomy): Eukaryota > Metazoa > Chordata > Aves > Charadriiformes > Laridae > Rissa > Rissa tridactyla. The sequence continues at coordinate 4,509,408 of NC_071484.1, read as the reverse complement.
GGGTATTATAAATCACGGTAAGCACACAAAAGGTCTCGAAACGTAATGAAAAATACCTTGACGGCAGCATCACGCTGACCCTATATTCGTTCTGTTCTAAATCTGAATTCCCCGCTGTCCCGGCTGACGAGCGGGATGAAGTGCGGGATGAAATGCCTCGAAGGGCTCGTACCTGCGCTGCTGGGACCGAAGGCGGGAGGCGTAAGGGTAAAAGAGCATTTTCAACAGCACGAGACACTCCCGGCGTCAGAGCACAACCCTGCAAACACCCTGCTCGGGGGACAGAGCAGTGTCCGCAAAGCCTGCGTTTATAAACTGCAGTTTATCACTGGCAGAAACAAGGTAATGAATGTTTTTAAGCACAGTCCACTATCGTAAACATGAGACAGAGCTGTTAAAAGGGTTCCAAACTTAATACAGAGGTAGCAATCTTGATGGCTGATTAAACAAAGCATTGTAAAACCACCCACGTGCTCCTAAGTACTATTATTTAAAGCTGTCGTCCTACAAACGCACACACGCACACCTGGAGCAACAACTCTGCGACAGGGATGCACTGATCATGGAGATGGGCTTCCTGAGCTGCAGAAGTCTTCACTCTGGAAAAAAGACAACTGAGGGGGGACCTTATCAACGCTTATAGATACTGAAAGGGGGGGTGTCAGGAGGATGGGGCCAGGCTCTTCTCAGTGGTGCCGGGGGACAGGACAAGGGGTAACGGGCACAAACTTGCCCCTGGGAAGTTCCATCTCAACAGGAGGAGGAACTTCTTTGCTGTGAGGGTGGCAGAGCCCTGGCACAGGCTGCCCAGAGAGGTGGGGGAGTCTCCGTCTCTGGAGACATTCCAACCCCGCCTGGCCGCGTTCCTGTGCCACCTGCTCTGGGTGACCCTGCTCTGGCCGGGGGTTGGAGGGGATGATCTCCAGAGGGCCCTTCCCACCCTGGCCAGGCTGGGATTCTGCGATAAGCCACACGCTCCTTTCCTTGCCCAAACCGACCCCGTCTACAAACCCCCACCTCTCGGCATGTCTCAGCCACAGGCAACCATGGGATTTTAACCATGGGGCTGTTAAGACTTCAGAAGAGATGCAGGTTCTGCACTCACACATCCCTTTAGCCCTACATCACCTCCCATCACCGTCTTGGTTCAGCGGCCTCTCTGCCTCATCCACCTCTTACCGTTTCGGATGCTTCTTTATTTTTGCCCGTCTCACCAACATCAGTTCACCATTTTTTCCTTCTTTACCACCAGCAAGGACAATTTTTCTTCTTTTTTTTAAGTCCACCAGTCTTGAAACTGGGTTTAAAATTATCAGATTTAAACAAGAAAGCAGAAAGGAGACATGTGTGGGGGTGTGCGCACAAGGGGAGGGAAGCTATTTGTATATTTGGCATTAACTTTTTGGGCAAGCTTGGATCATTGTGAAGCTTTTCATAACCCTGAAGGTTAAAATCTTGCTGCTCTTAAAATAAAAGCTGAGAGTCCCATCTAATCTCACGCCATCAACAGCTAAAACATTACAGAGAAGTCACTTATCCCAGTATCCAAAATAACACCGTGGGAGTTGACAACACTGAATTTTCCTCTAGCTGTCTTCTGAGTTGTCTTTTCAGTTTATTCTTTCTTTCAATTTTTCACTCCATTTTCTTGCCATCTACCGAGCTGGACCATAAACTGAAGCAAATTTCACAGTTTGAATGTAACATCTGTCCTGTGCCGCTTCCTTCAGCTTTAAACACTCTTCTTTCTCCTTTTTTTTAAGGAGTAACGTAACAAACACCTGTAGCCGACCCATTCTCTATCCAGTATTTAAGGGCCAGATGTTGGTGCCAAACCCAACCCTTGACACCTCAGTGGCCCAAGTGGGAGAAGGCAGAACTGGTGTTTCACAGAATCCCAGCCTGGCCGGGGCTGGAAGGGACCCCTGGAGATCATCTCCTCCAACCCCCGGCCAGAGCAGGGTCACCCAGAGCAGGTGGCACAGGAACGCGGCCAGGCGGGGTTGGAATGTCTCCAGAGACGGAGACTCCCCCACCTCTCTGGGCAGCCTGTGCCAGGGCTCTGCCACCCTCACAGCAAAGAAGTTCCTCCTCCTGTTGAGATGGAACTTCCCAGGGGCAAGTTTGTGCCCGTTACCTCTTGTCCTGTCCCCGGGCACCACTGAAAAGAGCCTGGCCCCACGAAGTTTCATGACTTCATGGTTTCTCACCCCTGACATCGACCACGGATCAAATCACACATGCACGCACGCGTTTGCGTTCTGCTTCTTTTGTCCTCCCCTAATGAACTGGAGAAAGAACTGAAGCGGGATTCAGAGATGGTGTCCTTTTGTGTGGGTGGGATTCTGCGACCCCACTGATTTTGGTCAAGAGCTGATGAGACGCCTGTTTAAGAGCCTCCCTTCTCACCTCCAAACTGTCAGCCCTGTCACCTGCAACATGCAGATGCATTAGCGAACAAAATCTCATTATTCATCAACATGAGACATTTTTCAGGGAGCTCCTCCTCTGGGGAACGAGCCCAAATGGAAGCTGGCTAGATTTAAAATAAGGTCTGTAATTCTTAGAAATCTTATTCGTTATTAACAGAGCATTTCATAACACTGATGAGAATGTCAGAATTCAAATGCTTCAGCTGTAAGATCACAAAAATATTTAACCTGAGTCAGATTTATCTTGGTATGCCTTTTGAGCTGCTCTTTGTTCCCTTCTCAAAGCAGTTGAACTTGCAAACAAATCTATCTTGTTTTATTGTCAGCAGCATCTATCCTGCTTAGCACGCGCTCTAGAGGAATTTATTAACAAACCTATTTTTAACCCACGAACGCAGAAATCTGTAGAAAGCGGCAGCTTAATAAAAGCTCAAGAGTCAAGAGTAAAAAAAACAGCAAAAAAAAAAAAGAATGTGAAAAAACTACACGCCAGTAACCTCCAGGAGGGGACGGGGGTCCTTTACATGGCGTTCTTCGTTGTAAAAATCCCCAAAATCTAAGCGAAGGCCAGGGCTCCACACGGCATTAGACCGAACCTACATCACCGCGGCAAGGGGATTTACGCAGCTCACCGCTTTCCCTTTAAGCTGCTTTAACACCGTACCTATCGCCCTGCTCGAGACGATCCCCCGAACAATGAAGCGGGGAACACGGCGCCCATCACCACGGGACTCCACGTTAAATAAAAGCGCGGCCCCGTTCCATATCGGAGTAAATTACAGCAGGAATTTACAGAGTAAATTTCCGCAGGAAGATTCAAGCTGGAAACCAGCCGTTCTTTTCACACCCTTGGGAGACTGCTGCTAAATGACAAAAGTGCTGCTTGAGCATCGCAAGCACCGGGGCAGCTTGACATACCGGCAAGAAATGCTTTCTGCTTTATTTTACAGGCTTGCACTAAGATTGCTGGAGATTTTCTTATATTCGGCTGCATTCAAGCAGCAACACTTTACAGTCCCCTTCTGTGGGGACGCGAAGCGCAAAGTTCTCCCGAGGCAGCACGTGATTCTTTGACCAGTTTTCTTTTCAGTAGCAGGTTTTGAACATTAACAGTTGGCTGCTTTTACACAGTGAGAGCCAAAAAAATCCTGGAAGCTATTCAGAGGTTAAAGTCAGGTCAGCATTTTCACCAGCCACTCTGTTCTACGCGGAAAGGATTTAGTGGCTTCCAGGAGAAAGGGCTGACTTGCTCCTATCTCTCCTCTTGGCTCAACCTCCTCCCTCCTCCTCCTCCCCCTTCCCCATGTCTTTTCTTTTTACAAATAAGAGCATCTGAATGTGAAGATCTGGACCTTGTAACGTTTTTTGTTACCCTTTCAACACAAGTTGAGTCAACTTCCCTTTACTGTTAGAGGATCTTAAATTTCAGAACGGCTTTGTTCTAACCCTGCGTTTATTAAAGTCCTCAGTAAGCATGGAACAGTCCCTGCGCTGGGCAGGTTAGCGACAGGACACACTTGTTCCCTAATCACTGAAATTATGTAAGAGGTGACATACTAATGGACGGGAATAACTCCAAAAGTACGAAGTCATGAGGGAAAACCTGCCTGCTTCCAATTTGGCCTTTACATCCAGATCAGAACACCAAAATGCCCGCTCCGTACACCTCAGCGGAGAGTGATGCTCTTAACGCGGTTAATTCGGAGTCTAGAGAGACACGCTCTGATTTAACTTCGACAAATCAAAGCTGTGTCTAGCACTGTAGATACGTAAAATGAGCTTAATGTACAAAAACATTTTATGCCAAGCAAAACACACATGTAGAGAAGCAGTTATGCATAACGGTGTAAGGATCGACTTCCCACCTTGATTAACTGTTTTCCGTCCTTTGCCAATTCCCAAAATATTTTACAAATAGCACGTTGACCTTCCAGGGCAGGCGTTAAAGCCTCTGTGTTTTTAAAATACGAAATTCAGCAGTGATTCATGATTGCGAGATTTGGAGGTGACGCTTGTTGCCGCTCAGGGCTGAGAGGTGGCAAAGATCAAGAGATCTTCCCAAAAACCTAACTTTGATCAAGATGAATAGGAAATACATTGAAGCTGGCTACTATGAAAATACACCTTCCCGGAGCTAATCACCTGATTTGGGAGGAGGAGGAAGGACCGTGACTCAGGAAACATAAAACACCTTGGGAAATGTTTACTCTTACTCTACACATAGAAATGGCACAAAAACGTAAGTAATTTTGACAAGGAAATCTCCAACGGATTTACACGTTTGAGGGTCCACGTGAAGCTGCTGAGGCCAAAAGCCACGTCGTTACAGTCATCCTTGCAGAGAACAAACCGAGGAAGGGATACGCATACAAGAAGATCTGCATCCAATAATTGAGGAATGCAACCGAAAGGGAAACCGGATCCCTGACCCTCCAGAAACAAAGGAGCCGATGTGTCCCTAAGAGGGAGGGCAAGGCGCGGGGTGGCTTTGCTCCCTGCACGGGGACAATCTGCCTGCCCCGTTCTGCAGTGAAACTAATTCTAGGGAATTGCTGTCACGCAGAGAGCACCTTGCAGAATCGTTGCACACCCAGTTCCCATCCCAACAGGAGGGCAATGACCAAAGTGCGCGTCCACCTCCCACGGGGAAACAGCCGCCCCTCGCTCCGGCCGACCTCACGCTCGCAGGAGCCAACGGAGGTACAGAAATACAGACTTAGCGGAAAACCTCCCCATTTTTCGCGCTGCTGGAAAGTGTGACTGGAGAAGACCGTTTTCCCCGCAATTTGTTACAGCTGTCCAGCTTCCATCAAATGCCAGAATGAGAAGGTGTTGAAAATGTTATTGTCAAAGTAAAAGGAGGGAGGAAAGAAGGGGAGTAAGAGGCTCTTGTTTTCCTTCGAGTGCAAACACCAGCAGATGAAAGCCTTGCTTTTTGAAAACCTTGGAAAGTGCTTCCCCTACTCCACACAAACATACTTTTGCATGACTTTTCCATCTGGGATACATTAACACAGCCTTGGGATAAGCCACCTTCTGTTATGTTCCAAAGTTTCCATGGGAAAATCTAAGTTCCTAACAGAAGAACCTCTACGAGGGAATCTTCCTTGTGAGGGGTGAAAGAAAACGTTTCAGACTTAAAAATGAATTGCTATAGACCTACTGAGAAAAGAATGGGGTGCAAAAGTCTTAGCAAAGAGCTTCAGTGCCTTATCACATCAGGAATTGGGATGACGCCAACGCTCCTCTGGCACACAGGTGTGCCACAAAGGCCACCCGCTCCTCCTCTGGCTTTCCCAAGCCAGGACAAGAAACTCCAGGTGAAACCAAGCTACGGGGACCTAGGGTTTCATCGCCTCCAGGTTGGCACCTGCCAACCATCCACCATGGCCAGGCGAGCCCGACCCGACAGCACAGTGCGCACCAACAGATATCATTAGGAAGAGCAGCTCTAAAAGCAGAGGACATGCTTTTTCATCGATTCTGCGGCTCCATTTCAGGCTTCGTTCAAGTCTTGGACCCAACTCCCAGCTCCGGCAGAGGTGAGACCCAGCTGGAATCGAGTGTCCGCTTCTACTCACCGAGATCCTCCAGCCCAAGCAGGCTCCAAGGGGCTGCTGTAGGACAGGGTGAAGCTCCGATCGCGGGACATTGCGAGCAGAGGACGAAGGGTGTGGGATACCGCAATGACTTTTCCCAGAATTCATTAACCTACTTTGCCACGCAGCTCAGAATAGCTTACGTATTTGCATTTTAAGATCACGCAGGCAGAAGCGCTACAAAGGTTGCCGTGGCACACAGGAGCTGCGCTAAACCCTGGTTTCCTGATCAGCCAAGGAAAATATTAATCACCAGTACCAAATTAACCTCCCTAAATTACCAACCTTCCTTTCTTTTTCTTTTTATTTTTTTTTTAAGCGCAGCATAAACTGTTGGCAAAGAAAAATCTTAGCTGGAGAAATGCTCAACATAAAACATGTGGCAAGGACAACCAAGCGAGGACCGTCCTGCCCGATGGTACGGAGACATTACTTCTCTCCCCTTGTGCCTTTACAGTTATGGAACAGAAATTAATCTGTGTACGTTCTTTTCCCAAGACCCTTTGTGCTTGCAACCTACAGATCACTCGAATGAAAAACCTGCTACAGCAGCTACAGAAATTCACTTAAATTTGTGTTCACTTAATCCGGCTCCCGCCCAAGGCCGAGCTTAAGAGGCATTTTTGAGGCACAGAGTCCCTGATAAGGCGGCAGTGACAGTCATGAGGCACAGAAGGGAATCAGTCGTTTGTATTTATAATAATATAAACCAACAATATTTGAACTACAAACATGATGCCATCATCCGTTCTCTTTCCTCTGACATCAAAGAAGAGTGGCTACGAATCGAGCGGCATTAAGGGAAGGAAAACGCTGAAAAAAAAGATGCCTCTAAAATTACTTGAGGTAGCAGGAGGGGATGGCAGTCCCAAGTAACGACCATCGCCTGGCACTGAGACCATCCCATCTCCCTTATTGGACCAAAAAGCTCGCGTCTTTCTAAATCAGCATCTCCACATTGACCAACGGGCATGGGCAGCAGCCGAAGGGGAGGACACGGAACAAAAGAAGAACTTGGCAGAGGAAAAGCCAACAACCTCACTAGAATTAAAGGAGGCAAAAATGTGCTGGGAAGAAAGATTGCAAGAAGCCAACAGCTGAAGATGGAATGCAAAAATAAAAGAAAGATAAAACTCTTCCTCTTTCACCATTTAAACAAGTTCCAAAACTTTGGATCTAATAATTTACTTCTCAACCTCCTCCATCCCAATTTTGACCAACTCTCCGTAGCTTTACCTGCAACGAATGGAAGATGGAGGGGTACAATTCACCCGGGTCACCGCAGTGTTAACTCGAATAATGCAAAACCGTGCCGTTAATCAGCGAACGCGCGCAGATTACAAAAATAAAGCTTGTCAAACCAAGGTGGCCGATGACCACCTGGCTTCGCAGTAGGGTGAGAAGGAGAAGGGCGAGCACTCACCTATGATACCGCTGTCCCTGCTCTCCAGCGTGGAGGTGGGGCTGGTGACAGGGCCGTAGGTGCAGTCCTTGGGGGTGCCGGTGGCGGTGACGGGCGGGAGGGTGGAGCAGGGGCTGCTGGCGGGCGGCGAGGCCGTGCTGCTGGTCAGCGTGGAGCAGGGGCTGATGCGCTGCGTCGCCGCCGAGCTCTGCGGAAGGCAACCGGGAACACATCACTCACCACAGCCTGTCCAAGCCTTTCTATAGCTCGCGCTGGAGGATTTGCTTTGGACGGGGATGTTAAAAAAGCGCCTGACTGGTCAAAGGGAAAGCGCCACCCCACACCTGTGGGAAACGCAGAGACCCTGCGCCTGTTTCCTACTTCGTTCCTCAAAGACAACAGATTCCACCTTCCATGTTCAACAGGAAACACAGAAAACAAATCAAGCGGTATTTACTGAAAGCCTGATTCCATACTTTATTACGAACTTAGATAATTTTGTTAATACTGAACTGAAAGTAAAAAAAAAACACAAAGAAAAACTATGATTAAATGAGGTAGATCCTGTGCCTGTGTTTCAGTGGCGTCTCCAGGGTGGCGAGTACACGGCACAACCTCACCTTTACTTAGGGCAAAGGAACATCCCATCCAGGAAATCCTACAAAGACCTCTGGGCCATTTCCGGCTGCTCAGAAACCTCCGCGGGGCTGCAATTTTGATTTTGCTCTGTAAACGCTTCCTCCACTCAAGAAAAAACAACAACGGTTTTACGCCCTTGCAAAGAGGAAGCTGGAAATCCCTCATCATTCCCTGCCCAGACCTGCTTTCCCCACCAGATAAAAGTTTTTAAAAAGAAACATAATGGGGAAAATGGCACTCTCCAACGGATGAACAAAATAAAAGAAAAAAAAATGCAGCAGCACAAAAAAGATGGGGTTTTAAAAGTTATTTTGGAAAGATGCTGTAAGATACGGCGTGCAAGAAACCTGCAAGAGTTTATACATCTGATGCTGTTCAGGGAGATTAGTTTCTTAGGAAAACAAAATCATTCTTGAATTCAATTTGAGAAAAGCTGCGATACACGACAGAGCCTTGATTTAACCGCAGGCAACCGGGTACACAAGCTTCCCTGGGAAAAGGTCCTTCTCTCCGGAATTCTGTCCTAGAGCACCTGCAGGCAACGGTCACCGGAGGATGGCAAGGGCAGGAGATGGGCAGACACTCTTGTTGACCCAACACAGCAATTTAATCACCCTCACGCTGTACTTCAGCGCAATCATCCGGAAATAGCTTGAAACAACTTCACTACTTCCCTTCCACAAAACTAACCCCCGCAGCCCAGCCGAGGCACCCTGTTCACGACGTGGGTGTCGCAGGAGCAGGCGCCCCCGCGGCGGCTCCGTCTCCCCTCCAGCAGCTGGGGATGTATGAGGTAAGGATTAAAAAAAACAAACAGGCTTTTGAGCATGGGATCCTCCCTTAAATTTCTCTTTCGGCCTCTGCAGCAAGAGGTCCCCCCCTCTGCCCCCGGCTCAGGGGATGCTGCAGAACACCATCACCTCTCTCTCACACCGACGCTGTTTTCCGTAGCCAGCCTCGGCGGGCAGCATTTTTTTCATTTTCTTCCCAGGAAAGAAACAGAAGAGGTTAATTCCCCATTTGGAATTTGCTCAAACGAGATTTCTTTTATTCTGTGTGAATACCTCCCCAATAATTGTATGGATTTGTATTCCCTTTTCCATGTCACTTGAACCCAAGGTTCACGCTTGCAAACTGCAGAACAGGTCTGGCATCTAATTTTTTTTCTTCCTCACTATTTCACACTTGAAGTTGAAAAAATGCCTGGGATGGACTTTTGTAAGTAGAACATGCAAAAGATTTGCTGGTTTTTAAATTAGAAGGCAGATCCCATGTGTAGCTACAGGGAAGCCACCTGATTTGTCCGAGGTATCCCAACGGGGCTTGTAAAAATCCTTACTGGGAGGCGTCTGAGGCGGAAGGGAGCATCCCTGCCCGTGGTGGGACGGGGCAGGCACCCCCCTCCACCGCCCCACGCTCTCACTTTCAACCCAGCGTGACCGCATCGATCTTAACTTAATTAGAGAGTACCCCGGACGTGGATTAGCACATCGACAAACCGGGGACGGGGCGCTAATGTGACAGCTCCACCGGCGTGTTTATGTATTAAACAGAGAGACTGCGGCACAGTAGAAAATGAACCATGTCAGTATTTCCACGATAATTTATCACCTCTCTCCGGTATCCATATAAAATATCCACCGGTGAATGAGACGGCTGCCACCACATCGTCGTCTTTTGAGGCCCTCAGGAGAAGCAAACCAACGCTCTCCTCTCCCCATCCAATTTGCGGTGCCACTAGTGGATCACGCTTATTGTTATTTTCCATTCTTTTATGTTCTAGGTACTTACAAACACACTTTTTTCCCCCCAGTAGGCTTCTAGGAATTGCAGGCAAGCTGACTGCTCCATAAATTCTCGCCCCCTGTATATTCCGGTTTCGCACATTTGTTGCATCACCTGCCACGCGCCTTCTCTCTTAACGAACCTTTTTCACCTTCTCATACCGCAATCTTTTCAGATGTCTAAATACCACACTGATTTTTGTAAACCTGTTTTTAATTTTTGCAAAGTGATTTCTAACTCTTTCATTCTAGTGGCCAAATCAAAAACTACTGGTGTGCCAGTATTCAATGAAAATATTCCATTATTTTCCTGCCTTAAAATCGCTGGGGTTTATTATTATTCTTAATATAACCTAACGCGGGGCTGGCTTTGGCTTGCTGCTATGTATCGAGCAGATGTTTGCACTGAGCTACACGCTGTCTCTTCTGATCTATCCCAGCTGATTAGGCTCCATCAGCACACCTGAGATATTAAATTAGCTTTTTCCAATACTCATTTTCTGTTAACAGTCATTTTCTTTTGACGGTCCAACCAACTGCCTCAAGTCCAAGGCAATGTAATTCCTGCGGTTTGGACGCGGAAGGCGCAGGGCACCCTGGGCTGGGTTAGGAGGAGCGATGCCGGCGCGGGAGGAGGTGATGCTTCTCCTCTGCTCGGCGCTGCTGGGACCGCACCCGGGGCTCTGCGCCCAGGGCTGGGCTGCCCAGCACAAGGGGCTGATGGGGATACTGGAGCGAGTCCAGCCAAGGACCACAGAGATGACTGAGGGACTGGAGCACCTGCCACAGGACACACAGGGATATCCAAGACCCGACCGGAGACGGTCCTGAGCTGGCCCTGCTTCGAGCAGGCGGGGGGGATTAGACGATCTCCAGAGGTGCCTTCCAACCTCAAACCACAGCATCTAACACGTAATCAGCTCGCATTTGGCATCTTTCAGATGGTGATGCATTATTACTATTATAAGTTCTTTGTGGCGAGGTTTTCCTACGTCCTTGTTTCAAACGTTACTTTAAACAAATCCCCACCGAAACTAATCTCAGTACTAACAAAGTAACATCCACCAACCTTAAAACACTGAAAAATTACGCTTTAAAGCAAAGTAAAATTCAGTGTAAGAACGGCACACTCATCTTCCCTCCAGCTTTTCACACCATTGTTTCGTGAAATGCCAAAAGTGATATTCTTATAAATTCTCTTATTTGTAGTGTTATCAATGCAGCTCCCTAAGAACAACCTACTCGCAACTAGAAATTACTAAATAACACGGTGTATCACTTGGCATTGATTGACATGTTTTATTTTCGTATTGATACAGAAAAATGTTCCTCTGTGCGAGTTTTAAATATAAATTTCCATTGACAGAACGTTCTGTATTATTATTGCTGCTGTTTCATCTGTCACATTTTCGCTAAGCTTTGAAAAATTAAACTGTTCTGTCACAGTCTCATTGTCCTTTGTGCTTCTCTGGCTGCCAGCGCAGTTAAAAAAATAGTTTCCCAAAAAGTAGGAGGAAAAAGGATTTATTTTTCAGCATTTGTGATCTCTCATTAAGGAAAGCACGATTAAGAAAGAGACAGCACATAAAACACGCCATTTCACAGCAATCTGGATTAGAGAATATATCCTCTGACATAGTCAAAATAAGGCAAGTGAATGAAACCGCAGTGTGCCGATTTGCAGATTGGGGCAGTTTTAGTGAAAACACCTCTACTCCTTATCTTCACTAGAGCTCAAGCGTTGGCGAGATTGCAAATAATTATTTTCTCGCTTGAGAAGGCGACGAATGGGCAGAATAACAAGCAGCAGCCAAGCCCCAGCTTCTGCTACAAAGAACGTTTTCCTTGCCCAGGCCACATAAATTAACGCATTAAAACCTAGAAAATTGCTCTCGTTTTTAAATTCAAGTGCAAACTAGTAGTCAAAGTCTCAATCAGATTTTAATTAATCAATGATTAATGGAAGAATTAATCTCTGCAAATCCCATAAATGTCTCCCTGCATGATTTTCAACACTACTTTAAGCAGGGCAGCCGAAGAAATTCAATTTGGGAAGGCGAGTTGGAGAGGTTTTCAGAAGATCTGCTGCAATTCGGATGCAGCTTTACCTCGGACAGGATTTGTGCTGGGCTGCCGTCCTGAGACAGCCACTGGCAGGTGGCAAAAGCCAGAGGAGGGCCAGCAAGAGCGTCAGATGGCTGGAGCTCACGATGTAGGAGGAGATGCTGGTGGAGGAGAGACAGCCACACTGCACCTAGGGATAGCTGCACCTTCCGCTGTCTGCGGGGGGCTGTCAGGAAGGCACAACCACGGTCTTCTCAGAAGCACAAAGGGAAAGGACAAGACACTACAGTCACAGGGTGTAGCAAGGAAAATTTCTATTCGGTAGAAGAAAGAAGTCCCTCGCAATCGGAGTCGTCGAGCCCCGGAACAGGCGGCCCAGAACAGAGAGCCTCTTGATTCTCCACCCGTGGAGATCTTCAAACCTCGCCTGGACAAGCCCTGAGCAACAGGGTCCAACTTTGAAGCCCGCCCTGCTTTCAGCAAGCGGCTGGATGAGATGACCTCCCGAGGTCATGTCCAACCTCAAGCGTTCTGCCATTCCAGGCAAGCGCTGGCAGCAGGAGACGCTCACAAAGAAAGACAAAAATTAACTTGGTAATTGAGGAACCGGCCTCTCTTTATCTTCACCAGCACATGAAGAGCATTCAAAGGCCCTGTAAAACTTTTTCATGCAAAAATTAGCACACAGCCCAAGATATCAATCTATTTTAGAGGACAACTCTCTGCTGTTTCTCTTTAGATTTTTCTTTTATTTATTCTCCAAAGACATCTTTTTGCTTTAGGGAAAAGATGGGATTTTAATTTTTGTCAAAAGGCAACAACAAAAGGAACCATTTATAGTAGAAAGCTCTGCTTGGCTTTGAAGTATTCAGTTCAAATAGGTGCCTGTTAAAAGTACGTTTTCTAGCACAATGTATAGTAAAGTACATTCCAAATCCACCACAACTTGCATAAGAAATTGAATGAAAGCATTAAAAGCTTAATGAATGTGTTAAAGGCAAAAACTTTACAAAACCACATTTCTTGGCTCTCGAGCATACTTTAGCCCATGAAGAAGATCAAAAACCTTTTGGTTTAGTCTACAGCGCGGGACCGATAGAGCCCAGGACCTGCCCTCCGTCCTGCTTGCCAAGAGCACATCCTACTTCTGCCAGGAGCAGTCCTGGGCTCAGTGGAACAATGTGTCTCCGAGTTTCCTCCCAAGTGGCACAGGCTGGGAGAGAGATCCACAGGTGCCACCAGGGCCATGACGGGCATTCAGCTGGAACATACAGAAGCCAGCTTCGTAGAATCGTAGAACAGTTTGGGTTGGAAGGGACCTTTAAAAGCCATCTAGTCCCACCCCCTGCCCTGGGCAGGGACACCTCCCACCAGCCCAGGTTGCTCCAAGCCCCGTCCAACCTGGCCTTGAAGCCCTCCAGGGATGGGGCAGCCACAGCTTCTCTGGGCAGCCTGGGCCAGGGGCTCACTGCCCTCAGAGGGAAAAATTTCTGCCTCAGATCTCATCTAAATCTCCCCCCTCTCAGTTTAAAACCCTTCCCCCTCGTCCCATGGCTCCCCTCCCTGCTCCAGAGTCCCTCCCCAGCTTTCCTGGAGCCCCTTTAGGGACTGGAAGGGGCTCCAAGGTCTCCCCGGAGCCTTCTCTTCCCCAGGCTGAACCCCCCCAGCTCTCTCAGCCTGTCCCCACAGCAGAGGGGCTCCAGCCCTCCCAGCATCTCCGGGGCCTCCTCTGGCCCCGCTCCAACAGCTCCGTGTCCTTCCCGTGCTGAGGACTGGTTTTGGCTGCCACTTTTCATTGACTTTTTTTTTTAATGAATTCAGGACCTTAAGTCAGGTCCTCTGACTAACGCCTATGTCATTACCTAGGTGACTTCTGCAGAGTCATGCAATGACTGTTAAAAGGAGAGAGAACTGGAAATGGGCTTCTGACTTCCATGCTCTTCTGCTGCATGCTGGACTATCCATCTGTCAATTAAAAAAAACCAAACCAAACCAAACCCTCTCTCCCAGTTTCATTCTCATCTCACCAGTGCTGCTGGGAGTGGGCATACTGTCCAGCCTTGAGGAGGAGGAAGAAACTCAGGCACTTTCCAAAAAAAAAAAAAAAAAAAAAAAAAAAAAAAAAAAAAAATCTACATTTTAGCCCTGAGGTTTTTGCTATTTTGCTTTTCAGCCAGTCGGAGGGGATGTAACAAGCTCCATCACAATACAGATTTTACGATTTGCTTTCCATTATCTGTTTTCAAGCATGAAATCACCTTGTTCAGCAAACATGAGCAAAAACTGTGACCATCTGTAAAATCAGGCTCTTACTACTTACCTCTCCTTCTGGAGAAACTACGAGCCTTTATGTAACATCGCTAAAGTACTTTTGAAATGTTACACGTAAGATGCCATGGAAGTACAGATTATTTTGGTCACTATAATCTGATTAGAAATGCTGCCCACTCCCACAACATTGGCAGAAACAGAAAAACAACAGAAGCCGTTTCACACGGCAGCAGCTGATCCCCGAAACGCGTACCGCTGCGCTGGAACGATGATTCACCGCTCAACGAGGAGATACAACCTTTTACCTCACAACAATTATTTCACCATGATGAGACACTTCAGCTGCCGTATAATTAGCAAACCACCACTCTCTGCCTTCGCAGGAAGGGCTGGGGGGGCCCGTACCTGGTTCTCGTCCTGCACCTCCATGCTGTACTGGGGCCCTGGCTGTACCTCCGTGACTTTCTCTCCCAGGAGGAAGCCCAGGCGAGTCATGAGTGTATTTGCTGCCTCATCGACGGATGGCGGGGGTCCCAGCTCCTGCTCAGCGTCACCTAAACGGGAAGAAAAACAGATTCAGACCAGAACTGTTTACCTTGGCCACCGCTCAGTGTTTTTACCAACAAAACACCGCTACCTTGTCATGCTGCAACGTCAGTATCCGGGTTTTCAGGTTACTCACGTTATTCAAGTCTGTTTCTAACACCATATGCTGGTCATTAATTTCAGGTTATGCATTGTTCCAGCTGTCAATACGTGTTTATTCTAACGTTTATCCTCCCATTACTTGTACTCTCAGCACCTCCCATGGAAGCAAACACAGCCATCTCGCTTTCCCCGTACCAAATCCACTGGGGAACGAGATTTCCTGGAGCAGCAGGGGAGCAGGAAGAGCATTCCCTCTCCTCTTGCATGTCGGAACTACCGCCAAGGTACTCGCAGAGAAACCAAGGCTACGCGTGCTAGTTTGAGAGCACCCCAGGAGATGCAGAGCAGCCGACCTGCGCTACCAAGTGCTTAACAGCAAAGAACGGGACAGAAAACCCACGAGCATCTTCACCATCACCCGCGGTTTCACGGTTAGGCAGAAAGCTCTGCTCTCCAGACACCAAACTGAGCGCTCACTCTACAGGCCACAACACAAGTCACCTGCAAATTCCCCATCAAGTCTACAAAACAGGTCAAAACCAACATTCCAGATAACTTTTCCTAATTTTTTTCCCCACCATCTATAGGAAGAGCAGCACAGACAAGTTCCCGGCTAGTGACGCACACCGGGAAAAAGGCCAGGCACATACACTGGCATTTCCGTATCTTTTTAATTTTATAACAAAAACTTGTGGAGGTTTTTGACTCACAGTATGACAACGGTAAGTCGGGTTCTGAAAGTCAAACTCCTCCCTGCTGACACCAGCAGCAGAATTAAAGCCTGAAGGTCAACTTCTTTCCACGTTACGCTGAAGCAATACTGTGTTTAGTGCAGTTGTAGGAGACTAATTAGGATCTGCAATTAGTCTACAGTTAATTATTCATCTGATAATGTACAATCTGGAAAAGAGCCCATCTCCGTTTCCCAGCTCCGTCCTGGCTCGGGGGTGCTCCAGCACGCAGCCTGAGGCTACAGTAAAAAGATGTTACTTTAAATATTGCTTTTTGATAACTGAAAGCCACAAATCACAGAAACTGGGGTATGTAGGAGACCTCAGAAAATCTCAGCCAGTCGCTTCCAGAAATTCCTATTTAAACTCATAATGTAGCTCTCACGGAAGCTTAGAGCAATTTTTCGGTGTCTCACCTGCACTACTGCAAATCATAAACCCTGGAGCCTCTCACATGCATCGGAGTCTGCGTCCATAAGCTCTGGGAGAGGAGCAGCCGGAGCCATCCCTACGTTGTGACTGCACCGTTATGAAGATGGGTTATAGAGTGTGATAAGAGAAGCTGTCTCTGAGTTACTGAATCCCTATTGTACTGCTTTAAACAACGCCGACGCGAACAGGATAGACTTAAGAGAGAGACAAATTTAGATGGATGGCCCAATTTTCCGAACTGCTGACCACCCACATTCAATCTGTGGGCATTTATGATCTCTGGGAGTCAAATCCAGAACAGATACATTTACGTAAAATGAAAATTATGGAGACTTTTATTTCCAAGGTTATTTTTTTCTTTAAAAAGTAGACGTTTAGAATGTATCCTAGACATCCCCATCACAACCAAACACGACTCCCTGCTCCTTGGAGGCTGGGTTTAACCTTGCCCTTAAACCTCCCCTCTTTTACACCACCCCTAAAGTATCTCCAAGGGGGCACAAAGCTGCCTTTCACCTCTAAAATAAAGAAAATTCCCGGTTTATCCCAGGTCACTGCGTAAGAACATAGAAGATATAGAGGCTAATAATTGTCTGCTTTGATATCAGCCCTAATTCACCTGCGAGATGCTGCTCATGGCACAAGGTACCAAGAGCTGCAAGTGAAGCAGCTGAGCTCCGAGAGCATCGCATTTAGTGTAGAACTATCAATTATTTTATTATAACGTGGCTACAAATACCAGATAACTTTGAACTTGAGCGAAGCACTATTGTACTGGATTATTCCCTCTTTTGGTTTTAGGTCCTTAAAAATAAGTGCAGTCATTTAATTGAGTGTCACAGAAAAGACGTAACAGCTCTGAGACGCCCGTGAATGGTTATTACGGAAAGAAGCCGTAACTTGCCTTTCAAAGTTGACAGTAAGACCTAATACTCTCTTTCTAGGTTCAAGGAAAGGACATTATTTTATTTTTCCTCCCTCACCACGTGTTGATGCTGCAGCCAAATTTACACACACTTGGGCGCACTCAGCTCCCCCCAGCCCCACTGGGGAACTCTGAGCACACGGCAGATAACAGAACCGGCCCGAGATGTTTTTAGGTCTTCTGACACCAGTGCTGTAACGAACCACAGCAGCTCCACACACGCACCACAGCCAGCTCACACGACATCCTCCGGTATGCCAATGGAGAGTAACGAGCTGCCCAGCCAACACACGCCGACCTACAGTCAATCAGCGGACCCGAGGGATCCCAAGGCGGTGCGTGGTCTGACGGTGCCGCACTCTGCTACACCAGCGCACGCGCTTCTGCATGAAGTAATATTAAAAGCCATATCAAAGTGCTCAGTGCCAGGAATTTTAAACAAGAATACAAAAAAACTTAACTGCCCGACTCACTGCATGTGCACGAGCATTTCAAGGAGTTCTAGAGACTGTGTGACTTTATGTCCCTCAGCACAAGAAGGACACGGAGCTGTTAGAGCGGGGCCAGAGGAGGCCCCGGAGATGCTGGGAGGGCTGGAGCCCCTCTGCTGTGGGGACAGGCTGAGAGAGCTGGGGGGGTTCAGCCTGGGGAAGAGAAGGCTCCGGGGAGACCTTGGAGCCCCTTCCAGTAACTAAAGGGGGCCTACAGGAGAGATGGGGAGGGACTCTGGAGCAGGGAGGGGAGCCATGGGACGAGGGGGAAGGGTTTTACACTGAACGAGGGGAGATCGAGATGAGATCTGAGGAAGAAATTGTTTGCTGTGAGGGTGGTGAGCCCCTGGCCCAGGTTGCCCAGAGAAGCTGTGGCTGCCCCATCCCTGGAGGGGTTCAAGGCCAGGTTGGACGGGGCTTGGAGCAACCTGGGCTGGTGGGAGGTGTCCCTGCCCAAGGCAGGGGGTGGCACTGGGTGGGCTTTAAGGTCCCTTCCAACCCAAACCATTCTATGATTCTATGTTCAGCAGAAAGATGAACCTCTATATTTTTATATATAAACAGCTAAATCAATAGGAGGGAGAGGGTTTCTGGTAGCTGCATGCTGCCGGGCTGGGTGGGTGAACCATCCCCACCCACCACCCATCCAGGTCTCTGGTGGGATCCTGGAGTCCAGGCTTGGACTCTCCTGCCAGCTGACACCTTCAGTTAGCTGTTTCTTTATGTCCTTTATGTGTTATTTGCTTTTAAGCGAGAGGTTAAAAGCCCCGTTGCAGTGGAATGGCCATGGAAGGAAGACCAGACCCACAGCGGTGTCACCCAGCCCGTCCGGCACCCGCCTGGCACCGCTGGGACACCCCGACACTGTCGGACTCACCCCATCCACAGCCAGCTTTAGCCAGGGATTAATTACTTCTGATTACATCGCCTTTACACCCACTGCTGCATTTTCCGATCCCCGCATGATAAAAGCCTTTTCTCAATCTTACTAAAAAATTCTTTCCAAAGAATTTCATAGAGAAACTTTTTCCCACTTGGAATTTATTGTGTTTTATCTCAAGGCAAGTGCTCCAAACCTGGAGTCAGCATTTCAGGTACTGAACTCGGCGTCAAAACCAGAAGAGATTTACTAGACGTTTGCCACTAGTCCAAGGACTTTCATCACAGATATAGTCCACGGAGCACAAACACACTGCAGTGAATTGCTTATTTCTAATAACATAAATAAAAATCCATGAACAGCTCCAAGATAGATTAGTCTCAAAAGTTGTAGCCTGGCTGGAAGGAGAGGTAATTTGTTGAAGCAGTACAGGGATTATTTTTCTTTTTTGGGGAAGAAAAATGTAAGCAACCAGCCTTACTTTGCACTGCAAAAACGAACTTGAAAATAAGACGTTCAGGTTCTTTAGTAGTGAGCTACACATAAATTAAAGGTATCTTCCAAAAAGTGAAAGAAAAAGAGTAATAACCGAAAGGCTACAGGACACATGTAATCAAATTTTAGGTAGAGTCACCAAAAAGCTAGACTAAAGGATACTTCTTTCTTTTAATCCTTAATCTTCAAGAAGAGACAGGTAACTGCAGCATTATACGACAGAAATAAATAAGAGCTGCTGCAGCGATGTGAAACAGGCTGTCCTTTTAGATTGAAATACCACAGGTGTTTAGGCTACCCGGCGTTTTTATCTCTTGAAGCAGAGGAATGCTGGAAACAGCAAATCCGAGCCCGCAGTCTTAATGCCACTGCGAGCGCAGAGCGATGGGGAGTGGAACGACCAGGAGCGAAAACGAGCCGGGCAAGAGCTTCCCCCTGCCCGGCGCGGAGCCAGAGGGGAGACAGGGAATCCCAACCCGGCCCCGGCCCCTCCGAGCTCCGCACCTGCACCCAGTGCTCCCGTACGAGAAGTCGAGTCTTTGGGGCAATGGAAAAAGCTTCAAAAATCCAACATAAACGTGATTTCAATTACTCTGAAACGAGAACATGAAGTAAAAGAAACAAAATTGAGACCATGTGATTTCTCCATCTCTAGCCCTTGAGAAGCATATTGTCATTTTTTTTTTTTACTTATTTACTTATTTTGTTCTGGATTGCACTATACTGGAATACACAAAAGGACTGGATGGAGAGGGAGAGAAGCAGAAGGTTAATTAGATCTGGGGTGGGGAAAGCTGGGAGGCTGTTTTGCCCGAGAGAGCTTGTATTGCCAAAGGCAGGGCCGTCTGCGGGACAGAAAAGCCCGTCGAGGCAGGGACCGAAGTGCCGGGTCCGGAGGTGAATCGATGGATCCATCCATCGACCGGGAGGAGGGTGGGGAGCGGGGATCGATCGGCGGCTGAGCCACGAGGTCGCAGGGGCTCCGTGGGGACGAAGGGGAGCGGAGGATGCAGGAGACGGAGCATCCCTCTGCCATGGACCCGCCCGAGAGCTCCTCACCCACCTCACAGCACAAGAACAATTTTCCAATATTACACCTAAGTAATTAGTAATAATAAATAATTAAATCCAGCACTCGATGATTTAGAAGCTTCAAAAAGAGCATAGATACCTAAGGCACAGAAATACAGCTTTTTTTTAAAAAAAAAACCACCAATAATTTAGCTTCCGGCATTGCAGTGGACCTGAGCAGTGCCATGAACACCTCCGCGCTTTCCAGCTACTTCTGCCATCCTTTCAAGATAATGACAAATTATTTTTTTTTACGGAACTGCAAAAATGCAAATTAGAAACATTATCACCTG
This sequence comes from Rissa tridactyla, assembly GCF_028500815.1. Lineage (NCBI taxonomy): Eukaryota > Metazoa > Chordata > Aves > Charadriiformes > Laridae > Rissa > Rissa tridactyla. Next base: position 4,489,251 of record NC_071484.1, on the reverse strand, counting down.
AGCTTGTCAAGTAATTTAATACCTCTAATCCTTCTTCCCTTCAAAAAATTCAACCCACGTGAGATATGTCAGCAGGCCTCTGCAATTCACCCTGGAATTTACCCGATTTAGGCCCTTTAGGAGCAATTTTATGGATCCCGGCAGCTCTCTGATGTCTTACGCACATATACCTGTAGTATTTTTGAAAGGCCGACTCGAGCACCTCTGCTAATGTCATATCCAGCAGGATGGTCTCTTGGCTGCACAAGAAAAAACCTATCTCCCAAAATCAGAAGTTTTAACTTTGAGAAGGGTGCCGGGACAGCTCAGCCTCCCCTGGGGAACGCGCAACGGCCCAAACCCAACAACAACTGTTCCCGCCCCATAATTCCCATTTAGGAATGGTTCCGCCAGTAACGGGACCAGCACCGACCCAGGGACCGCGCTGGGAACAGCCGGGGCTGGCGGTGCTTCGGGTGCGTTTGTTGGTTGTGGGTTTTCTCCCTGGGGAGTTCCTAAGTGCTCGTAAACATTCATAGCTTTTCCTTGAAAATCAAATATATCATTTTATAAGCAGAATTATTAGGTTTGCTCTTTTCAAGAACGCATTCAAAACCCACAATGTTTTTGAACATTATCATTTTAAAATACCGATTCTGTTCCGTCCTTTCAATTCCTATAATGAAATCTGCCACATATTTCAGCTGCAATTGCTTACAAGCAAATGAAATTTCTTTATGATTTATTTCGTAATTCTGTGACTTGTTTGATAGCTAGCATCATCTAATCTTTCAGATAAGCGATGTAGGGTAGCGCCCCTGGGAGACACTAACAACGTGTCTTTCCTCCAGAGGATATTTTTGGTTTCCTGGTTATACTTCTACTTCCAAAACCAGACTCTGAATATAATTTAAATTACATCTGAAATCCATTTCACCGAGTGCCTAACTAGAAGAACTGGGTAACAGTTCACTTAGCGAACAGAATTTGCCTGAATATGAAACTGCTTTGTCTGATAAATCAAAACTTCTTATATTAGCAAAGAAAAAAATAGAACAGTTCTATGCAAAGGGCGAGCACCTAAGGAAGGCCAGAAATAAATGATACCGTTTATGATTTTGATCTCCATTTACGTAACTGTAGAGTTTTATCTAACAACTTCCCTCTCTCCCTGTGACCCGAATCTGTCCCGTTATTATCTACATCTGCTTTAAATTATTCTGAATACACTTGAGCTATATTTGGAAAACGCCCTTGACCATTTCTGCATCTCCCCCTAATCTCAGCATTAATGTAGAATTTTTTCATTAGTCTTGTTTGGATCAAGAAGAGATTTTGAAAAATTTACCGGGTAAGGGGTGCGGGCTACCCCAGATGCGTGGCTTTACATGTCTATTTTTGCACTGCTGCTCTTCAGGCACTTAGTGGTTCTGTGGGAGCAACGGAAAAACGGTCCCACCAACTGAAATGACACCACAGACAAGCACTAAAGTAAATATATTCTTGTATATTGATACCAAAGCCCTCTCTAGGTAGCCAAAAACCAAAGACTGAACTACGAAGATGTTCAACCCTGACCCTGTGCCCCTGCGCGGCTCCAGCTCCCCATCCTTTACTGGCCGCTCCATCATTTCCAGAAGAAACGGCACAAATCCCCATCATTAATTCCACCAAGTCAGTCTCTTGCACGAGTTCCGCAGCCTCATTTCTAAGAAGAAATTCAAACAAAATAAATTCTCCTCTGCACGGCACATAAACACCGCGTCCTAAGCACTCCTTCCCCCCGCCTCTGCTGCTGGTGGCCTTCAATATTCCTTCAAATGGGTTGTCAGAAAGACAGTTATTTTTAATCAGAAGCCACACAGAGCCAGAGACAGGCAGCAAACTTAATTTCAGTGCTATCATAAAATCTAATTCAACGCATTTCATGTTCTAGATTTAAAAAAAAAGAAAAAAAAAAACAAACCAAAACCCTCTGCACGTACATTTGGGGATGAATTTTCCTGGATTTCAGCTGCCATTTGAGTACCAAAGAAAAGGGAATGGGGGAAACGAGAGGACATTCAGTGCGCTGATCACTGAACTTCTGTATTAAAAAAAAAAAAAAAAAGTCCACAATTATCATAAAGATGAGCCTGGGTATGCGGAACATTTCCTAAAAGCGGGATTACACTCAGATCCCTGAAAAGGTTCCCGAGCTCTTTAACACACCAAGGACGCCGTGACCGAGGCAGTAAGTCCCCACCGCTGGAAAGCAGAGATGTAATTATTTCTTCCTTTCCAGTTTTGGCATTTTATCTCTAAAAACCTCACCTGATCGTGACCGTGGGTCTGTGCTCCCGGCTCTCAACACACAACCTCTCATCAAACACCGACCGACCAAAGGGCTCTTAAATAAAAGCGTTTGGTATTTATTTTTTAGCTCTTTGAGCTGACCTTTTATTCCAGACAGGTTTAAGGATGGTATCTTAGGCTCTTGTTCACGCAGAGGGTTTTAAAAATATGATTCACAATCAAAAAAGAACAAATACTCCCTTCAAATATTATTTGTTTGCTAAAATCTGAGCAAGATATGTAAACAGCATTTTGCACATTAATTTTGTTATATTAAGCATGTCGCACAGCACCCGCCCAAACAATTTTTTTTTAATTCCAGCAATTGCTTTTCAAAACCTCTCCCATTCCCTCCTCTTACCATTTTTCACGTCATAAACCCGGCACAAATCTCACAAACGCAGGTTACGCTCCACGACTGTTAAGAGCCAGGAAGGAGATCTCTGCTCCCGGCCAACTTTGTACCGAGTTCTACTTTTCTGATGGAGCACAAAGAAGCTGACGGTGCAGACACAGTCAACCGGAAGGCGGCACGGCTTCAAGAGAAGCTTGGAAAAATACCCTCCTCCTGAAGTTTTGGGATGATGGGCGTTGTGGTGGGAATTTTGTGAGGGGGCGTCCCCCCGAAGCCCCTGCAGGCAGCCGGCGCCCCTGCCCGCTCCCGGCCAAGCCAGCCCCGCTCAACTGACAGGGCAAAAAGAAAATTGCAGGAAACCTCCAGAAATATAAATATATACAAATATATATAGCATTTCCATCATTGTATAAAATCAATTTGGGTTTTCATCTGCAAAGACCATACTCAGTGCACAGCTTCCAACTGACAGAATGGGCTGAGTACAATCCTCATATATTTTATATTGGTATCGGGATCAATATTGGTTCTTTTGTGTTATTAATGTTAATTATTTAGCCTTAATCTATTAAATCTGTTTATATTTCAACCCGTGGGTTTGAAAAAATAAATTTTTTCCCCGATTCCCCTTCCCGGGTGGGGAGGGGTCGTTGGTCGAGAGAATAAATGTCTAAACGGCAATAAATTGTTGTGGGTTCCTCAAACCATAACAGCCATTCCAGTAGCAACCACAAAGGCAATAGCGAATTTTCTATGCTTTTTGGTGCTATTTGCAAACAGAACCAACGCCTAGGGCTGCGGCTAACTAGCGTCCCGTCAACGATCAGAGGGGGAAGACTCTACCATCCATTTGGACGAGATCCATTTGTTTCTCTAAAGTGTAAAACAAAGTAATGAAAATCTTACACCACTCAAAATCGAGCACACCGTCCTCACAGCGCGTTTAAATTACAATCTGTAATTTCACCCAAAGAACCCGAGTGGAAATCCAGCGCTGGAGTTACCGAAGGGGGGATGGCACAGGTGACAGCCACGCAGGGAGCTGCGCACATCGTCACACCTCCCGTGCCCGGCAAGGGAAACAGACACCAAGGGGAGACGGGAACGCAGGAATGTGAAGGTATGGTGGTATAATCAACGCTTCCCAGCAAGGCCGTACTTTCAAACTGGCAGCTGGCCGAAATTTTCATGTTTGGATTCAAAAGTAATTATTTTTCAAGCGATCAGGAGTCAAATAATTAGTGACATAAAATGTCAAAAATCTGGCTTAAGACAGCGGAGTGCGGTGCAGGAGGTTATGAGCAAAGTGATCTCCTTTCTTCAGTGTCCAAGGGCAGCCGTGCTGGCCAAGGGAAAGGAGCAGACGGGATGGGGGGAATCTGATGGTCAGAACAAATTACAGCAAGGGGGACAATATTCACGCTGGGTAAGAATAAAGCAGTACTTGTTCTGCAGGCCGGAGGGGGGTTAGGAAGTCAAGGCAACTGGTAAGAGGGCAGAAGTAATGGTGTGGCTTTCAGAGCCCCGCATAGTTTCCCTTAGGAGAAGCTCTCCATAGCATCACTGAAGTTCAAGTACTTTTTGCATAGGACAAAAAGAAAAAGCACCCACTGGCCTCCTGTCCGCATTAAGACGTGGGAAGCAGGCTTAGCAAAGGATTGAGCAGCTTTCTGCAAACGCAACCACCCGCCCCTCGACTGTTAGAGCTGCTGAAATGAGCGTTGAGGTTTCTGCCTCCATCAAGAGTTGAAACAAAATAAGAGTACCTCAAAGCATTGCAGGAAAAAAAAGAAGGAGAATTATTGATTACTTCCTCTAGACTGTAAAATATTTGGGAATAAATACCTGAGCCAGAAGGGAAAAGGGAAGAGTAATCCGTGCAACCATGACAAAGAACTCCAGCACCCATCATTTCCTTCCTTTTTGCCTGGATGAGCATCCCAGGATTTCCACTTACAACAGGCAAAAGCGTAAGGCGAAGGCTAACTTCAAATTAAATGCAGCCTAAAGAACTCCTAAGGAAATCAATAGCTCCAGAAGCTAAGATGGAAGATTAGGTTTGTGTAAAGACGTCAGCAGCATTGAAGCAGGAGCCCACAGAGAGCTTGTATCTTCCCCAAATTGGCAGCATTGAAAGGTCTTTTCTCCCGAAGAAAGGAAAATCTGGGGACAGTGATTTAGTTTTGGCTGGAATTCATAATTATAAAATGCGAGTGCAGACCAATGCTCCTCTGACACTTCATGAAGACACTGAGAAACACCGGAGTCTTTCGCAATAAGCAAGCAGCACTGCTGGGAGTTCAAAAGGCACATTTTACCAATTCTGTCAGCAATAAATTGAGTTCCTGAAGGTGGAGAATTAGCTGAAGATTTCAGTAGGATTCAGCAGATGCCTTTGATGACCAAGCATAATAAATACTCCAAAAGAAATTAAGCAGAAGACAAGCACAGAGACAGATTTGTTACCTGCTACCTACAGGGCAAAAAAAAGAATCCATTCCAACTTTTCAGTATGAATGATTTCTTGGTCTGAGACAGGATGTTTTGTACCTTTGCAAAATACTTTAGGTTAGAGATAAATCAATGTCCTGTTATCTAAGCCAGAACTGAAGTTGCTCCAGACTGAAATTCTAGCTAAGTTATCTTCCATTAGAAGGTCCAGTGACTCTGGTGAACGATACGGCGACATGTTTCATTATTAGCCATGTCTCTGTCCCATCCCTAATGGGTAATTTTGTTTTACAGATGGGTCCATCAGGCCAAGCAAGGAGCTGAAGATGGAACCATTTGCAGACGAGGTGGTAAGAAGGCACTTGAACGTGCAAGGCCTATGGGGACAGTGTTGGAGGTCTGCGTTGGACTGAGGGCACAATACCTGCAACCGTCCCACGTATGTTGCCTACTGGAACAGTCCCTGAATTTACCTAATCCCTCATTTTTGCTTGCAGCCAAAGTATGATGTTCTACACCCAAAGACAGCTATGTGGCATGGATGGTCATCATTACGCAATCCTGGAGCAAAACAGTGACCCACGCCAGCACTGAAGACAAACCCTACCCATCAGCTTCCCAACACAACTGATTCCTGACTAATCCTATAACTCTGAGTACCTTGCTTCAAAAACCATCCCGTTTCTGCAGCCATACTGCCCAAGCTGCAATATTTGGGAGCATCAGTGGCAGGCTGCCCTTGCTTTAAAAAATATTACACTAGAAGAGGAAACTCCTCTGCCAGGAGTTACTCATTCAAGGAGAAGCCTGACGTTGTCCATCAGCAACGAAACAGATAAGTACAAAGTACAGGGAAGGTCTCTGATGCTCCATCCATACAAGAAAGTCTCATATCAAGCCCCTAAGTCACATCTGCCCAGACGTGGAAGAAAAGGAAGCTTTACACTGATCCATGCTGGCCCATCACCAACAGTTTCAAAATCAAGAGGGTTGGTTTGCTTGTGTACGTAGTTACTGGCAAGACAGACAGCTATGAATATTCAATTATCCAAAGTATTAGCACAAAAAAGTTATGGTTTCCTTACAGGCCAACCAAAAGCAAAACTTTTCTGTTTGACGAGGCAAAAGAACTCGTTAGACTCCCCAGCACCCATCCGGACGGGCAGCCAGAGGTGCTGGGCTGCAGGAAATTCTGCTGCTGTAGTATCTGATGGGAAACACACTTCAGGGGCCATCTAGGTTTTGTCAGTAGCCACAACACTTCAAAGTTGGCCAGTTCTTCACATAAACAGAATTTGGACCACTCAAAGCCTGCTCCCTGCCCTTTTTCCCTTTTTATTTTTCCCCCAGATAGATGAAACCAAAACCTAGGTTGTAAAGGGAAGTTGGTTGTTAGTAGAGCACGTCAGGAAGCTTCGAGAATGCCGTGTTATCTGAAATTATTTAACAGCTAAAAGATACGGCAATAGTACATGGGATTCGTGTTATTTTCAGTTCTTGTCTCGAGCATCTCCCCTTTGACAAGAAGGTTCAGTAAGCCCTAGATTGTAACCCCAGCCACTCTTCTCCAAGCTGCAACTTTCAGTTTACAGCAAACCCAACTACACCTAACGGCAAGTGCTCTACGGCTAATCCCAAACAGAGTCACACCCGAAAGTCTAAAACTGCCTTCATTATTCCTCTCTCAGCAGCAGAATTTCAGGCCAGGGTGGCAGTTGTTTTGTTTTGTTTTATCTGGGGGAGTTAAGTTTTGGATGGTTAATCCAGGAATTTATTCTGAAGCTGTTTCCACCTCCCTGTACGGCAGAAGGAACCAGCACTGTCCTCCCAAGAGAAGCGCGAGAGAAGTCAATGGCTTCCATAGCAACCGCCGTTCCGAATTGCCACGACTCTTCTGCAATTAGGGCTGATCACAACGATTTCCCATTCCCTTCAGGTCAGTGGGCTTGATAACGCTGGGACAACCACAAGATTCAACAGTAAAACCATTTGTCAGGCCATGGAGGGTTTGATTATTCCCTTGCCTTCCTCCCAATTCATCACTGTCCTCTGTGACAGAGGTCGGACAAGGATCCTGCTGGCTGAATTTGTTTGGAGTTTTGTGGGGTTTTTGGCTCACTGCCGATATTTTCACCATGAAAAAGTCACACTACAGGGCTGTTTCATGCATTCCCTGCTAAAGGCCTTTTTCTACCACCTGAGAAATGTTCTGTTGTGTTTAAGCGAAGTGTGTGGTTTGTGCAAAATGAAAAATACACATTTTACATAATGAAAAGAAAGAAGCAGCAGCAAGCAGATATCAACCTCAACGATTCTTTAACCGAAGAAAAAAAGGAGCGATGAGATGAACGTAAACGCCGCTGGGATGGTAAATCACCCTTCGCTGGCCGTGGCGGCAGCACCAGCGCAGCACCTAACTCAATTAGGGACGGAAACAGACGCCTGCCAGCCTAATGGGCTACAAGCAAACACCCCCTGACCAGACATTTGAGATTTGCGTCCCAAAATTTCTGAAAAAGAATTTAATCAAATTAAAAGATAATGTCATAACATACTTAGCCTTTGAAACCTAATGACAAGGTAATAGATCAGGCAAAATGCAACCGCAAACACTGCTCTAAGACAAAAGGCAGTTACCTGAAAGCACCGTCCATCTCAGACTGTTTCCAATAGGTTTCCCAAGTACTCAGGAGTCAAAACATGTTTTTATTGTGGTAGCTAAAACAAAACGCAGTTCAAAGAAAGATGCCCTCGTGATAGGCAGCTAAGCAGGACCGAGAAGCCAGGACGCCGTTCCCCGCAGGAGCAGTGCCACTAGGCAGGAGGAGGGAGGCGTGATAAATTTTGGGGGGGGGGGGGGGGGGGGGAATCTTACACGCTAAATTGTGAATCACCAGACCGTTACAGAAAAGGTTTAACAGCTGAACAGAGGTTTGACAGTCAACTCCTGCTCTTCCACGTTATGCCCCTTAAAGGGCGACGATGGCCTTGCGGGCGTCACCCCCGAGCTGTCCCACTGCCTGAGAAAGTCTGACAAGAAGGAAAACGCAAAGGCCTCTGCCCAACAGCGACTGCAGGATGGGGGCACGGGGAGGGAGGACGGACCCAACTCCTTTCAGAGCCTCCTTAGAAAGTCACCACTAAGCCAAGGAACAAGGATCGGCTCCTTCTCCGCCACAGACACTCCAAGTCAAAAAGGGCTTGATTGAACTCTAAATGACCCCCGCAATCACAAAAGCTTCACAGAAATATAATTCTGACAGAAATGGGTTTCTCAAAGCCACGAAACGTCTTTTTTTTGGTCATCATCTCAAATGCAACAACTACAAAATGTGGCCCAATTTTTCTGCTTTCACTTAAATAAATTAAATTCATCTTACAGAATTTAATGGCCGCCTTTGGCAAAACAAAGAATACGGTTCCAAAACAAAAAACCGTATCAAGCGTAAAGCTTTACTACGCCCTTCCTATTAGAACCTCCCTCAAAAGATACTAGCCACCTCCTTCTGCTTTTTTCTTCCTCAAAGTTATAACATCGCGAGCGCATCCCCTCATACACTGATTCACGCCGCAAGATGTCAAACGCCGAAGCTCCCCGCAGCGGCAGGAGAGGCCGAGCGCTGTCAGGGTGGTTGCTCAGGAAACCACCTCCCTGGAATGTGCTGAAATTTGCCCGAATGAAGCCTTAAAATAAACATTTTCGCATCGAGCAGAATTTCATTTCGAGGCATCTCAAATTGAAATAATCATTTCTATATGCAGAGTAGATAATGTTCTCTCCTCATTGCTATTTAGTGTTTTAAACTGCCTTTAAGTGTATAATTAATTACATTACTTGTCAGGGATCGCTTTTACAAACCACTCCACCTCCACTCAATTGCTAGGCTCCAGCATATCTCCAGCCTTGCTTTTTTTCCTTCTTTCAACTCCTACCATCATTCCTGACGACACTCGGGATTTAACGCTCTGTGCTAACATCCCGCACAGGACGCGCACCTTTTAGAGGAGCGTTAAAATAAGCCTAACACTGAAGAAAGGAGCTGTATGTCCTTGGAAAACTGATTAAGGCAGTGCCTGCAGGCTTTGCCACAGTCCAGAGTAGGACTTGGTGCTTCTTCCTCCACCTTCCCAGCAGGAGCTGGATGCTACGCCGAGACTCAAACGCATTTGGTCCCTGGGAGTTGTCCGGATCTTTGCTCTTTTTTCCTTCGTTACACAAGGATCCTTCCCCAGCCACCTCCTTCTTTCCAAGGTCTCATCTCTTGAGCTCCTTTTATCCAACCTTCTAGTCCGGCAAAACCTCCAGCCCTCGCATTACCGCTCTTTTCGCAGGGGGAACCATAATCCATGCAGGTTCTGCTGCAGAAGCTGAGTAAACGTATGGTGACCACGGGGTGACCAGTGGCCAACACCTCAGAGCGGGGGGGAAGAAGCGAGGAGCTGCAGCATCACCAGAAGAAAACTTCACAAACGTCCTTCTACGAACAGTTTCCGAAACCCTTCCCCAGTGGATTCCCCTGCTCCCTCTCCTCTGTCTCACACCGCCACCACGAACCCGGCCGGGCTCCTCCAAAGTTCTGGGCAAACGCAGCCAGGCGAGGTCCTGGGCGCCCCACATGGACACAAGGGAGCCGCTCCCTTGGCACCCACGTTTACCGCTCTGCAACCCCTCAGCTTGAAGTTTTACTCCCAAGTTCGCCAGCATCTCCTATGGCAACTCTCTTGCTTTCACTTTTTTTCCTTCCTTAACGATGTTTCATGTTTCTTTAATGATACCTGAAGGCAGCAGGGAACTCCACTTTTCCTTTCAGGTCCCTACACCATCAGCAAGAGGAGGAGACGAAAAAGGCAAATAAGGCATCACAGATCCCCTTGTGAGAGCCCGCTGCCGGGCTGGGCCCTCCCAAAGAGCCCGACAGGCCAGGCGGGGGCCAGGGAGGGGACACGTGGGCGAGGACGCCCGCAAGACGTAACGTGAGACGCAGGAATCCGGAATTGATGCTTTTTAAGCCAAATTTACAATTCAATTATAATTCTCTGCGGATGCAATCATAATAAGTTTGTAATTATTAACAATTATAAACATGACAGCAGAAGCTATTTAGTTCGAAGAAGAAAGGACTGCAACAGCAAAATTTTAATTGTAATTCATGATGATTGAAAAAGAAAAGAGCACTTTTCACAGCAACCATGGCCTCCAAGGAGGCACTTCCAAGCACAGGGACCGTCTTTTTTTTTTTTTTTTGTCCTAAGACAACTCCTCTTTCAAACACAATACATTAAAGAAAGCCCACATTCAAAATCTGGACAACATTCAATTAATTCCTCCAACTGCGAGTACGCTATCAGCTCACCATCTGCCAAAATAAATGGTACCCTGATTTTGGAGAATCATTTATTAATATAACCTTTTCTACTGTATCTATAGATTTAAGAGGAAGATGTCACATATTTACATGCCATTTCAAAATACCCAACATCCTTTTACCCCATCGGAGGCCTACGCTAAACACGTGTCCCTTTGGCTCATAAACTAGGGAAAGCTGGGGGGGGGGGAAAAAAAAAAATGCAGAAATTAGCAAAAAATCCCCTGAAACCTTTGCTGCTGCTGCTTTAAGACCACGCCGCTCGGCCCCAGCCTCCACCTCCACCGCAGCATCCAGCCCTCCCCAGGTCAACATGTCCCAGTTGGGAAGAATGCGGGCAATGACAGGGAGACGCAGCTACAGATGGATCTCAGGGCGTTCCCACACCTGCGCGAGGGTCCGGCCGGGCTCGGGGTGCTCCTGCCGCTGCCGGCCCCAACCCTCCGACGCACGTGGGGTTAAGCCAGGGAGGGACACGACCCACTTCTATTTACGTTTCAACCAGAGGCCTCCAGCAAGATGTACACTTTTAAGAGCACTTACTACAGGATACATAAATCAGAAGCTATTTCTTTAAAAAAAAATAAATCAAAAAAAGCAATATTCTTGGATGCAGGTAAACAAGATCCCATGGTCTTGCATCAGTTGATTTAATGATATTTCCAAAATGTAGTTTTATTCCAGCCTCTCTGAAGACCAGCATTAAAAATTAAATTTAAAGAGGTATGTTTATTGAATCATTTTTATCTTCCCAAAAGCAACTCTCTAGATCTTCTAAATTATTCTGAGGGGAGAGCGGCCACGAGGCCAGCCCAGAACACACACAAAATTGCAAAGGGGTATCAATTAGGAACTAATATTCAAGTTCCCAAGTGAATAAAACTTGGCTGGGGAAGGTCCAAATCAACCACCTGTAAGAAGGAGCCGTACTACACTTAAAGAGTATTTCTGGGCTGGAATTGCCCGTTCTCCTCGTTTACGGCAGCGCCGTCGCATGCAGCTTACCAGGGCAGAACGCGTCGACGTCCAGTTTCTGCGCTGAAGAGAGCGTCGGTGAGCCAAGCTCCGACTCGGGGATCCGAGGGCTCTCAACAAACTTTGCTTTCCTCAAAGGGGCTAAGGAGAAGGAGGGGGAGAGAGAAAGAGAGGTCATGAGTAAGGGAAATAGCAAGCACCAGATGGAAGCACTTAACTAAACGACACTGTCAGACTCATATCAGGTTACCCTTTTTTTTTTTTTTTTCTGGCCAGAAAAAAAAAAATTATCTGCATTCTTTACAAAGGAGATGGCCCTTATTAAAGCTTTCAAAGTGTACAGTCTTACTTTAAAGTGTGCGAGTACCGAGGCACATTCTTGATACTCTTAAACACTTCCTTTTTTCCTACTTTATTAAACTTTTTTTAGAGGAAGCAAACGGGCCTGGATTCAGCAACTGCAGAAAAGCCCAGATCCCGGAGAGATACACAGAGCCCATCTGGGTTTAAGATATTTAACTACAAATATCTAAAATGAATACACAAATTCTGTGTTCGGTAATTATTTCCTTTGAACATAAAATTTCCATTTCAAAACATTGTGAATGTCCGACCAGACGGATTTGGTGTTCAACACAAAAGATCAGAGTAAAGCTAATGCTGTCCAAGACAAAAAACCAAGCGCTCCACTTTTATCCTCACAAATCCAGAAAAGATTCAAGAGACTTAAATAAAGCACAGGGAAAAGGTAAAACTGTCTGTAATGAAGCAGTACTGACCACTACTGCTAGAGAAATTGGGGTTTTCCGCATGTTTTAACAGTCTGAATTCTAAAAGCCACAAAGTTCTGTGCAACATTTGCTTGTAATAAAATAATTAATACAACACTTTTATTAATAAAAGTTTTTAAACAGCTATTCCTCCCAGGCCAGAGAAAACTGGCGAATAAGCCATATGCAGAGGTTATTATATTACATTTCAAAGTTAAACTCACGTGCCCATTAAATGCCAGGCTAATTTGGAAAGCCGCTCTGCAGTGGGTAGGGTGGGTCAGCACGCTGCGTGCCTCTCTGCTTCCCAGCATAACCCCCTCCATTTACATCACTGATATTTATAGTTCTCTGTCCTGCAAATTGAATTTGGGACCTGAAACTAAAGATGGGGGGGGGCATTCGTTCTCATGCATCTCCTGTAATAAAGGCTCCAGGGGTCAAACCACCACAGTAAATCTCTGCCTTTGGAGGAGCCCAAGGGCTCAGCGGGTCTGCCGATGGGCAACCAGAACGGCTCCACGCAACCGGTACATAAACCAGCACAGGAATTTTTAAAAGGGGGGTGGGGAATGCAGAGATGAAGATTAGGGGATGTTTCTTTTCAATAGAAGGTCCCTGTGAAGCAGAATATAGGCAAGGAATCAGTCCCCGCTCCGTACCCAGTCTTTCCCCTAATGATCCGGCCCAGGAGACCTGATGTGACGAGGAAAAAAAAGTACCACTCTACCATTTTGCACAAGAAAATCCTGGATGAATATTCACTATATTTACAGCACATTCCCCTGCGGAGCCCAGAGGGGCCGGTGTAAGAGGAGCCTGGCAGAAGGAATGCAGGAACCGGAGGAGATAAGGGCAGCCCCGAGCCCCCGTCTCCCCCCGGCACACGGAGCTCAGGGACGTCAGCCCCACTCGGACATACGACCTGATGCCGAACGCCGCAAGGCAGTAGTCAATTGTATTAAAAACCCACCCCCAAACCCCCCGCACGCGCATACAAGCACCCGATCGGCTTGCAAACTGGCCAACAGCACTGAAAAAATTCTTCAGAGTAAGAATGATCTTGTGCCAGATCCTGATGTAATGAAAAGACGTAAATATTTAAAAGATTATTACTATGGCAGGAAAATTGTTTAGAATACCAATTCTGCACAGGCCAATCTACTAACATTTCATTTGGAGTTGAAGTTTTAACAAATATGTTTATTTCAAATGTTGTACCACAGCCCTAGTAACAGTCATTTTTATAATATATATTAAAAATAGCTCATCTTTTCCTTCTTTATCATTTCTGGTTAACGCTAGAACGAGAAATCATCCGATGTGACACTTGGCAACGCTCATTGTGTTCTGAAATACGGAGCAAACATGGTTCTCCTAGTTGAAGAGATGGCAGTGACGGCAATGGGACTGTCACCAGAAGGCTTTGCACCAGAGATGATGTGAGCGACGAACCCACAGAGGAGGAACAACCCCAACACAGAGTAGGGTCACGGCACCGGCTCTAACGCTTCCCGTGCGGACTCAGAAGTCTGCAGGAGACGCAGAACCCACCCGTTTCCATAGATAAGCACCAAACATCAAAAGAACCTGCATCAAAAGAGCTGTGGCCAGCAGATCCAGAGAGGTGACTCTCCCCCTCTACTCCACTCTGGTGAGACCCCACCTGGAGTCCTGTGTCCAGCTCTGGAGCCCTCAGCACGGGAAGGACACAGACCTGTTGGAGCAGGGCCAGAGGAGGCCACGAAGATGATCCGAGGGCTGGAGCCCCTCTGCTGTGAGGACAGGCTGAGAGAGCTGGGGGGGTTCAGCCTGGAGAAGAGAAGGCTCCGGGGAGACCTTCGAGCCCCTTCCAGTCCCTAAAGGGGGCCTACAGGAAAGCTGGGGAGGGGCTGTTTGCAAGGACATGGAGCCATGGGACAAGGGACAATGGTTTTAAACTAGAGCAGTGCAGGTTTAGATGAGCCATTAGGAAGAAGTTCTTTCCACTGAGGGTGGTGAGACACTGGCCCAGGTTGCCCAGAGAGGGGGTGGAGGCCCCATCCCTGGAGACATTCAAGGCCAGGCTGGATGAGGCTCTGAGCGACCTGATTCAGTTAAAGATGTCCCTGCTCACTGCAGGGGCGTTGTCCTTTAGAGGCCCCTTCCAACCCAACACATTCTGTGATTCTAAACAGGTTGGCTCCCATCCCTAAGGGGTGAACACAGCAACTTCCACTTCAGCTTAGCTTTTATTTCTCCAAATCTTCTGGATCTTCTTTATTCCCCATTGACTCTCCCCAACTGATGTTCACCCAATTCATTCCTGCCGTCTCCAGACAACTGACCAAGCAGAAGCCATCAGCCCAGGCAGTCACCAAGCTGACCCACCAAGTTTTCTTTTGAGGACAACAAAGAACTTCTTATCAAAAACGTGGGGAATTCTCACTGTACTGCAAGCTTAGTCACACATGTCATTTTACAGTATTTATGTTTTTATTCCCTAAAAAGCGTGACTTAAGTCTTAAAAACGCATGCTACCACCAGACAAGACAGGCTATGTCAACATGACTTAAAGAAAACAGTTTAGTTAAAAAGGCTCGAGACAATATAATCTTCTCAGTGTAACTGCAGATCGGGGAAAAAGCCACAGAGCGATAGTTTCTTTTATTTCAGATATTCTGAACCTGAAAAAGACAAAGAGCCCTCCTAACTCATGTGTAACCCGATTACACGAAAGGAGGATTTTCACGTAAAAGAATTAAGCACTCCTGACTCCTGTCCAAATGACAATTATCCTGACAGATACATATTTGCGCATTAGTTTTCTACTGGAAAAAATAACAAATGGAAACGCCATATATTCAGAAATCTGTTTTGCCATTTTTTAGCCAAACGTTAAAGGATAACACTGATCTTTTTATATAAGTGACTTTCCGCGCACAGAGTTTGCCTGGGTCCTGGACATCCTCCCATGAGCACGGACAAGCCTTACAATCGAAGTCATGGGATGAGCATTTGGCACATACTATAAAAACTAACAAAAGCATGAAAATAATTATATGAAGTATTCTATACTGCCCCTGTTCATTAGGCCTCATTTCTCTTAACATTTTCTGTATGAAATGGACGGATTCTAGGCATTACAAAGCACTGAAATAGCCTTTCCTGTAGACAGAAATGCTATTTTTTGAGCAGAGAATGGGATTTCTTCCAAAACTACTGGAAAAAAGGATATTTGCAATAACCAGTTATGAAAACACACCAAATCCAGTGAAGAGGCTACTAGTTAGTAACACAAGTCTCTCCAGAACTGCAAAATGCACGTTTAATTCAGAAAACCACCCTGATTACAGATAGCCTTAAGTCACAACCCCGGCCCTGGATCCCACCACCCGTGGGGTGTAGGGTGCTGCACCTGGGGAGGAATAACCCCCACCCCAGGACAGGCTGGGGGCTGACCTCTGCAGAGAGGCACCTGGGAGTCCTGGGGGACAACAAGTTGCCCACGGGCCAGCAATGTGCCCTGGTGCCCAAGAAAGCCAATGGCATCCTGGGGGGCATCGAGAAGAGCGTGGCCAGCAGGTGGAGGGGGGTTCATCCTCCCCCTCTGCTCTGCCCTGGGGAGGCCACGGCTGGAGCTCTGGGGCCAGTGCTGGGCTCCCCGGTTCCGCAAGGACGGGGAACTGCTGGAGAGGGGACAGCGGAGGCTGTGGAGATGCTGAGGGGATGGAGCATCTCTGTGCTGGGGAAAGGCTGAGAGCCCCAGGGCTGTTCCGCCTGGAGAAGAGCAGGCTGAGAGGGGAGCTCAGCAACGCTCAGCAAGAGCTAACGGGCAGGGGGCAAGAGGATGGGGCCAGACTCTTCTCAGTGGTGCCCGGGGACAGGACAAGGGGTAACGGGCACAAACTTGCCCCTGGGAAGTTCCATCTCAACAGGAGGAGGAACTTCTTTGCTGTGAGGGTGGCAGAGCCCTGGCACAGGCTGCCCAGAGAGGTGGGGGAGTCTCCGTCTCTGGAGACATTCCAACCCCGCCTGGCCGCGTTCCTGTGCCACCTGCTCTGGGTGACCCTGCTCTGGCCAGGGGTTGGAGGGGATGATCTCCAGAGATTCCATGATTCTGTTCGGTGCCGATGGCAGTAGCCCGGGCTGTAAGAACACCCAACGGGACAGTCCTGCTTGATGACAAAGATAACGTCAGCGTCATACAAGACTTGCTACTACTAATGTAGGAACTTAAATAGCTAGGGAAGTTATTTAAAACAAATACTGCCCATTTTTAGGGCTACTTCCTGCAGCTCTTGGTGAGATTAATCCCCATCGGGATCCAAACCAGTGGAGCAAAACTGAAAGTCCTTCCTTCAGTTCAAATAAAATTCTCATTTGACTTTGACAGCAACTTTTCCTGCACAAGGAAAACGATGGTAATTCTAGGGTAGGAATTAACCACGTAATGCAAAACAATTACCAGGGCAGGCATTCAGAAAGTTTAATTAGATGGCTCATTTATGACACTTTCTGCAGCAGGTGGTCTATCTTCCAGTGGGGACAAAGATATAATTTATTCGCTTCTCAGTTTTCACGCTAATTCTCCTTCATATCCATACGGACACCGTAAGCACAATGCTGTCACCAATGATTGAGTCCCAGTCTTCAAAACAGACAGGAGTCTAAACTAGTTTTAAAATGGTGTAAACCGTATTTTTTTGGAAAGATGCATGTTTGAGAGAAACCTCCCTTCTAGAAAAGCAGGATTCCGTTCAGGATTGCCTGTTGGTTATTAACCCGCAGGCGGCCTCTTGTAGCAGACGAGCCATCCAAGGGAAGCCAGCCGCTAAAATGCAAAGACCTGCTGCCCACCACCAACGCTTCTCCATCAGCGGGGATGGGAGATGCTCCCTTTTCTTTTCTCTGATGACAGAAATCATCTTGTCACCTAACACTACAGCCAGGTGCAAATTAAAAAGCATAAAGCAAACACATATTTATCATAGATGCACAGGACTGCAAGAAAACACTGTTAAACTAAACTAGGGAAAACATCGTATGAGAAGCTGCCATGTCAAGCAGTTTGCTGAGTGGCTTTTTAGGAGTCTCTTTACAAACAGAGATTGAGAGTATTTGGGAATTCTGCCCAGGTGAGAAACAGAAACTGTCAACCCAATTCGTAACATTCCTCAAACTTGTCTGCCCATACTAGTTGTTCCCGAGCTCTCGTTCCCAAGGCTGGAAGGAGCAGCACGGGAGAGCTGCGCGGCCCCTCCGACACAGAAAACACGCCAAGTATCGGGAGCTGTTGATGGTTTATCCATTTGTACATCTGTGTGGAGCACTGGGATCAACTCCGGTGCTGTCTGTGATCAGCGCCAAGCATCTTGTCTGCTACCAAATAAAAATAAACCAAAGAAAAACCAGGATGTGTTTATTCTTCCAGAGTAATCATTTTATCTCCATTACCACTGTGTTCTCATTCAGCCTGTTGAGCCTCCTAATTCCATTGCATTTTCTGTGTTACCATTTCATTGTCATATAATTTATAGGTGAGTTAGTATTTTAATTAAAAAAAGGTTTTCTTTCGATTAAGAGACATTGATAAAAGGAAATTATCATAGATTAGCAAAAGGCTTCATCTACTAAAATCAGTTTCAGCTCCGAAAGGAATGTTTCACTAAAAAAGGGTTATTAACATCTAATGACCTGATTGACAAAGGCGCTCTTCCAGGCAGCAATTTCAGTAGATCTGACCTCATTCCATGGTTTGACTACAATATCCACACCTAGACCTTTGTGTGCGTGGCTGTGTGTGTGTGTACACCCACAAAGATACACCAGAACGCAATCTATCCACGGACGTGGAAGATGCTGGAGGAACCACGGACTCTTTCTCTATAGCACGAGCGATGGATTGACCATCCCAGGGTACGCGGGAGCCTCTCCCTGTATCAGCTCCTCACAAGCATTAAAGAAATGTATATTATGATGCCCTGAACGACAATAAATCAAACCACTACAGCTTGCTGTTACAGACTCCCAGGCTCCGTCATCATCCTCAATACAAACATGGCAGGGCCACACACCTGAATTCTCCCGACTCGCTCCACAGGGCAGGGCCTGGGCAGAGTCTGGCCAAGGAGCTCGACTCAAAATCAGCTTCTCACCCCAGTTCTTGCCTCTTCCCACCTTACAGACAAGAACAGCTGAATTTCAACTCTGTTTTGAGCCTTCCTCTGCCAGAAGAGGATGAACTAATGATATTTGCTATCTTTGTGTAGAAATACTGGTTTTATCACAGGTGAAACAGCGCCACCAACGATGTAACCAAGCAAACCACTCTGGATGTCCTGCACGCTCAGCTCTAGCGACCGGTTCAGCTGAAGAGGAGCCAAATTTTGCGCTTAAACATAGTATTTGTAGATATTAGAAGCACAATATTATAACATCAATTCTGTATGAAGAGTATGCAATCCCCAAAAATCACAAATGTTTTGGTTTGGAAGGGACCTTTAAAGGCCATCTCATTCCACCCCCTGCCCTGGGCAGGGACACCTCCCACCAGCCCAGGTTGCTCCAGGCCCCGTCCAACCTGGCCTTGAACCCCTCCAGGGATGGGGCAGCCACAGCTTCTCTGGGCAACCTGGGCCAGGGGCTCACCACCCTCAGAGGGAAAATTTTCTTCCTGAGATCTCATCCAAATCTCCCCTCTTCCAGCTTAAATCCTGCCCAAGTGAGGCTGTGATGGGAAGAGCCAGAGCACCGGTTGGAAGAACAAACTTCGGAAATTCGTATTTAAAGAGAGTAAAAGCGGGCGCTTTGCACATCATCCCATCCCCATCTTTAGTTAATAACGCCGCCACCGGGCCAAAGGCTGACTCACGTGCTGGAAGCTGCCCAATGGCTACGTAATGCTGCAGAGAGTAGACTTTTATTGAAGTCTCCCTCGTACTAAAATGTTTTAAGTGCTGCAGTGCTATTGATCCGCGGAGCTCCTGGAACAAATAACTGTCAGATTCAGCACAGCTAGACTACACCCAAACCACCAGGGGTGGAGCTTTCCGTGGGGCCGCTCATCCCCAACAACTCTTTATTTTGCTGAGGTAAGAGCCGGAGAAAGAGAAAACTACAGACCACGTGATTATTTTCGCTGTGGCACTAATATACCAGCGATGCGTAATTAGGATTTTTAGGTACGAATTTAAAAAAAAAAATCATTTAAATTAAAATAGTGAAATTACAGGTTAACATCCTTCTTTAGATAATCTGGCATTATTTTATAGAAACCACTGTGTAACACTAACAGTTTTTTTCCCTTCTCTTATTTAAGAGCGTAAAAGCTTTTTTAATTACGTTTTAAAGCCCCTCTCCTTTCATCACCCGATTATCGCAGCGTCGTGGGCAGGGCAGAACATACAAGTTAGAACAATGTGGAGTCTGGGAACATCACACTTGTTCCAAAACTTTCAGAAAACATGTTTAGTTTAGGAGATAAGCTCCTGAAACAAGAAAATTGAAGGAAATGAAGGTGGAAAGAGCAAAAAAAGCAGGAAAAGAGTCCAGCGAGCTGGTAATGGAATAATGGCAATGGGAAAGGAGTTAAACCAAGCAACTATCAAAAATTGTCTTAATTTAAAAATTCTTCTTTAAACTATAAGAAGTCTGAAACATGAAGGTTTTGCCTATTAACACTTCTGAAAATGATTTTTGTAAAAACAAGGATTAACCTTCTCTGGAGGAGTGGATTCTGTAAATCCTGTGGGACCACAGAGACCCCCTGGAAAATGATTTCACCCTCCCTGTCTCCCCCCAGCTGAACAGTTCTGTGGCAGGCGCGGACAAGAACAGCACGTCACAGCAGTAATGTCACCGAACATCCTTCTGTAACACCGGAAAGCAATGAGCCTTCCGAAAAAGTAATTTAATTAAATTAAATCATCTTACTTAAATTACAACAACCTCTCCCAAATAAAACCAAATAATTGATCAAAATCGCCTTCTGTACAAACAGGCACTCCTCATCAATTTTCAAGGGAAAAAATGACTTGGTTTTGAAAGGTTAATATGTATTTTGAATATATACAGAACAAAATACTACAGATTTCTGTGTGAAGTCTTCGATAATGGCTAGTACGATGACGTTTGCAAGAAATTTGTGTATTCTGAAAGAAAATAATGTCACCTAAAATACTAACCTATATACAGTCTGCACTTCCAGAAAGAACTTTAGCCCCATTTCCATTTTGCTTATTACCATGCAACTACTTTCTGGCATTTTGAGTAAGTGGAATAGCGATTTGTTATTAAACTTATTGCTGCTGGAGACAACAGACAGCAAAGGGCCCTCTCCTGGGTCAGCCCGAGTGGTTTAGTTTGAGGTTAGACCAGTCGGAGCATCCCAGCGTGAATCAGTCGAGCAGCTGTTGCCTGGAATACTCTGGCAAGCCTTTGGGAAGAAACTTGCTCCTATTAATGATCCCAGAAAAGAAAAAAAAAAAAAAAAAAAAAAAAGAAAAAAACCCTCTCTCTTTCCCTGTAGATAAGTTTCTTTCCAATGTGGGCTGCCAAAAAGGCTTTATCCCCGTAGCGAAGACAGCTTTGAGGAGAAGCCAGTTATTTAATGAACATATAGACATGGCAGGGGGAGGATATGGTACTTTCATCTTTCCATTCAAACTTGTCAAATTGTTCTTGACTCCTTGGAGCTGTGTCACGGTAGTAGACTTTTCCACGTCATTTCCCATCTAAAATTCTTCTTTTCAGCAGCTGCTGAAGTCTTTTAAAATTGCCTTTTTTAGGAGAAATTCCTCACGTGTGACTCAAGGTAGAAACTTGTGTAAAGAAGAGGAGGATGAAAGAAGAGAAAGGAAGGCAGCATCCCTTGCTCCAGCTTCCTAAGTCATCTTGTTACAAAAATAAGCAGTTCCCTCACTGACGTTTTTCATAAATTTCTGTTGCAGTCAGTTTGCCTTTTCAAGTTTCAGACTTTGGTTATTTAAAAAAAAATAAATTAGAGTGAATGAAGAGCTGGGACTACAGAATGAAACCGCCACCAGAATACTCAGCTTACGTAAGATCTGCTCAAATGCCCAAAGAATCCTCCCAAATGGCAGAAACGGGGGAGGGCAGAGCTGGAGGGGAAAGCGTTCCTCACCCCGCTTCGCATCCCTTTTCCCAACAGTTTTATTTCATTAAATGTTAAATTTAGAACAGATGAGAGGAGAATGCAACAAAACACGAGTGCTGAATCGCGTTATTCCCGTTCAATCTCCTACTATCCTGGAGCTCTTCTTTCAGCAATGCGGTGACTCAAATATTACGCTGGCAGTAAAAATGAGAAAAGCTGTCAAGAAGACCTGGACATACTGTAAAGGACATCTATTCTAAAGAAAGCAGCAAAGAGCTTGGTCACTTCAATCAAATTATAGTTAACCCTGTGAATTTGCTGCTTAGAAAGGAACCATTTCACCATTTTCTAAACACAAAGCCCGACTCATCAAAACACAATGCTGTCCTGGTTCTGGTGGGGATAGGGTTAACTTTTCCTGGTATTCCATGCCATGTGAGCCACGCCCACCCTGAGCTGCCGGGGGAGGGGGCAGGAAGTTGCTGCTTAAAAGCGGGCTGGGGCGGCCCGGGTCCGGCTGGCGAGCGGTGAGCGGCGGGGGAGCGGCGGTTCCGTAATCGCGTTTGTATATTCCCCTATCCGTGTTGTTGTTGTTGTTGTTGTTTGCCTGTTCCCTTTGCTGTTCTATTAAACTGCCTTTGTCTCAACCCAAGAGTCTTGCCTTTTCTTACGATTCTTCCTGTGTTTGGAAGGCACGAGCGAGCGGCACGTGGTTCTTTGTTGCCGTCTGAGGCTAAACCACGGCAGTCCTTTTTTGGCGCCCAACGTGGGGCTCGAAGGGTTGAGATAACAACAGAATCCAACTAGAACGTGGAAAAAACGGTTTTGGTTTTTTTTTGTATGCATTTATTTTATTAGGTAAGTAGTCACTGGTCATCATGTTGCTTGGTTTGTTCTCATGGCTGTGTTACATAAATTCCTATATGGCTTATGTACTCCCTGCGATGCTGTTTACCATGTCTGGAACAGGGATGAGGATTATCATTCTGCTGTCCTGTGCGATATCTGTTTATGATATGATAACATCACTGTTCAGACGGCTATTTTGGGGTGTTTATGTGGTTTTGCTGTCCTGTCCGTACATTGGACACCGTCTCTCAGAATTTGTTAATAATTTCCCCAGCCCTTTTGCCTCCCTTTTCTCCTTCGGGTCAGGTATGACAGCTTTTGAGAATTTTGAATATCCTTGGGATACTCAAACTAGCGTGTTCCTAGTGCTATGTCTCCTGAATACGTTCCAGGTCTTGTTTAGGGTTAAGCGACTATTTAAGACTACCACCCGGAGATCTGCTCCGAGGCTGGATAGTCAGGGGTGGCATGGCATGTGGGAGAGCATGGGCAGGTACCTAGAGAACTACTCACCTCCAGTGGTCTGGGACTTTACCCCTGAACAATTACAGGACCCTGATAAAGTGGTAGAATATTTGAAGGGAAAATGCTGTGGCTATTCTAGAGAGGCACAACTCACCGCGCTGTGCTGGGCCCTGGCCAGTATCTACCAGGCACTGCTCAGAATTATGCAGCACCCTCAAGGGGAAGAGATGGAAACCAGACCTGCAGCCCCTGCGGCTGCTGCAGCCCCTGCGGCGGCCCCTGCGGCTGCTGCAACCCCCGTGGTAGCCACTGCCACTGAACCAGGGAACCAACCCATGCCAGTATCAGTTGCCCCCATACAGAAGAAGAAGTACACAAAGAAATCAGTTCGCTTAGTAAGAGATGATGATGAACCAGGGCCATCACGAGAGCAGGAGGAAGAGGCAGAACCAGAGATAATTACTCGATCCCTATCCTTGAGTGAGCTGCGGGATATGCGAAAAGATTTTAGCCGACTTTCAGGCGAGCACATTGTCACCTGGCTGCTCCGGTGCTGGGATAATGGGGCCAGTAGCCTGGAATTAGAGGGCAGGGAGGCCAGGCAGCTGGGATCCCTGTCTAGGGAAGGCGGCATTGACAAGGCGATCGGGAAAAAGACCCAAGCCCTCAGCCTCTGGAAACGACTCCTGTTAGGCGTGAGGGAGAGGTACCCCTTCAGCGAGGATGTTGTATGTCAGCCAAGCAAGTGGACTACCATGGAAAGAGGTATCCAGTACCTGAGAGAATTAGCCGTGCGGGAGATGATTTATTATGACTTGGACAATGCAGACTTACCCACAGACCCTGATGAGGTGCGATGCACAAGGCCCATGTGGCGGAAGTTTGTACGGAGCGCACCATCGTCATATGCCAACTCCCTGGCAGTAATGGAATGGAAAGGTGAAGAGGGACCAACGGTGGATGAGGTAGCTGGCCGGCTCCGGCGATATGAAGAAAGTCTCTCTTCCCCCCTTGTCTCAGCTGTGGAGAAACTGTCGCGGAAGGTCCAGCAACTTGAAGAGAATATGTCCTACTCCCCACCTGCACGGGCCAGCATCTCAGCTATTAGAAGCAGGCATTTCCCCACTCAAGAGAGAGAGTACAGAGGGTACACACCACGAGGCACCCTGTGGTTCTACCTGCAGGACCACGGAGAGGACATGAGGAAGTGGGATGGACAACCTACTTCGATCCTGCGGACACGGGTACAGGAGTTGCAAGGAAGGACAACCACAAAAGGGGATCCCTCCAGGAAAAGTGCCGCCCCAGTTTCCAGTGGGCCGTTCCCCAGACAAAGCAGAAGGCCTGATCTTGCTTCTGATCCTCTTGAAGGAACTTCCAAGTCATTTATGCAAGAAGTGAGTAATGGATACTATGACCAGTATTAGGGGGGCCCTGCCTCCGGCCAGGTGGAGGAAAGGGACAACCGGGTTTATTGGACGGTGTGGATTCGATGGCCTGGCACATCAGACCCACAGGAGTATAAGGCTCTAGTGGACACGGGTGCGCAGTGTACTTTAATACCATCAAGCTATAGAGGGGCAGAACCCATTTGTATTTCTGGGGTGACAGGGGGATCCCAAGAGTTGACTGTACTGGAGGCAGAAGTGAGCCTAACTGGGAATGAGTGGCAAAAGCATCCCATTGTGACTGGCCCAGAGGCTCCATGCATCCTTGGTATAGATTACCTCAGGAGAGGGTATTTTAAGGACCCAAAAGGGTACCGCTGGGCCTTTGGCATAGCTGCTTTGGAGACGGAGGAAGTTAAACAGTTGTCTGCCTTGCCTGGTCTCTCGGAGGATTCTTCTGTTGTGGGGTTGTTGAGGGTCAAAGAACAACAGGTGCCGATTGCTACCACAACGGTGCATCGGCGGCAGTATCGCACTAACCGAGACTCTCTGATTCCCATCCATGAGCTGATTCGTCAACTAGAGGTTCAAGGAGTGATCAGCAAGACTCGCTCACCCTTTAACAGTCCCATATGGCCGGTGCGAAAATCTAATGGAGAGTGGAGGCTAACTGTAGACTATCGTGGTCTGAATGAAGTCACGCCACCGCTGAGTGCTGCTGTGCCGGACATGCTAGAACTCCAGTACGAACTGGAGTCCAAGGCAGCCAAGTGGTATGCCACGATTGATATAGCGAATGCATTCTTCTCAATCCCTTTGGCAGCAGAGTGCAGGCCACAGTTTGCTTTCACTTGGAGGGGCATCCAATACACCTGGAATCGACTGCCCCAGGCGTGGAAACACAGCCCCACCATTTGCCATGGACTGATCCAGACTGCACTGGAACAGGGTGAAGCTCCAGAACATCTGCAGTACATTGATGACATCATTGTATGGGGAAACACAGCAGAAGAAGTTTTTGAGAAAGGGAGTAAAATAGTCCAAATCCTTCTGAACGCTGGTTTTGCTATAAAGCGAAGTAAGGTCAAGGGACCCGCGCAGGAGATCCAGTTTTTAGGAATAAAATGGCAAGATGGACGCCGTCAGATTCCAATGGATGTGATCAACAAAATAGCAGCTATGTCTCCACCAACTAGTAAAAAGGAAACACAGGCTTTCTTAGGTATTGTGGGTTTTTGGAGAATGCATATCCCAGATTACAGTCAAATTGTAAGCCCTCTGTATCAAGTAACCCGGAAGAAGAATGATTTTAAATGGGGTCCTGAGCAACGACAAGCTTTTGAACAAATCAAACAGGAAATAGTCCATGCAGTGGCCCTGGGGCCAGTCCGGGCAGGACAAGATGTTAAAAATGTGCTCTACACCGCAGCCGGGGAGAACGGCCCTACCTGGAGCCTCTGGCAGAAAGCACCAGGGGAGACTCGAGGTCGACCCCTAGGGTTTTGGAGTCGTGGATACAGAGGATCCGAAGCCCGCTACACTCCAACAGAAAAAGAGATATTGGCAGCATATGAAGGGGTTCGAGCTGCTTCGGAAGTAGTTGGTACAGAAGCACAGCTCCTCTTAGCACCTCGACTGCCGGTGCTGGGTTGGATGTTCAAAGAAAGGGTCCCCACCACACATCACGCAACCGATGCTACATGGAGTAAGTGGATTGCACTGATCACGCAGCGAACTCGAATGGGAAACCCCAGTCGCCCGGGAATTCTGGAAGTGATCATGGACTGGCCAGAAGGCAAGGATTTCGGAATGTCACCAGAGGAGGAGGTGACGCGTGCAGAAGAGGCCCCACCATATAATAAACTGCCAGAAAATGAGAAGAAATATGCCCTGTTCACTGATGGGTCCTGCCGTATTGTGGGAAAGCATCGAAAGTGGAAGGCTGCTGTGTGGAGTCCTACACGATGGGTTGCAGAAGCCAGTGAGGGACAGGGTGAATCGAGCCAGTTTGCAGAGGTGAAGGCTATTCAGCTGGCTTTGGACATTGCTGAGCGAGAAAAATGGCCAGTACTTTATCTCTACACTGACTCATGGATGGTGGCAAATGCTCTGTGGGGGTGGTTACAGCAATGGAAGCAGGGCAACTGGCAGCGCAGAGGCAAACCCATCTGGGCTGCTGACCTATGGCAAGATATTGCTGCCCGGATAGAGAATCGGGTTGTGAAAGTACGCCATGTAGATGCCCACGTACCAAAGAATCGGGCCACGGAGGAACATCAGAACAACCAGCAGGTGGATCGGGCCGCTAGGATTGAAGTGGCTCAGGTGGATTTGGACTGGCAACATAAGGGTGAACTATTCATAGCTCGGTGGGCCCATGACTCCTCAGGCCATCAAGGGAGAGATGCGACATATAGATGGGCTCGTGACCGAGGGGTGGACTTGACCATGGACACTATTGCACAGGTCATCCATGAATGTGAGACATGCGCTGCGATCAAACAAGCCAAGCGTTTGAAGCCTCTTTGGTATGGAGGGCGATGGCTGAAATACAAATATGGGGAGGCCTGGCAGATTGATTATATCACACTGCCACAAACCCGTCAAGGCAAGCGCTATGTGCTCACAATGGTGGAAGCAACCACTGGATGGCTGGAAACATACCCTGTGCCCCATGCCACTGCCCGGAACACTATCCTGGGCCTTGAAAAGCAAGTCCTGTGGCGACATGGTACCCCAGAGAGAATTGAGTCGGACAATGGGACTCATTTCCGAAACAGCCTCATAGACACCTGGGCCAAAGAGCATGGTATCGAGTGGGTGTATCACATCCCCTATCACGCCCCAGCCTCTGGGAAGATAGAACGATACAATGGACTGTTAAAAACTACACTGAGAGCAATGGGTGGTGGGACTTTCAAACACTGGGATACGCATTTAGCAAAAGCTACCTGGCTAGTTAACACCAGGGGATCTAACAATCGGGCTGGCCCTGCCCAATCAAAACTTCCACGTACTGTAGAAGGGGATAAAGTCCCCGTAGTGCACATGAAGAATATGCTAGGGAAGACAGTCTGGGTTAGTCCTGCCTCAGGCAAAGGCAAACCCATCCGTGGGATTGCTTTTGCCCAAGGACCTGGGTGCACTTGGTGGGTGATGCGGCAGGATGGGGAAGTCCGATGTGTACCTCATGGAGATCTGATTTTGGGCGAGAATAGCCAATGAATCAGATTGTGTGCTGTTAATTGCTAAGTAACACTGTCACTGTATGTCCTCATTGCTATAATTGCTATCAGTTGTACTACAAGTAAGGCACAGGGATGATGGGATAAGAACTGATCTCAGCAGCCCGCGCCCAGCAGTTTCCTCAAGATCTACATCTTCAGCCTACAGATTGCGTGCATGAGCCACACCAGGTGCACCAGTCACAAGCTCCGAAAAATACAGCATGCAACAGACCAGCACCACCCAGCATCTCACCTGCCCTGAGAGACTGTTCTAACAGATGGAGCCCAAAGCCGTGGATTAAAAGAACTCAACGGACACTTTGGAGGGATGACCCATAAACTAAGGGTATTATATGTGTGTATATATATATATATAACAGGGGAAAGTGGTGGCAATTCATTGGAACCTGCTGGGCATGGCATAGATGGTATGGAATAAGGGGTGGATAATGTCCTGGTTCTGGTGGGGATAGGGTTAACTTTTCCTGGTATTCCATGCCATGTGAGCCACGCCCACCCTGAGCTGCCGGGGAGGGGGCAGGAAGTTGCTGCTTAAAAGCGGGCTGGGGCGGCCCGGGTCCGGCTGGCGAGCGGCGAGCGGCGGGGGAGCGGCGGTTCCGTAATCGCGTTTGTATATTCCCCTATCCGTGTTGTTGTTGTTGTTGTTGTTGTTGTTTGCCTGTTCCCTTTGCTGTTCTATTAAACTGCCTTTGTCTCAACCCAAGAGTCTTGCCTTTTCTTACGATTCTTCCTGTGTTTGGAAGGCACGAGCGAGCGGCACGTGGTTCTTTGTTGCCGTCTGAGGCTAAACCACGACAAATGCTCAGATTTCAAGATAAACTTTCATGAGAGAAATCAGAAACTAATTAAAAAACTACCGAAGCAAACACCTTTTCCTCCTTTCCATATGAAGCTGATTGTAAGACAGATCTCAGGAAAAAACGCCCGGTGGCTGCAGTGCCCCCAGCAAGGGGCTTTTGTTTTATGGGGCTTCCTAAAACTGTACATGTTGAACACGTCAGGCTGCAGAAACCCATCTGAACATTTAACATAGCTCAGTTTATCTCAAGTCACCAGAAAAAGAGAAAATAGATTTAATTGAAGAGTCTTCCCATAGAAGGAAAGAGCACGTGCAATATAACACTTCCAAAATAAGGCTGATCTTCCTGGTAGCGTGTGTTTTCCTCTTCTGCACAAATTTTTTTTTTTTT
Source organism: Rissa tridactyla (assembly GCF_028500815.1). Lineage (NCBI taxonomy): Eukaryota > Metazoa > Chordata > Aves > Charadriiformes > Laridae > Rissa > Rissa tridactyla. The sequence goes on along the minus strand of NC_071484.1, from coordinate 4,460,784 downwards.
TTTATTTACACTGAGATTTGACTACAATAAAATCAGCTACACCTTGTGATTCAGTGAAGCCACATTAAACCACGAAGTGTTCAGAATCACTGTCTCCTCCCCTATTACACCGACATTTTTTCTAGGGCTGGGTCAGGAAATGGAGTGCCTTCGGAACCGCCGTCCTGCCCCCGAGAACGGAGCATCGGGGCCATGGAGCTCAGTGACCTGTTGCTAACACCAAGCTCCAGACACCTGGGAAGGCGCACGGAAAAGGGGGAGATGAGAGTCCTGCGCGGACTCTTGCCCGTTGTCATACCAAGGACTTTGAGCCCAAGGGGTATCCCCCAAACTCTGCAACAAGCTCACCTCCCATTAACATAACCAGCCACTTTTTGCGGCAGCTTTTCAGCATTCGCCGCACCTCGCAGCACACCTTCCCGCAAATTAACTGCACAGTTTGAAAAACTGCTTCCTGACTTTGCACTGCTGACCTCATTTCTGAAAACTCTGGGAAACCACCAGCTTGGATTCCTCTCCGCACGGGCGATGGCTCTGCCAAGGACATCCCGACAGACTGGTGGAGCCCAACGGCACGTTAACTTTTCCCTAATGCATTCTGTTTATCCAGGTGAGCATTAACTCTGCCCTTCACACCACTTCCCATTGACTTGCTCCATGCAGACGTCAGGCCACCAGGTCTGTAGTTTCCCAGAGCTCCCTCGGAGCCCTTTTTGGTACTTGATGCCACAATAACCACCTTTCGGCCACCTGGTGTTAAGCAATTCAGAAACGAGAGGTTACCCAGCAAAGACAGCAATTCAGCATCCTTGAACACCCTCTGGTCCTCGTGCTTTGTCACCTTTTTTAGGACCTGCTCTACCAGTGCTGCCATCAGGGCCAGACCCACCTCTCCGTCATTCTCCCTTCGCAGCCTCTGCACCCACGAGGCCAGTACCTGCTGCCTCCGCTGACGCGACGCGGGAGGTCGGGCTCTTGGGAATTCTAGTGCTCCCCTGTTAAGAAGCAGTAAAAAATCAGACCCTGCGCTAGGCTTGCAAGGGATCTGAAAAGGAACAACAAGAAGGAATTACTCACTCTAGACATTGCTGCAAGAAAGCTGTTTAGTATTTTACAAGCAGCCAAGAACGATCAAAGGTAGGCATTGAATTATACAGCCAAATGAAATCTGAAGAGAAGCGGCAGGGGCCAAGGCCGGGAGTAAGGCCACGCTGCACATAAACAAAATCAAATTCCTTCTCCCGCCATATCCCTAAGATCAAACCAAGATATCGTAACCACGACGAGAGAGAAGGCTAAATTGTAGCATACGCTCCATTCAAAGCCCAAGTAATGCCATGTTAAAGCACGTACGAACTAGATCCTGTTCACTCCACAATACCATTGTTTATGACCAGGACTATATCGCACACAAGCTAATATAAACTCATTACTTGATAACGGCATTTAAAATGAAGGCAAAAGATGTGACTAGATAAGGTGATTTTATTTATGTGTCAGTCATTCAAATTTTGCTAAGCTAAAACTAAATTAGTTGGTTTAGCTGATAAAGGCAGACCTGTAATTACGCTGACGTGTTGGCATAATTGTTCATTGATATGAAACTGTATTTAGGATCCATGCTTCTTTGCTGGTGGGAGCTTCATGGAATATTACATCCTTAAAATGAAGCTGCCTATCTGGCACGACACAAGCCTAAATTAGCTGAACTTGTTTGTTAACACTTGAAAAACCGCATTATGCTGTGTTTACAAGGAGGTTTTTCACCTAAGGAAATAGCTACCATTCAACCACCTTTAGTTTTCAGTAATTTATTCTTTGCTTTTAAAATTCTTTATTTACTTGTAGAAATAAATGAGCTGTTAGAACTTTCTGTTCTAAGAAGAGATGACGGTTCATCAGCCTTTCCTTCCACAGTGGAACAGGGACAAGGAAACATGGCACGCCTAAATGATTTAATTAAAATATCTAATGAACATGTGATTATTTCTGTGAACACAGACAGTTCAAACACACCAACTGGACCTGCCTCTGTCAATGACGCAGGCAGACACATGAAAGCAATGTTTGTCTGTAATCCCAGAATCCCAGCCTGGCCAGGGCTGGAAGGGCCCTCTGGAGATCATCCCCTCCAACCCCCGGCCAGAGCAGGGTCACCCAGAGCAGGTGGCACAGGAACGCGGCCAGGCGGGGTTGGAATGTCTCCAGAGACGGAGACTCCCCCACCTCTCTGGGCAGCCTGTGCCAGGGCTCTGCCACCCTCACAGCAAAGAAGTTCCTCCTCCTGTTGAGATGGAACTTCCCAGGGGCAAGTTTGTGCCCGTTACCCCTTGTCCTGTCCCCGGGCACCACTGAGAAGAGCCTGGCCCCATCCTCCTGACACCCCCCCTTTCAGTATTTATCAGCGTTGATAAGATCCCCCCTCAGCCGTCTTTTTTCCAGACTGAAGAGACCCAAATCCCTCAGCCTTTCTCCATCAGAGAGGGGTTCCAGTCCCCTCAGCATCTCGGTGGCCCGTTGTTGTCCCCTCTCCAGCAGTTCCCTGTCCTTCTTGGTCCGGGGAGCCCAGCACTGGCCCCAGTGCTCCAGCCGTGGCCTCCCCAGGGCAGAGCAGAGGGGGAGGATGAACCTCCCTCCACCTGCTGGCCACGCTCTTCTCGATGCCCCCCAGGATGCCATTGGCTTTCTCGGCCACAAGGGCCCATCGCTGACTCATGGTCACCCTGTTGTCCCCCAGGACTCCCAGGTCTCTTTCCACAGAGCTGCTCTCCAGCAGGTCACCCCCAACCTGTCCTGGTGCAGGGGGTTATTCCTCCCCAGGTGCAGCACCCTGCACTTGCCCTTACTGAATTTCCTACGGTTTTTCTCTGCCCAACTCTCCAGCCTGTCCAGGTCTCTGTGCAGCGGCACAGACTTCTGCTGTGTCAGCCACCACGGGATTTAAGACCCAACAATCTCTATGAGGCTTCGGTGGCACGTGTGTCCTGTGAGAGCGGCGAGATGTCCCATGAAGGGCCAGGTCCTGTCTAGTCCCTTAAGTGAAAATAATGTCACCACTGCTGGGAGGGCAGCGCTCCAGTGCCCATTTCTAAGCTGAAGAAGCACCAGCCGTGGCACGCAACAAGGCACTGACCATTTATTGAAAGAAACACACCAATCTGGTGACTTGCCTTCAAAAAACATTTTCTCACTTACACCTACTCACTTCCATGACTGAGAAGGTAAAAAGAAAAGTGTAACAGGGGAAAAAACCCTGTATTCTCCTAAGCCTGGCTTCATCTTTGCAGAGAAAAACCTTGTAGAAGTCGCAAGTTTCAGCTTTCCACAACCTGCAAACGGTAACCAAACCAAGGACTCCTCATCACAGACACACAGGACCACAGCTCCCTCCGCAACGCACCACCCATCCCTGGGTCTAAACACACATGGTGCTCGGCTGATTTCACAAAATACAGCCACAGGTGCCATTTGCGTGCCCGAGATCAAGCACCATTAGGTACAGATTTTTTTAAAGCAGGGGGGTGAAAAATAAAAAAGAAATTAAAAATCAGCCTGTAATGCCAGAGTGAAGCTCAGTCCAGCTCCGGCAGCTGAAGAACTGCTGGTGACACCGGGCATGGTGGCTGCTCCTCCTTCCTCTGCCGAGCAATTTTCCTATCCATCGCAGAAACATTAAAGTAGGGCGTTACAATGAGAGATCAAAGATATCCCCACTCCTCCGGAAGCTCCCGAGTGTGCTATTTTCCACAAAGGCAACTCCCAGAACAAACACTTGTTTCGTAACCTGCCTCAGAAGCGCTGCCTTATCCCAGCTCGCACCTGCCTCGGCTCCTCTCTGCATCTTCAGCGCCTTATCTTCCCTTTTTTGCCTTATCTTTATCCTTTGTCAAATTGAGTGTTCTTTCCCCCCCTCCAAATTGAAGCTTCATTTTATCTATATACGCGTTCTCCCTATCCCGCTTTCCGGGTAGCTGATAGCTGTCCCACCTCCTCGCGCCTTCAACCGCCCCATCACACCAGCTCTCCTCTGCTGCTCGCTCTCCTACTCCCCGATTTGAGGAGTCCAAAGCAAAAAGAGACAGAAATTCAATACAAAAGCTCCAAAACCCCTGCTGAGACAACAGGAAAAATCCCATTACGTCCGGTACCAACCGTCTCTACATCAGCGTTAGCTGGCGCAGTGTCCCGGTGGACATCCACAGCAATTCTCCATGGGTTTTGTATCCTTTGCTGGAAAATCTTCCAGTTAGGTCTCATTGTGTGAAAGCTTCCGCAGCTGATAATTATTAGCATCAACGGCAACAGCATTGCTCATAATAATAATTTAACAGAACATACAGAATTATAGTGCTCATCGTAAATTCATTTAAAGGTAGGGTTGGGGTTTTTTTGGAGGGGGACAGTTGGTTGGTTTTGTTGAAGCTGGATTTTTTTTTTTTTTGCATTTAGTTCCTTTTTTAAAAAAGTAACTGTTTTTTTTCATAGGAGCTCAGCTTGAGAAGAGGTTGGATTTACTGCCTTTTGGGTATAGCTCCTTTAGATTTACATCATTCACAAGAACAACAGTAATATGAATTAAGTGCTGGACAAGCTTATCCACCTGTTCAAACCGTTTCTAGAAATTTCCAAGCACGCCCTAGGAAGAACTGCAGAAAGCAAAGTGCTTCGTCTTTTTTTTTTTTCTTGTTCATTAAAAGAAACAAAGATGCAAACCTTTGACAAAAGCTTAAGTTTAAGGGGCTGTTTAAATTCACTCAGAAACCATTCTCTGTAGTCACATACTCATTAAACAGAAAATTGGACATTCTAATAGGAAAAAAAAAAAACAAACCACAAAGAACTTAAACCACCAACTTGTCTAAATAGATCTTGATCTGAAAGATTCCACCACTGAACAGAAAGAAACTCTTTCTCTAATTCTTGATTCCTAAAGAAACAGGGTATGTGGGAATCCGTATACAAAAAAAAAAAGTCTATGTTACATTTATGGAGAAAAATAACAGAAACGCTGTAAAAGAATAAACCAGGCAAACCCAGAAGAACGCAGAAGAACAAGCAAGAGTCCAGATCTTTCACCTCGACATGAACTAACGTGATACTCAAACACATCCTGCTGAAAACAAAGGCACAGAGGCAAGTCTTTGTTTCCTTAAGAGGTGAAATTTTCAAACACTGGGAGAGAACAATGTTAGCTTGAAATTGGCATCTGCCCATCCAGATTTACAAAAGCTGACCAATACATTTCCTCCGCTTACATTTTAAGGTCTCCGACATCGTAAAACAAAGGGCACTACAGCTTTAGAAGAAACTCGACATGAAGCTGAGTTATAGCTGCATGATTATCATGCAATGAAATATTTATAGTGCAAAACCACTTATTTCTGAAATCAACCTATAATACAAATCTATGTACTAAGTACTATTTTGATGCAAACACAAACGCAGAAATTTAATCTTGTGTGCATAAACAAATCAAATGTGCAATGTTTAGACGGTTATTCCATAGCAGTGCTGGGTATTTGGCAATCAGAAAGAACGTTTCAGCACAACAATGTATTTATACATGCGTAACTGCCTTCTGTCCAAATATAAACTTTTAACAAACACGGTACAAGATAAAACTAAGCCCATATGTTCTGCAGCAGCGATTCCTTTACGAGGAGACAATGTGGAGTTATTCATCCCCAGCCCCTCGTGCAACCTGCCCTCGGATTAAGTGGGCAGCAAGAATCTGTCTGTTTTCCAGAGCAACACCAGCAACAGGTCGGGATCCACATCGCTCCTTTCTCTTGCGCAAAACAGAAAAGCTTTGAGAAATGTTGTAACATTTCAGAAAATTTTTGTCTGCCATTTCCATGCCTCTTGCCTATATAACCAGGCTGATTTAAGAACACGATTCCCAAAGTATCTTTTCTAACTGGGGGTAGGGAGGAGGGAGGGAGAGGATAAAGAAATCGTAATTGCGTGTTTAAAAAATGCTGAAGAACAACTGACTGTCAAGGCCTAGAGCAGAGGCACCAGGCCCAGCGCAGTGTGCCACTGCTTTCAGACACAGAGCTCCTTCCAACGAGCCAACAGTAACCCTTTCAAAACCACTCGGTGAAACCAGGCCTCCATTTAGAATCACAGAATGGTTTGGGTTGGAAGGGACCTTAAGGATTATCTAGTTCCCACCCCCCTGCCCTGGGCAGGGACACCTCCCACCAGCCCAGGTTGCTCCAAGCCCCGTCCAACCTGGCCTTGAACCCCTCCAGGGATGGGGCAGCCACAGCTTCTCTGGGCAACCTGGGCCAGGGGCTCACCGCCCTCAGAGGGAAAAATTTCTGCCTCACATCTCATCTAAATCTCCCCTCATTCAGTTTAAAACCCTTCCCCCTCGTCCCATGGCTCCCCTCCCTGCTCCAGAGTCCCTCCCCAGCTTTCCTGGAGCCCCTTTAGGGACTGGAAGGGGCTCCAAGGTCTCCCCGGAGCCTTCTCTTCCCCAGGCTGAACCCCCCCAGCTCTCTCAGCCTGTCCCCACAGCAGAGGGGCTCCAGCCCTCCCAGCATCTCCGGGGCCTCCTCTGGCCCCGCTCCAACAGCTCCGTGTCCTTCTGCTGTTGGTGCCCCAGAGCTGGAGGCAGCGCTGCAGGGGGGTCTCCCCCGAGGGGAGCAGAGGGGCAGAATCCCCCCCTCGCCCTGCTGCCCACGCTGCTGGGGATGCAGCCCAGGCTGCGGGGGGTTTCTGGGCTGCCAGCGCACGTTGCCGGGGCGTGTTGAGCTTCTCATCACCCAACACCCCCAAGTCTTTCTCCTCAGGGCTGCTCTCCAGCCATTCTCCGCCCAGCCTGGATTTGTGCTTGGGATTGCCCCGACCCACGTGCAGGACCTTGCACCCAGCCTTGTTTTGCAACCTTTAGCCATGTTGGTACCCACCAACTCATCAGTCTCAACGTCTGCATGGGACAAAGTCCCGAGGGAAGAGGCATTCGGGCAGCCCAACACAAGCCCCAGCCAAGTCTGGACCGTGACCAACATGGACCAGACCTGGGGGTCCCAGGGGATGTGCTGAAGGAGATCTCCAAGATTAACGTTCACCTTCAGTTACAACATGGCACATGGCAGGACCCTAAATATCTCGTTTAAAAAGTACAAAGATACTCAACCAAATAAACATTGGAAATGAAGATTTGGTTTGCCTCTTTTTTTTTTTTTTCCTTTCAGTCAAAGTACCATTTCAAAACAGTTTGGGTCAATTTGTTTTCTCATTTCATTTAGCTGTAGGATGTTTATTCTTTGTTGACCGAAAAAAACGTCCATCTCCACATGCAGCATAAAAACCTCAGACCTCTCAGCCGTGGCCGTACTTCAGCAGACTGGGTACTCCGAGGGCTATGGTTCAAACCGTTAAAAACGCTGATACTAGAATAAGAAAGCAGCTCATTTAGAAATGTATACACACATTTTCTACTTGAGAAAAAAATCATCAAGAACCAAGTCTCAGTAAGAAACAATGTGTTATTTCTTAATGGAGTGCACGGAAGAGGCATGGATCATACTAATTATATATATATATATATTTTAAATCATACTAATAATACTAATAATCTTCACTGTGAGGGTGGTGAGCCCCTGGCCCACGTTGCCCAGAGAAGCTGTGGCTGCCCCATCCCTGGAGGGGTTCAAGGCCAGGTTGGACGGGGCTTGGAGCAACCTGGGCTGGTGGGAGGTGTCACACCTGGTGTCACGCCACATGGAACGACATGATCTTTAAGGCCCCTTCCAACCCAAACCATTCTGTGATTCTATAATGCATATTTTGTGGTGCAAGAACTGTTGGTTAAGGTTTCTGCCTCCAGAAGACAAGCAGGAATATAGACTACAGCTTGAACATTGGGCCAAAGACATCTCTGATACAACTCCAAATGATATGCATGTGGTTAAATCAGCAATATATCCAGGAATGGAATTACACAGCACCAACGCCTCCTCAAGGGAAGTCGCCACAGAGCATGGAAAGAGATACCAGGCGCCAAAGCGACGGCCCAGAGCCATGGATCGATCTCCAGTATCAACTTTCTGTCTGCTTTGGGCACTGGTCAGGGGTCTGCGATGAAAACCCATCGTGAAGCTCTGCACTGCGTGACCCCACTGTAACGCTGTACATGTGCTGCTGGAACTTTTAATACGTGGCATCACTCCAAACTTAGCAATAATACTGAGAGTCTTGACAAGCCTGACCAAAGCTTCCTACATCATTAGAGCCAACCAGGTACAGATCACATAAAAAATTAACTCTTGCAAAAGTAACGGTCACTCTTTGGACAAGTAATCCAAGCCAACAACCCAGTGCGATCGGGCAGGACACAGGAAGGAGAGTTTCCAAAACAGGTTGTCTCGTTGTTACAGAAGCAGGAAAGGATTAGGAAACAAGGATCCCAGTGGGAGATAAGGGCGTGCTCAAAAAGAATGTCCTGTGAGGACCCTCTGCTCACGAGGACAGCCACCATCAAGTGCACAGAACATCTCTGAGGGCACGTTCTAGGAGCAGGAGGAGGAAAGATGTAGCAAAGGGAAGAGCAATGGCCTGATTTAACTCCACAGGAGGCTTCCTACACCACCTTCTCTTGCTACAGCAGCCTCTTAGCTATGTCTAAAAATTAAAATTCTCACACACCAGAAGTGTAATCGTGACAGATGCTCCATTTTGTGCAGCACCAGTGTGAAATAAGGACAGGCTTCTAGCTCTGAGCTTCCGGAAAAGCCACAGAGGCTCGGGGCTATTTTGTTTGCCTTTTTAGTGTTACCTGCACTAACCATAAACCTTTGGGGCTCTCCCTTTGTTTAAGCATACACACAAATATCTGAAATGAAAAGCTATTACCCACCTTCTCCCAGCTACCGTGCTGCGATGACATGTTTACCCCATCCTCTGCCGCTCTGAGCAGCTAAACAGCCTCAATGCAAAAAAAAAAATTTAAAAAAAAAATATATATATATGCTGGGGAAGAACAAATTGTGAAGGTTCTGCAGGCCACGCACACAAACACGAAGGGAAAGCATGTGGGATTTTCTGCATACGTCTATGACGATTTCTATTCTGTCAATATGGAAGGCAGTTGTTTGTCAGAGCACGGCAGAAGAGGGTTTGGTTTGTAAGCAGCATTGGGGAAAATCCATGCTAAAACCGGCTAGTGACTTTCAAAAGCCAGTACATACGATATGCCAGGTTTTTCCTTCCCTCCGTTTAAAAATAAAAGTTACATCCAAACTACCCTGAAATTAATGCAGAAATGTCACAAGTCTGACAGGCCTCCAACAAAAGCCCTCACCACAGGATGTGGTTTAATTCAGAAAGTTACAAACAGACGTACTATTTAACTGTATAAATTTCAGGAACGTTTTTGGAGCCCACAAAAAAAAAATCAGGTGGGAAATTTACCAACTTCACATAAAGAATTCTGTTTGTTTAATAAAGATCAAGGTACATATGTGGGTACGCGCAGAGGCACGTTCATCTACCTGTTTCGTTTCTGCAAGCCCAGTTGGTTTCCATTTAAGTACACGCCTGTCAAAACAAATCACAAGTCCAAAAATAATGGATGAAGCATCCCAAAAATGAATAGGAAGAATCCACACGACAGGAAAAAAATAAAAATAAAAAAAAATATTCAGCATACATCTTTGTAAATGGAAGAGGATCCTCCTTCCCCAGCAGGTTTCATTGCTGGGGACACTGGGGTTTGCCACACCAGGGTGTGAAAACGCAGGTGCCAAAACCACACTGAAATGGGGGTGGGTGGGTGTGTTTTACGTCATTTTTTAAAAGGGACGACTCAATAATTCTGACAAAATAGAAGTTTTCTACTGGCGTTAAACCCTCTGGATAGCCATGGATTGCATTGCATCGGGGAAAACTAACTGGAAAATGAATTATGCCCAGAAAAAAAAAAAACGACAAAAAAACATTAGGCATCTTGAACCCGCCCTGAATCTAACAGCACTTTCCAGATAACTCCGTCCCTGCCATTGCTGTGCCGACCAGAAACGCCGAGTGGGCCTCCCATCCAACCGCCACTCCTACACCGAACCCCTGAATTCCAGATCAATGTCATGCCCACGGCACGACAGCCAAAGAAAGCAATAAAAAGAAATGCAAGCACACCGCCAACAGTATGACATCAAAATACCTAAAAAGGATGAAAGCCTGTCCCGACGCCAACAATTTTCAGCACGACACCCCTCAAAAATCAGATGCAAGACGAGCACTGGGCACTTGAATAGCTTTTCCTCAAATTCTACCTTGAAAACAACTGGTTATATATTTGTATTTCTTCTAGTAGCATTGAATTATAGAAAAATCTCATTCTTAGTGAGAAGCAAATATCTCTCCCCCAAGCACACAGGGCTTTTATAATCCACTCAAATCTAATTTGTGCTCATTTGGTAATACAAACAGAAAACCTTATCTCAATGCCATTGTTCTAAAATTTTAAAAACAAAACAGTCTTGATATCTGTAGTATTTTGCAACTCCCTCCTCAGCAGTTCTCTTTTAGCAATGCTGAAGAGTGGAATTTTTTCATTGCACATTCATTTTTGTGTGTGAAATTCTGCACATCCTACCAAGCAGGGGACAAACTCAGATTATGTAAAAGTATTGCAACAACTAAAAGAAAAACAACCCAAGCAGCATAACCCTTACCGACACTAAAAACCTTCTAATGGCCTCCTGCTAAACTAGGAGCATCAGAATCCCGATTCCACATTGATTTTCCGCAGAGTTAAAGGGAGGCCAAGGAACGCCTAACATGATTTAAATCAAAGTCCATGCAAGACAAATTGCCCAAAATACTCACAAGGCTTTGTTTCCTCTGCCCATCACCCGAGAGCGCGCGGTCGCGCAGCAGGAGTCAGCGAGGCTGGTAATTCACGGGTCCGACGCCTTCGGAGAGGCACCTCCGTCAGCCCCTGCTGGGGTCCATCCCCCTCCCCAGCGCCAGCTCCATGTTGCTGCTCCCGACGTCAGGGTGATGTTACAGGTGCCACCTCCCGCTGCTGATGGCAAGCTCCGTTCCCAAAAGCACCGCCACCATCTCCCTGCGGCGCCTACTGCCCCTAACGAGCATCACTTCTGCATCCTCCCTGTCCCCGGGGAACAGGCTCCAAGGCGATTTCGGAAAAGCTTACAGACACACAGCCTCCTCTCTTCGTTAAGTCTCTCGGCATTAAAGAGCCTTTCCTTCCAGAACACTGCAGCAAATGTAGACTACACGCCTCCCTTGGGGGAAGAATGAAGTATTTTTACAGTTTCTTTCTGTGGCGCAGTTTAATTTGCGCTTTTGTTAGAGCAAACTGCTGAAAGAATAGGTAAATAATGGCGCAGTATAGCGGGGTGAATGATTCACTGATGCTCTCCCGAACATTTCGGAGTAAGCCGAAGGGCTAGCGATGCAGCCCAGGACCAGAGCTGATGAATGGTGCAGTGCTGCTGTTGTCATGGCAACTAAGAGAAAAAAAGCAGCACCATATAAGGAGTTGTGACATGGATTCTGGGAACAATTTATACTAAAAGGCTGTAAGCCCCTGGATGCTTTAAAGCTGCAGCATCCCCATCTCCTCGGCCGGATACAGGTTTCATTGTTTGGACCGAAGCGGTCGGCACAAACCATCACACGCACAATCGCGTCAATCCCAGACAGGTTTGCAGTGGGAGCGTTGTACCAAAACGCAACGCAACAACATGATTTTGCAGCGCTTTCAAATAATTTAGATTGAAATAATTGAAATTGCGAAGTAAGGAAAATGGCAGGATGCTAACAATGACCCCAACCGACGTCTGTGAAAACCTAGGCACCGACGCGCCCCACATCACCGCGCAGCTCCGTGCAGGTAAGGAGGTTCCGGGAGCAAGGCGGAGATGAACCAAACTGCAGCACCATCAGGTGGCTGAGTGCCTGAGCGGCACTACCACCGACCAGCCAGCCAGCCACTCCTCCTCCAGACCGGAAAATATCCCCAAATTAACCGGTAGACCGGGCGCTGCTGTGCAGCGAAGGCTGACAGTGCCCCTAAAGCATCTCCGGATAAAGCCGCGTGGTGAAAGCCAACCCAGACAGCTGCCATAGCACGCTACCAGCAAGAGCCAGGCTTCTACTCCGTGCTACCACAGGAGGGAAGAAAACACATTATTTTACACTATCAACAGATGCTTTTCACTTAATACACGTGCTCAAACGGACAATACTCCGTGATCAAGAGGGCTGCAACTATTTCATCAAAAGCTGACAACACCACTGTAGGTCTGAAGTCTTTGCTCAGCAATCAAAGTTCAAACTTGTAGAAATCCTTTCCATTTACTACCCTATTTTATTTGACCAAACATATACCGGCACGGCCAGCTTCTCCCAGCACTCACCCAGCTACAGCCCCATCACCTCTCGCGTTCACGGCCAGCAGAGTTAGTGCATCACTCAGAGAATAAGAAGTCCCAGAGGGCTGCAATTATTAATCTGGGTTTGTCACCATTAAACAAGAAACAATTAGAATTTTCAATAGAGAGATCTCAGCTTGTTTAGTCCCATAATTACAGTTATCATCAAGAATATTTAACCATTTGCTGAAGATACAGAGAAAGAAGAAATTGCAATCCCTCTGGCTATTCCCCAAGAGATACCGAGGAGGACACAGAGGGATGGGGTGACAAGACCCCACCGCTACAAATGATATGGATGATGGTGGCACAGGGGACGATGACCGTGGGTGTCCCCAGCCCGGCCGGCTCTGGAGGGTGTTGGGAACGGTGATGGTGGGCTCTCACTGCTGTCACACACAGGAGTCTCTGTGCTGCTTAGCTCTGCTCTCGACGTCTTTGACGGATCTAGTGGAAAAGCACACATTTTCCCTAGGAAAGAGGATGCTCTTAATGGCCTGAATACACCTAGGAACATTCCTGCTCCTTGCTATGAAGTTTGTTCTTAGGGAGAGGTCCCATATTCCCAAAGCACAAGGGAGGAACGTTCTCAAAGCAGGGGGTTTGCAATAAAAGCGACGACTCAGGCCTGCGTCTTCAAAGATGCCGAAGTGTCTCATTCACGCTGGACACAGGAGGAACGAGGCCTTTGAGAATCCAAACCCAAGCATCTATGCCGCTTTTAGAAAAACATGATTTATTCCCTAAATTTCTTGATGATATTCTCCCCCTCCTCCCTCTGTGCATGGGCACTCACACACACGCGCTCTTTCGGAGAGAATCCTAAAGCTTGCAATCTGTCATTCAATAGAAAAAAAAAAACCAACAGAAATAGCCAAGACGAATAAAATTATCCCTGCGCATAGAAATTTACAGCATGTAAATGAAAGCTCTTTCCTGAGGAGGAGTCAGGTGTGGCACAGGGCTTTGTGCAAACTCTTTGCACGTGGTGGGTTCCACAGTAATAGAATAAAAGCATCGGTAGCCCGGTCTTTCAGCCCCATATCTCATCTTTTAACCTAATACAACGCTGGGTACTATTTCTGGCATGGATTCAGGAAAGCACTTAGACACATCCATCTCTATAAGCACCCTCCTGAGAAGCGCTGCTGTCCTGAATGGAGGTACACAACGCAAGGGCGTTATTTTCATCGCAGCCATGGCTTCCAGTCACCAATGATCCGCTTCTGATGTCCAGCGGAGTATTTAAGCCAACGGTTTCGAAAACGGTTGCTCTCTTTGTGCCGTAAGCATGCTAACTTTCAAGTGCTCTTTTTATTCCAGACAGAAATCAAAATGGTGTCTTCTACATACTTATTAGGGGTTATTTTTGTTATTTTCTTTTTATTCCGTATTTTTCACATGGCACTTGCTAATAAAGCCACTGTTGCTATTAAAAAAAAAAAAAGATATTAAACAGCATAAGCTGAGGTTGAAGATGCTGATGTAAAATAGGTCCATAGCCCCTGCTGAACGATGGGTGGTACAGGCAGGAGAGGGCGAGCTGACTACTTCTGCTTACCAGCACTTCACCCCGTACAGCCACAATGACCTTAGGTTTTTCTTAATCACCAGCCTATTCAGCAAGTGAAAAGTGCAGCCGCGCTGAATATTTATCAGCCTCTGAATCCAGCCGAGTGTCCCCACACAGAAAACCCAGACACCAACACCAGCAAGAGACCTCACCTCCTCTGGAAAGAAACGCAACACACCGTGCAACGTGTTCCTACGGCTTTTTACCAAAAATAGGTCTTTTAACTTGTCTATGGATGAAAAGCTGAATTGTTTACAAATCAGCCAGGTTAAGAACTTTAAAAGACCATATTATAAATAGATGGATGGATAGATGGGTGGATGGATGGGTGGACGGATAGATGGACGGATAGATGGACGGATAAACAGCCTTGCAGTTTCTACTGGGCAAGGCTCTCTGCACCATACAGGTTTTTTTTAACTTTTTAAAACCCCAAATTAACATGACACCCCCCTGATGGCCCATGAAAAGGGACCATCTCAGTCGCTGCTTTCCGCTCCCTGTGGGGGCTGACAAATCTCCTCTACTACGCTGAAAGGGACAAACACAGGGCCAGAACGACCCGAGACACTTCATCCCTTGAACATGAGCAAGTCATCTTGTGAAAAGCCTGAAAAGTCTTTTTCATTTACGTTTTGATCTCTGAAGAATGCCAGAAAGCATAAATCCAGAAGTTGGTACAGTCGCATGTTGTTGCAAATGGTCTTAGAAATTAAATCTTTAGTAATAATAAAAAAAAAAAAATACAAGCGACTACAAAGCGTTTTATGTAACAAATAGTACCCTTCTGCTATCCGACCACTCCACAGATATGGAAATTATGACATGAATGGGTTAGTCACACACGAATGTATGTAAGAAGCAAACAGCATGAAAAAGCCCCTACAATTGGATAATTTCTCAACAATTTTCTATGCTCTGAAGGTCGCTTTGAAAAATCCATGTGGCAACTGTCAGACGGACAAAAGCCCCTCTTTGTAATACTTCGGTTTCCCAGAATCGCCCTCATCCCTGTTCCAAAAGGAATCACTGCTGTTATTGTGCAGGATTAACCACTGGACGGGACGAGGAGACAAAGCAGAGGAGGAAACCATCGCGGGCAGCGAGACTGTGTGAAACGTCTCCATGCGTCTACTGTCCAGCCGCTGGCTGCTGATTTTTTATCTGAAAGCTCCCACAGTCACACGAAGATTCTTGAACCCGGTCGCTTATCAGTTCTACCAGATTCTGAGTATGCCACGATGGCACTTACAAGACTTCTGTAAAATCAGAGCGGGGTATTTTGCGCAACTGGGGAGAAACACATCAAAAAATAGTGCAAGGCTGTGAATTTGTCTTCACAAATCCAATATTAACTCCAAATCTTCTTTCCTTTACAGATCATGCTGTTTCACCAATGAATAAAAATGAGGGTCTTTTCAAACTGACAATTGACAGCCACTAGAAAAAAAACAAAAACAAAAACAAAAACCACAAACTGTCTATTTGCTGATATAGTAAATAGTCATTAAACAGCCATCTCTCTCTGCAGCTGAGGGATTTTTTTTGCTTTTTAAAATCTCTCAGATTAGTAGTAAATAAGAGAGACAGATGATACGGAATAGCTGAAGAAACGGGATAAATACTACGAATAACAAAGAGCGGAAAGCATTACTTTCCCAGTTCCTTTACATGGTACCTTAATGAAAGCAAACAAATTCCTATAATGACTGCATGAGGATGTAAAATAAACACCTTCCTTTTACAATATCAACAGTAAATTAAACTAATAATTTTAAAAATCATGCTAATCCACCAACGCACTGAAACACACTTTGAATTCTAAGTATATCAGGAGCTCCACTGGAGTCATCGAGACACATACATGCAAAACACGAGCATGTGTTTTCATGCTACACCAGATTGGGTCTAGCCGGAACAGGATATCTAAAACAGATGGAAAAGCATGCAAGTAGAAGGCAGACATAGTCGTCTTCCCAATCAACTTCCAATAGATTCTTGTGTATGGCCCCAAAACAGGACTCCGAACAAAACCTGGAGCCTACCCTTTTCTTCTCTTGCTTTTGTGTAGTAACAGTTATTAGCATTTTGTTAACATAGAATCCCAGAATCCCAGCCTGGCCGGGGTGGGAAGGGCCCTCTGGAGATCGTCCCCTCCAACCCCCGGCCAGAGCAGGGTCACCCAGAGCAGGTGGCACAGGAACGCGGCCAGGCGGGGTTGGAATGTCTCCAGAGACGGAGACTCCCCCACCTCTCTGGGCAGCCTGTGCCAGGGCTCTGCCACCCTCACAGCAAAGAAGTTCCTCCTCCTGTTGAGATGGAACTTCCCACGTTCCCTGTCACCCTGGTTTGTACACAACTTGTTCAAGTCTGTATTTCATCGTGTACAGTCTCCAAGCCAGACTGACAGAGGAGTACGCATTCACCACCTGAACCTCTACAGCGTGGCTCTACACGACACCTCGCTGGGGCTGGAGCTGCCTGAACCCCCTCAGGTCCACACAAACCACCGTCCCCTTTCTTCCTATTGCTACCTGCAAAGGCCACTGCTGGAATTCCACTCTCTGGGCTTTTGAGGAACTAGTGGGATGCTCCAAACAGCAGCCCTGCCAAAGCCAACAAAAGCTTGCTGAGTTGGGAGATAAACGGAGCCTGACCTGTTTCCACCTGGAAAAAGAGAACTATGAGTACATGGAGCCTAATCTGCTCGGCTGAGCTGTTGTGATTTTGAGAAGTGGGAGAAGTCGGTGTCTGTGGACAAGCCAGAGGTGCAGCGGACGGCACCAAGGCGGCGAGTTGTTAGGAGCAACGGAGCTGCGGGGGCGGTGTAAGAAAAATCGCCCTTTCCGTGGGGCACCCCTCAAAGCCCCTACGTGTTTCAGAGAGGAGCAACGAACTGCTCAAGTAGATCCGTGAATACACCGTCACTCAGAGCTACAAGAGGAGAGCATATAAACACAAAGGATTACAGTCAAAAGAAGGGGACAGAAGGGTAACGCATGAGATAAAGGTACCACAAAGGCCTAAACTATTTGTACAATATAATGCTTTTCATCCTAACTGAAAACAAAGGTCTATGGAACTGGCTCCTATGACCTGCCCCTCCCAAGGAAGCCAGACAAGACAAAGAAAATCCCTGCAAGTAACTCAAAAACTAGAAGGAAGAGGAAACTGGATGAACGTGAGGATCATGGGAGGAAACTCAGGGAAAGCAGGAACAAAGGAAGCTATACATTACACAATAAATTAAACAAGCACAGACAGGCCCTGCGAAGAAAAAACAGCCTTGATTTGTTTTTGTCATTTTTCACAACCTATGCTTTTCGTGGCAGGAAGGGTTGTGGATTCCACACCTACCCATTACTTTGTGACAGGGAAAGAAAAAAAAAAAGAAAAAAAAAAAAGAGTTCATGGCAAGCGGAGACAGAATTCCCACCCGCGAAGTGGATTCGTACCAGAGGAAAGCACTGGTAACTACAATAAAAACTAATAAGGTTTTAGGGGCACTAAGCTGAAATGGGTTGCATTTTGAAACTGCTTTTGTAATCCGTTACTGAATTTTATGATTCCAAAAGTCAAAACCAAACTTTTAAAAGCCAAGCTTGTTTCAGCAGCTACTCCGGTAAAGCGCACTACGTTGTGTTCTTGGCTCTTCCGCAAAAGAGAAGGGAACGCCAACGGACAGAGAGGAGCTCTGAACATCCAGCGGCACAGCCCTGACTCCAACTGCAAACTGAACGGTACTCTCAAAAAGGAAAAATGTTTCAAAAAAAACCCCAAAATCCACAAAACGCCACAAATCCTCCAAGTGTCACATCAACCCTCCTGAATAACCCTTCACATTTTAAGGCAGAGCTTCAGCCACGCTTTTAAGAGTTCTCAGTGATGGGAAACTCACGTTAAAGACAGCAGAGTAAGGCACTGAAACTTTTCTTTTAAACTATTTTTACGTCCTTTTAATTCTTTATCTGCTTGATTCTCCTGCACCTTTGGAGCTCAGACCACCACGAGCCCCTGCAAAGTGACCGTCGCGATCCAGGAATCTCTCCCTCCCGCCCTTTGCCATTTCTCCCTTCACCAGGGGGCAGGGAAAACAAAAGGTACAAAGTGTATCAGAGCTCCCTTTTGTAAGCACAGATCAGATTATACCCGGTAGAACTTCTTTTTGGAGGTTTCTCTCAGTACAAATGCAGTCCACTGGCTGGCGGGTTTTAAAGGTGGGCAGGGAGGGAGGTCAGACTTTAGGCAAGAAGCACGTTTCTCAAACTGGTACCAGCAGAAACACGATGTCAGGCTTTTACACGGATGTTAGAGTCCAAGTGCTTTTGAAAATCCAACTACTTTAAAATCTCTAGGTGTTCAAACCACAATCCCAGCAGATCAGATAAACAAAACAGTTTAAAAATACGCATGAACTATGAAAAACGGAAAAAAAAAATCACTTCTCTATGTAAGTTTATCATTTTTTCTGATGTATTCTCTCAGCATTCAAAATTTTAGCATAAAGGTCTTTCAAATCACTGCAACACTTCCACTGTGCATGAACCACAATACAAAGTGGAACTGAAACACGCTCTGCTAGAAATTTCTCAGAAAACTAGAGAATGTTTGTAAAACAGAGAGATCCTTTTCAGAATAGAAAGATTTCTCTGTCAGCGTGAAATCCAATCCGTTCCTGGGTTGGACTAAAGTAGCTGCTATAATAAACCAACGCTGACTTGTACACAGAAGCTTGCTCAAAGCCTTGTCTTACAGATTTTTGCACCACCGGACCTTAAAAGCCCCACTGAACTTTATTTAAAGTCCTTACCAGTTAACTTCTTCACAGGTTGGAGCCGAACACTGATAGACTGATGTGTGAGTAAGGGGGAGGATGGAAGGGAGCGGGACATGCCCTCCATAATCCGAATGTGCTGCATACCTTCGGTCACTGGGAGTGGCGGAATAGCGTAGTCTGGTTCAAAAGCACAGTCGTTCTCTGTGGAGGTGCCTGGTGGGAAGACAAAAATAAAAAGGAAGTGGTCAGAGTACAAGAGAGTCTCCTGGTTTTATCACTCCCAAAGCCGGCTGCTTTCTCCTCTGCAGCTTGCACGGGCTTGACGCCCCCCCTGAAGAAATGACGCCCCCCCTGAAGATGAAGAAGCATCTCAGCACACCTCTTTAGGTTACAAACAGCACCACCATGGTGAATTTGTTTTTTTAATTTGTCTTTCAGAGTCCTAGAGTCACCAGTTTTAAACATAATTCAGACAAAGCAATAATCCTTTTACTGATAAGTTGTTTGTGCATTTAGATTGTGTATTTCTAAAAAAAACTTCCAGCTGAATTCAATTTCAACATGAGGACCCAAAAAAAACCCCAAAACAGAAGCACAAAATCCCCGAAAGCAGCCACCTCCCGCGCTCTCCTACCAGACACACAGGAGCACCCACAAAGCCTGGATGGGGGTCCCATCACTACGGATCCATCCACTTGGAAGACACCAATTAACACAACAAGTGGAGACAGAACAGTAAAGGCACATATCGCTAATTGCTGCCATAAAAAGCAGTGAGAAACGAAGGGCGGGTGCTCCGGAGCAGCAGGAGTTGGGAGCAGTGAGGTTCCTCCCGTTGGCTGCAGAACATGGAGACCTCTGGTCAGGAGCACTTGGTTCTCCACGGCCAGTCGCTAAGATTAACAACCCAACACAGACAACTCATCGTTCATCTGCAAAACCAACTTAAAACTGCTAACGTTAATATTTCATTACAGATAATGTAAGAAGATCACACTCGTGCCACTCCTTTAACAAATGGATTTCAGCTTTTAGTGCCTACTAATGTTTTTCCTCCATAAAGACATTTATTACTTGATTTCCATCAGATAGCTTTATGCTTCTCAATGGCTGGCGAGAATACGTTTAAAAGAAAAAAAAATGTAACTCCTGGACAGAAGAAGAGTAGTCAGAAAAAAGTGGGGAGAAAACAAAAGGGTAAATATGCCTCAAACACGTGGTACTCCAGAGGAGACGATGGACTATTCCAGATAGCCAAAGGACAATGTGAATGACCCAACATACTGTTTATGATCGGAGGAAAAACCCATATTGAAATAACTGTCAAAAATCTTGGACGTGCTCCTGGAGTGTACTAAGAGGCACTATCATTTGTGGCTAAAATCCATCCGTTACCGACGCCAGCTTTCGGGAACATCTCTCAGCATTTTTGTATCATTCTCTCCAAGACACCAAACCAAACACTAACACACTTTACACATACACTATTTTTGACAGTTCCAAATAGGAATTTCTGCTCTCTTGCTTACTTGCCACATCCACAGCAGTTTACTGAACATATATTCAAAGCCTAATGCTTACAGAGGTGATTCTCTTTAACTCCCGTACACTCTAGTAAGTACGCTACAGTTGGTATGTTTTATTCATCAGAGACTGTCATTATTGCCACAAACCATCCGCCAGACACTGATCTTTTTCTATTCATTTCATGCTGCCTTAATTAAGCGTGCATACGAATGCGCTAACGGAGTGCATCCCTTCAAAGGGGAACAGATAATTTTATTTCTTTTTTTTTAATCAAAAGATGCTGTTGCTGACAATATCATGCCTTTATATGCCTATATATGTATGTAGATATTTGTTAAAATTTAAAACACGGTTACCAGCATTTCTAGGTGAGCAGAGCGAAGCTCAGCCTCGCTTCTCAACCTGAGCCCGTCCCAGTGAAGGTGGCCGTGTGTCACTGTGGCCCACCTGCCATCAGCACTGCTTTGATCCCGACTCGGACTCGGCACTTATGGGCGCCTCCAAAGCTTTCCTCACTCCTCGTCAGTCACACACACCACAGGTACTTTGGTGTGCTAAAAGTGCGTTCCTCTCATGTCATTTTGGTGTCCCCAAAAGAGGTGTCTGCAGCCAAGCAAGCTGTCTAGAAGCAGTTCTAGAAGGCAGGAAGTTTGGGAGAAGACCCATCTAATGACACGTTTTAGGGTTCTGCTTCAGGAAGAGAAGAATCCCAGCCTGGACACTCCACCGGATCCACCCGTGACCTCCCCATGGACTACAAAGGGCGTTGAGGTTGACAGGCAGCCCCCCTGCACCCACCCACCTTCGGCCAGCTCAGCACCACCCCGGGGTCCCCGTTGGACACGTCTGAGAGACACACAACGACCACAGCTTCTGCGGCAGGAACCCCGTCGTGTCTCTGATCTCCTTCCATCGCACGCCATGCAGCACATGGGGCAGACAGGACAGATGAGGTACGGTGGAGACACACACGTCCTCTCAAGAGCAACCCAAGTCTCGCGCACACACAACGCACGGGACAGTGCTACTGCCCAGCAGAGGTCAAAATCTCAAGTCTGAAGATCTTGTTTCTAAGTTTTTCCTGCTAGTCATCCACAAGATGCGGTGGCTCTCTTAGTACAGTTGGCCGTAATTTTTCCAGGAGGGCACGATTTGACAGCCTGCTGCTAATACAGCAAGAAAAAAATTGACTTCTTCCAGCTGTGCGTTGCCAATTGTAATTATTGGCTCCATATATAGCTTACTTGACATAAGCTGATCGAGGACCTTGCTTTTCCCAGGGTTATTGCGCGCTGAGCACCTCTGCTGACTCTGCAAACCGTCACCTGCCGGCGCCGGGAAAGGCAAACCACCATCAGTGCCGAAGTCGGCACCAGCATCGACACAAACAAGCCTCGGTGGTTTTTTTCAAATACAGTTGGCACCAGACACACAAAGAACGATTTGCCATCATTGATTTTGATTCTTAAAAGCAAAGTTTAAATCTGCTCAGGCTAGATTCCGGGCTTTGAGGGAACTATATACACGAGGCAGCTCCTGCAAAGACTGTGCCTTTCACTGGTTCTTACGGTGTAAGTTCCCAGTATCTGTGACCAATCTTTACATAAAACCGAGGGCAACTGGGGGCAGTATCTTGTACAGAAATAAAAGTAATGATATCTTCACAAAGTTTTCAGGAGTATTTTCCCCTCTTAAAATTCAAATGCTTTACAACAAAACCAGTGAACTCACAAAATACCCACAACGTACCAGCCTCATTCCACAAATGTCAAAATTGCTCTCTCATCCTTGCCAGAGTAAACGAACACACAAACACGGTAACTGAAACAGTCTTAAATTTGTTTCAGTAAGAAAGAATATTTGATTTATCAAACCCTCGAATTAGGGATCACTCCTGGCTGAACTGGAACTCTGGCAGTTTGTCTATACAATATATTTAAATAAAACGTTACTACGAAGCGCATATTTGAACTAATAAACTATTTCCTTAAGTATTCCAAGATAACTAAACTTTATAAACAGCTGTGATAGCTGGGCATCACACACGGCAATGTGGAAATTTAAACACAGATAAGACGACCGCCTCATTTCGGTTGGCCGGTTTATCTAAGCATAATAAAAACCCTTAACCCGTCATTACGAAAACTACGTGTTAACGTCTGCAGACAGATAGCAACTTACGGACACAGAAGAGGGCAAAGCTAAAGGTAATACTTTTATGGAGCAGAGAGACTTCCACGCTGTAGAAAGCCTGCATCTACAGCCACATCCACTGATCCAAACGGAAATACTTCACGCAGAAGGTCGTTTCTCCAAGAAGCTGGAAGTATTTTTTCACCCGTTTCCCCCTCTACTCCCTCTCATGCTGAAACTTCTTGCCAGCTCCTGCCATTCCTAGAGCCATCCTCACGGAGGCAAACAGATACAGGTTGGTCATTCTTTGGCAAGTCGGTATTTGTGAAAAAAAAAAAAAAAAAAAAAAAAAGCCTCATGTCCTCTGCCCAAAACTGGTACTTTTCCCCAGCAGCCGAGATGCTGAGTAAAGAGGCTGAACCTGAGAGAACCCAGTGTCTGCAATGGGGGTACAGACCCCACCAGCAGCATCTGCTAAGGACAAACCACGGGCCAAGAGCCAGACATACGGACGGACACCACAGGGACCGAGGGCAGGGAACGCGGGCAAGGCTCGGCTTCCAGGAGGAACATGTCGGTAACTCCATCTGAGCTAACGGTGGCTGGAAAAGAGCAACCATTCATTCCGTCTGCTCGATGCACAGAAATCCAACGCTATTTGTACGCAAGCCATCATGGGGCAAGCGCAGTTATAAATTCCTTTGCCCCTTCCTTATTTTATTTAACTCTTCTATTTTAACATAAGAAAATTTAAAATAATACATTTTACAATAATAATAAGATTCTGTGTTAACAGAGCGGTTTCAGCTGTCGATGTTTCACAGGGCTTCAGGGTTTTAACTCGAAATTCCGATTGCCCTAATTCTGATCGCAGGCTTCAATCACTTGCAGTAATTTCGCCCGGGCAACACTGGAACGCTGCCAGAAAAAGAACAATGCTCTGGAGAAAATGTCTCCATAATAAGTCATTAGGACACCATGACAACAACAGACTTGAACCTAAATGAAAGGAAAATTATTGCTGCAATCCAAAAGAGAAAATAAGTCAACGCATGTAGCACCTACTAGAGCCACACCTCCAAAAAATGCTGCTTAGTCCCAAGAGCCGTGTGAAAAAAATATCAGCATTTTCACAGCCCTCACAAATGAGCAAATGCTTAAAACTTCAAGTAAGTGACTTCAAAGGAGACCTAAGCCAGCGCAGATCTAAGAGCTCCACTGTCAGTGACAGAAATCCCCGTTACACGGCTCTAGTGGTGGCTTTACCCACCAAGCCTATTGTGAACGATGGATACTCAACAAAATGAGTCTGTAGAACCATTATTTAAATAATATAAAAACTATTTTTACTCCTCTCTCCCTAGAACCTTTTGCCCTGTTCCTGTAGGATGAAACAGAGCAAAAGGCGCCGCAGGTGGCTGTTCGGCCCCCGGGGCAGGAACGTGCCAGTCCCACCTCTGTCACATCAGGGGGGTTTGGGGAGAAGGACGACCTGGTTATTGAGAACCAGCCAGGTTCTCTCCCCTCTGCGGTCAGCGGGGAAGGCAAGCAGTTGCCGTATGCCAGTGGCCCGCTGGTTTGTGCTGGTTTGTGCTGGAGACTTCTCACACCACCAGCTCCATCTGCTGAACGGGGATGCCGCACTCCACAGTCCGCGCCCATAAGTTAGCCTAAGCTCCTTCAAACTATACAAAGACAGTCTGTTTTGTGAATATTAGTAAATTTGTAGCTGTGTGGGTAATAATGATGGTTACAAAACTCCGTCAGATGACACAGTCTTATGAAAAGCACAAAACGTATATACAAAAGGCGAACAAACGAGAAATGAGTCACTGAGGCAGAACAACACTCAGGTTTACCTTGCCCAGATCGGCTCTGACGGGAGTCTACACTTGCCTGTCTTCGGTCTGGCGGCTCCTCGTTCCCTCCATCTGCATGAGAACCAAAACAGCAGAAGTAGAACATCATAGTGGACAGGTCAGGCAGACGCAACTTTTCCTTGAGTCCCATCACCTATCTCGTGGAGCAGCGGAACAAAAGGTCCCTCCTGCAGCCTGAAACGGGGGCAAACCGCTGGCTGCCTCCTCTGCTGAGCCTTCCAGTTTCTCCCCAGCTCACTGCCCATGAAATCTGGGAGGTCCGCAGGATATAAAGTAGGCTTTTAATTTCTCCTACTGACCCCACAGATATTTGAATGAAATAGTAACCAAATTGCGCATCTTCCATTAGTCCCTTCACTTCGCACTGTTATATCAGGATATCACAAATATTAAGATGAAAAAGGTCCAGGCTAAACAAACAAAAAAAAAAAAACCACAAAAAAAAAAAAAGAATGCTCTTTGAAATTGTTCCCCTTTAAAATTATTTGTCAGCTAAAAAATGGGAAGGCTGGGAAGAACAAAACCGCTCTCATTATATCCTCTTGAAACTGTTTAGGAAAGCAGCTATAGTTAACAAATAACAGCTCCATCTGGGTAAGTGTGGAGTAGGACATTGTGTACAATATTATACAATTAATTACATGCTGGTCTTCATTGATCAACTGACCAGATTAGAAACAATAGATGCGCGCATCGATACAGATGCTCGAGCACACAGGGTTCGTGCAAGCTGGGAGCACAAAGAACTCTACCTACGCGGCTCGTGAAAAAGCACAACCGGGCATTTCAAAGGCAGGATGTATTTCAGGGGTTATCACACCTTACGGCAGGGGGAGGGGAGGCTTTTATCATCTTTAAAAAATACTTTTGAAATAATTGAATTCTTGAATAGCTGTTTAAAAACTCCATAGCTGATTTTAGCACTTAAACTCTTTGATTATACCAAAAGCCGCTGCACTCTGATATGTTTATATCTCGACATCCCTGAAGTTATTTCTTGGGCGGGCCTATTATGCCATAAAATAATTCAACTTTATCGACCCATATTACCCGCGAGTTGCATCTGTTACTCTGGCTTGAAAGGCAAGTTGTGTATCGGAGCACAACAGCAGAACTGATAAACTGACCGAAAATTTAAGTCTCCCGACACCCCCAAAAAAGCCTGACCACAGCCCAGGCTATGGAGAGGATTTTTGTTTCCTCTTCCCTTGGCAAAACGCTTCCAGCCCCCAGTTTCCCTGAAGGGACGTTCAGGCACCTTGAATGGGGCCAGCAATATAGTTTTCTGTCACCTTTGCATTTTTCCCTGCTCATACAACAGCTGCACATAAAGGTCAGCATCCCAAAGCCAGCAAAAGCAAGCTAAAAACCCCATATTTCACAGAATCCCAGAATCCCAGCCTGGCCGGGGTGGGAAGGGTCCTATGGAGATCATCCCCTCCAACCCCCGGCCAGAGCAGGGTCACCCAGAGCAGGTGGCACAGGAACGCGGCCAGGCGGGGTTGGAATGTCTCCAGAGACGGAGACTCCCCCACCTCTCTGGGCAGCCTGTGCCAGGGCTCTGCCACCCTCACAGCAAAGAAGTTCCTCCTCCTGTTGAGATGGAACTTCCCAGGGGCAAGTTTGTGCCCGTTACCCCTTGTCCTGTCCCCGGGCACCACTGAGAAGAGCCTGGCCCCATCCTCCTGACACCCCCCCTTTCAGTATCTATAAGCGTTGATAAGATCCCCCCTCAGGCGTCTTTTTTCCAGGCTGAAGAGACCCAAATCCCTCAGCCTGTCTCCATCAGAGAGGGGTTCCAGTCCCCTCAGCATCTCGGTGGCCCTTTGCTGTCCCCTCTCCAGCAGTTCCCTGTCCTTCTGGAACCGGGGAGCCCAGCACTGGCCCCAGAGCTCCAGCTGTGGCCTCCCCAGGGCAGAGCAGAGGGGGAGGATGAACCCCCCTCCACCTGCTGGCCACGCTTTTCTCGATGCCCCCCAGGATGCCACTGGCCTTCTTGGCCACCAGGGCAAGCAGCTGATATTCGATATCAACTGCTCATGCCCGAGAAGCCATCGCAACGGCCAGGTGTCAAGGAGGCCACCGACCACGACATTTTCCCTCCTCATTTTCTGTGCTGGTTTGCAGGAAGGATGTGGCATTGCAAACACAACTGAAATTTTGACTTATTGGAGGAGCCTTCATTAGCCTGGAGATGCCCTCTTGGGGTTAGTTACACGGAGTCTTCCTACAGTTCGGCTGGCGTGGAAGAGCATTAATCTAATGGAGGATTAATAGATCGTTATCTCTGTATTTTTCCTTGCAATACCCACTGCTGGTTTTGAACGCTGCTTTGCATACAGATAGCATCATCATTGCTAAAGGGCACTCCGCTACAAGCCCACACCGACAACCTCCAAGTTATGAAGAAAACAAAAAAACCTTTGAGTTCCAAACATAAATACACAATAAGCGATAATTACAAGGATTGAAAGTTTCAAAAGGCTAGGGTTACAAAAGGAAAGTCACAGATTAAAATCAGGAGTAAAACCCTGTATTTATCAAAAGCCACATAATCGTCATCAAAAGACAAGCTCAATATATGTTTTTTTGCATAGTTGTGAGCGATGCCAGGTCGGCCCAGCCCAGTAAATCCACAGGCGGGTCCTGGCAAACCTTCCCCCAGTACAGAGCTGGCGAGAGGCTGGGCTGGACTGGGTTTGGTGGGGGAGATGCGGGAGGAAGCGACCTCACGGGGGGTCACACGTGCAAAGGGCCGGTGACCTGGAGAGATGGACCAACGGCCCCATCCTGCCGCGAGGGTAACCCAGGAGGTGCCCAGGGACGGGAAGAGGCGGCACAGTCGGGTTACATTTTTAAAAAAAGCTCTGAAATAAAACTTCCAAATCTTGCAAAAATGCAATTTTTGATTTTAAAGCTATGGTAAAACAACGGCACATTTGGTGACATGAAACTGGTTTGTAAGTTTTTCTTGAATTCATAGAGTAACTCTTTGCACAGTGCTCTGCAATGAGATTTAGACAACAGCTTAGCTCTCATTTCTGTTAAATACTTCTGAACACCAAAGGCAGCTAATATTTCATTATGTTAATAATACACTTTCACTACCATACACAGATGTTCCAAATTAACTTTAAAATGGCCTTATTCATCTCAAAGAGCTACATAGTACTCTAGTACATGCCTGACAGAGATGGAAGAGTTTCGAAAGTTAGGAGAAAAAAAAAAAAACAAACTAATAAAGGACTTTAAGGACTAAATTGGGCTTAAAACCTAATAGCAGAGTAAGGGCTACCCGACCTCTCCAGCGCCGCTGGGTGGGATGAATTCTGGAGACGAAGGAACAGACCAAGTAGGAACCCGTGCTCACTCCATTATTATTTTTTTTTGCTTTCACATAACTGGGCTCTTTTAAATAAAACCTGGGTTGCCCTCGCGCCCCCAGCGTGGGTTTGCTTTAGTTCGGCCCCAGCCCCGTCTCCTGCAGGGCTCCGAAGGTCCTCCCTGCTCACCCACCTGCTTGTTTCAGCCCAACTCGAGCCGGCACCTCTCCCCCACCCCCCGCATTCAGAAAATGAGTGAAAGATAAAACCTCATTCTCTGGGCACCTCCTTCTCTCTCTCTCAGCAGCAGGAACCGCCACCACCGCTGTGGGACCGGAGCCCCAGAACAGGAGAGAGCGGCTCCTGCTTTTAGGACAGGAGGTGCCCCAGGGAAACCAGAGCACCAAAGCATCGACCCGCATTTCACCGCAGCTGGTCTGCAGCTCCTCCAAAAACTTGGGTCTCCCATTTACAGGAGCAACAAGGGATTTCCGTGACACCACTGTTGGCAGGGAGGAAACGCAAGCTGCTGTTCGGAAGACAGAAAGCTTTTACCCAACAGCTTTAGCGGGAACCTAAATCCTACTTGGATTTCTCTACAATGGAATAAATCTAAAAAGACAAGCATGTTCTTTATTTTAAAAGAAAAAAAAAACCAAACTGTTAGCTTTTAGCCCCAAATGAGTATGTTTGGGTCTCTTGGAAGTCAGCTTCCCTACTGAAGCGGAACAGGTATTTTCTAAGTGCAGTAAATTTATAAAAGGCACGATGGGAGCTTAAGGAGATAAAACAGCAACCCACCAGCGGCACAACTGCTGGAATACTTCATGCCTAGGTAGGAATTAAGCTGTTTAGGATGACTTGGAAGGGCAGGATCTCTCCCGCACAGTTGTTTGGATGTCACAAACCCATCCCTCCTGCGCCAAGAGCACACGTTTGGTGGACGCTGGGCAGAGCCAGGGCCCTGCTCCCCCAGGGATGCCAACGGTGACAACTCCTTCCAAAGCCACTGGGTTTGAGATCGGGACCTGCTGCACAGGAGCCAGGCTCTGGTATGGAGCTCTCGGGTCACTTGTAAGTTACACAATACAGTAATGGGGAGAGAAAGATCACGGTAAATGATTTTCCCAACTCAACTGAGGCGGGTGGGGAAGGAAGCAAGCAATCTGCTGACTCAGCATCTATTACGCCTTTGGTCGGCGTGAGATTGTGCTCCCCCATTGCTGCTGCAGCGAAGGCTGTAGCTTGGGTGAAACCCAGCAGAACCCAACACAAAGCTGGTCAGTGGCTTTTAACAAAGAGTATTTTGGGAACAAATGGGAACAGTGTAAAGGTTGCCCAGAGAAGCTGTGGCTGCCCCATCCCTGGAGGGGTTCAAGGCCAGGTTGGACGGGGCTTGGAGTAGCCTGGGCTGGTGGGAGGTGTCCCTGCCCAGGGCAGGGGGTGGCACTGGCTGGGCTTTAAGGTCCCTTCCAACCCAAACCATTCTATGCTAAAGCTGTGCAGAAGCGTGAGTCCCTGCAGACCCTGTGTGCATAAACCAACCCCCAGCTTTGCTGTATGAAGGTAACGTGGGCCGGCGAGCGAGGGGCTGGTCCAGGAAGCCCTTCATCCTCTGCCCCACGGCCCACCGACCCCTCCATCCGCCCCACACATTCCAATACAGGCAGCAGAAAACACGGAGCCTCCCGCAGGCAGCTCCAGGGCAGAGCGGGCACCTTCTCCCTCACAGCCCGGAATTGTGAAATGATGAATACTTGCAATAAAAATATCTAAAAAAAAATACAAACAAACCAATGCCAGGTAGTGGGGAAGGCTGGTACCTGCAGAATTACAGATGTGTGGTGAACACACTGCAGGAAGATAAGGAACTGCCTGCAGTTAAGAGTTGAACGACTGAAGTGTTTAATTTTTTCCTCTCTTTGCTACAAATCAAAATTTTGAGCACACTCCATTCCCCGCAGTGGAGGAGCAAGGTTACTAGGGAACAATACCATACATAATTAAAGAGTTATCTTAATATACATGTAAAAAAGGGGCAAATTACTGTTGCTAAGGGAACATTAATTCCCACGTTTTTTAAACTTCCAAGTGCTCGAGTTTACAGTCTTGAAAGCGTTCACCCCCGTGTGCTTATCAGGACTCCGTCATTCCAACAGTACTGTAAGTTATTGTATTTAGGCATGACTTTAGGTGTTAGCATTTCCTTTCGCAATACCTATTATTTATAGGCATGACCTCCTCTTTGGACAACAGTCTGCACACAGTATCACTCATGCAAGCGCAATCAACTCAGCTGCTGTAACGATTGTCAACACGGTGCAACACCAGAGTTATTGACAAAGCCTCAGATGCAACATCCAAAAGAGGTCACCGAAAGCAAATGGGTTGTGAAATCATTGCTAGAAAACAGCTATCTGTGTTAATTTAAAATAAAGATCAGAACAGACCGAGATAAACCTGGTTAAGGACCTTCTACAGAAGTTGCCACCAGAAACAGAAAATAGTTATTTTTTGCAAACGCCAAAAGGGAAGTGAATGACACAGTAACGTACTGGCTCAGCGATCCGTATTCTCTTGTATCTAGCAATGAGAGGGAGGAAAACTTTGGTGATTGTTTTCTTTTTAAATATCTCAGTGTTAAGAAAGTCCATTAAGATCTACGCATTATTTTAATTTCGGAAAGATGCTGTCTCATCAGCAGCTAACATCCCCCAAACAGGGGTCAGAAATCCAAAGAGAGCCGTCCGAGCGGGCGACTGTGTGGCAAGCATAGAGCAAACAGTCATAGCTGTTAATTCTTTCTCTCAGTTACACAGGGATTAACTAATCTCAGCACAATCATGTTTAGCAGCAGCTTGAGGAAAGCAGTCTCTCCTACTATAAATGGGGCTGAGAACCGCCCGCTTCCCGTCCCCCCTCGCCCGCTTGTCTGCCCCCTCTTTATTCTACCAGTTCTCCGTTGAAAACCAATGACACACCAAATCCTCTCCACCGCACCGAACAACCGTATTCCTTGAATGGACCGCTCCCGAAGGGAAAAGAAAATCCCAAGGGTTTCGGCAATCCTACCGAATGAATCCACTGCGGAAAGCCCTGCGCGGCGGCGAGAGCGAGCCCGGTCTGCAAGGAGCCGCGAGACGGAGCCGCGAGACGCAGCCGCAGCCCCACCATCCGCCGGCAGCAAATCTCAGCCCCTCGCTGCCAGGTGCTCGCGGTAACGGCAAAGACAACACGTTTTTCAATAACAATCAAGAACCAGCAGCCCGATATTCCCGTTCCCCGATTTAACTAAAGCAGGGTCTAAAACACACAACGTGACTCAACGCCTTCCCAGTTCTTTTATCTGACAAAGCAATTTTTAACGCGGAAAAAACACGAGGGTGGGTCAGCCTGCTTTACGCATGCTGGGAAATCTGCTGCAAGGGCTGACTGCATCAGCTGTGCCGCGGCTCTGACAGCGCGCTCCGCTACAACGCCTTGTCAATCAATATTTTTAAACCTGCACCGTTATCGAAATCCTATTTGGAAAAGAGAGAAGACTCACACAAAGGCAGCGCAGCGGTTAGGAACCGATGTGATCCCAGCCCAGCCTGGCATCCCCGCACACGGCAGCGTGGCTCCTGACTGCCACCCTGCTCCCGAAACACAAGACACACGGGGCAGGGGGGGAAATATAAAATAAATAAAAATCAGAGTGCCGCAGGGGGTGAGAGCACGCCGGATCCACGTGTGCGGCGAGGGAGCTCGGGATGGGCGGAGGACGGAGCAGAGCTCTCAGCGGTCCCCAGGGACCGGCCAGGCTAAGCAATGGCATGTGCCAGCGGCCACCCCGGGGGGAGCGGAGCCCAGGAAGGGGCAAACAGGAGCCCCACGGAGCAAGAAGGGAGAGCAGACACAGTCTGGGACTTAAAAGAGTCATTTTAATCAAAAACTCTCCCTGATTATTTAGTTTGCGAGGGGGGTTTTCTGCTGCAGAAAACAAATACAAAAATTATTATTGTGCTAAAATTAGTATTATTATAAAAATTAGTATTATTCTGATAAAAAAATCGTTAAGAGCTGTATTCATTTACTAACAGAATAAAGCACCCACCTCACCAAAACAACTCCCCCGTGGGAGTGCCGGGGTGTGGGTGTGGGGGGTGGAAGATTCGTACTGATGGCACTACAGGACAGACCTGGGTTATTAATCACCGTATCATTAAAAAAGAGCTCGCCAACCGCTTTCCTACATGTCGAATCCCATATGCACAACTTTGATAACTCACACAAGTCATAAAAGACTTACAAAACATACTATTTCTGCGCAGAATTATTTTTCTGCAATGGATGTTAAAGACAACATTATATAAACTACTGCAAACCCCCAGACTTTTACACCCCCCCAATGAACAGATCTTCATTCAGTGGCCGAGAGAACACACCAAAAGCAGGTATTTTGCAGAGGTAAGCTGAGCAGTGAAATTTAAAAATGTCAGAAAACTAAAAGCCCACCTCAATCACACCACTGCCCCAATTAAAAATAAATAAATAAATAAAAAACCACACACACACAAACCCAAAACATTAAAAGCTTTTCAGCTTTGTACCGTTTATAACGCAAAGCAACGGGAGATGGAAGTCCCAGAAATGTCTTCATAAATATAATATTCCATTTGGTAATTGTTAATCCATGGGTCATCAAAAGACTTTCTTCCTTTGTTACAAACAAAACGCTAGTACTTATGGAAACGCCAGGCTGTGTTTTGAAATACTTTAGCTAAAGCGGAAAATGAACGCAGGTTTCATACAGATAAGGCGGTTTCCCTCGTTACACGTTAAATATAGTCCCACCGGCCATACGAGCAGTAAAGCAAACGAGGAGTCAGTACTGCCATAAGGTACGAGCCCGTGGTTTGAAAATAACCCTGAATATCATAAATGTTCAACATTATGAACAAACCGTTTCTGGAGCGGTGGCTGTAACAGGGCACGATGGGGCGCAGAACCCAGCACTGCTGTTAACACACCTGCCGACCAGGACGGGAGTAGGCACGCTGGCTGGGTTACTCCATTAAAGCTCATGAAATTACATTACAGATTTTATCCATAACTATAAAAAGATGTGCGCGCTTTATACTCCGTGCACTTTAAAATGACACTAATAAGTACATTATCTAAATTTATAAACAAAGGCCAGCCACCCTCAGTACCTGCATCGCATCCAAGCTCATTAAGGAACAATCTCAAGAGCAGAAAGCCATCTGTAGAGAAAACATCATGCCTTAATTTGTCCCAACAGCTGTGAGAAAGGGCAAAAGCAGCCGTACGGGGACTCTGAATAGCAGGGTGAACACAAAAGACCACGCACAAGTCAATCTACCCCTACTCAATTCAGAACCTCAAGATTAGTTGTTTAAAAATGTCCATTGGAAGCAGGAATTTTCACATTGAAAGTTTCGGTGACTTTTTTTTTTTATTTTCATCCATAACCTTTTTATTTTAAAAAGTCTGAAAGATCCATCATCTTTTAGGTAGAATAAAACTTAAAATTCACTATAACTCTGTTCCTCTAACGCAGACATCCCTAAACGGACCAAATGTAGACTGTAATAGTTCCCCTTAAAAATATATATATATTCATTTAAAAACAGGACAAAGAAAAATGACAGGATGCAAACTCAATATAAAATTAGATTAGCAAAGTAATTTTTCAAAAGAATTGGACTTTTTCAGACTCTTTGTGTGCTTTGTCGGACTCCTTGCGTTCCATTCACTGTCGGTGACATTTGGGTTAAATCGCATCGGCGCTTCTAAAACTTCAGCCAAATAACCCATCTAAGCTCCCCGCCTTTTCGCTCAGTAACTTTGTTTAGATTTACTCTTCAAATTTTCAATACTCCCCCAAAACTGTTTTGATGACCAATCTTTCAATGTAGTTACTAAAAGGGATAGAAGTAGCCTCACTTGTTCGCTATTTTAATCATTTAAATAAATGTAAAGCTGGTCTTTTTGGAAACTACATAAAAGTTAATGGGGCAGCGTAGGAAGTAATCAGCTGAATGTAATGTTTACTGTCACTGAATCAGAAAGGTACTAATTTGCAGCAATCTACGTGCATCAACTTATAATTATTTTTCAGAAATTATGTTCCAAGCTCCTATGGGGGCAATAGAGAATCACCCAGGATGAGCAGATAAAAGAGCCACGGTTACAACTTCCAACAGAACAAGACGCACTCGCTTCTTCAGGAGTCATTGTAAGGGAACACAAATGCGATACAAGAGATGGAATTTTATCCACCCACCCAATAAAGCCTGAGGAACCGTGACGGATGGCCTGGAGAAAGCTGATCAAACCACCGGCGTCAGAAAGAACTTCACTGAGATGGGATTAAATGTTAGCATTATCTGTTTTACAAGACAATAAACAGGTTTGATAATCGGACGCGATATTGACAATAGAAAATGTTTGTGTCAGAATTTGTGAGCGAATACTCAAAACAGCCTTTGATAATTGTTTTGGAAGAAATTTAAAATTTATGCTTATACACAAGATGGAAAACACAGTCAATGATAAGACATTATCAATTTAGCTATCAAAATCAGAGGACCTGATACCTCACTCAGAGCACGACCTACAAAGATGTTACCACCGCATCATTTTGCATCTCAGTTCTAACTTTTATAATTGTTCTGACAAGTCGATGAAGACGCTTTGTTACCAAACCATGACGCACAGAAGATAAGTGAGGTTAACAGGTAAATGAGGCGTGTTGCCTCCCCAGACTGTTAACCTGGACCTCCTTTCCCTTGCGTTTTTGTTTCTCAAAAGCAAACCGCGCCACCGCCTCAGCAATTTCTCAGAGCCCAGGGGGTCTTTCCCAAGCATTTCTCTTTGACAAATGACAGGCTCTTCATTAGCAAATTTGCATTATATCATACGACAAAAATGTAACTCCGACCTGAGGAACACACCTTGGAATCCAAACTTCCAACATCTGCAGCCCAGACAACTCAACCTGGGAAACTGCTACGGAGAGAAACTGTTTCAACCAAGACGTCAGCACTCGTGCCCCGTTCCTCGCTGCTCCTACTGCTGACCCCATAGGCAGTTTGATCCACGGCAGGGTATCTGTGATCTAACTAGAACCTGTAGCTTGGAGCGACCGAGTGTTATCTTACAAGAAACTTCATTAAAAATGCCCATAATTAGGTGTTTGGGAAAAGCCGGCCAGTTGGGGAAGTCACTCTGGAGTAATTAACAGGCGGACACTATGTCAACCCTACTGAAGCCCCGAGAGAAGAGAGATGGGACCATTTCCAAGGTACAGCTTCTCACTTACTGCTGGGACTACCCCCACGCTATTTCAACCAGGGTGAAATGGAAACCCATCTTCACAACCGCGGCGGGGAGCAGAAAGCACCCCCTCCCGGCGCCCTGCTCTCGCCCTGCCCGCAGCACCCTTTCTCCCAAGCCTCACCACCTCCCATGGACCTCACCAGCTGCTCCAACGCACAGGCGGGCGCTCTCCCACTCTGCCCAACCGTGCCTCAGGCTTTCTCCAACCAACTCATCATAAATGTGCCTCCGACACAATGCCCAGAGTAGCTTCCACGGCAGGGAAACAGCTTCAGTTATCCTT
Organism: Rissa tridactyla; assembly: GCF_028500815.1. Classification (NCBI taxonomy): domain Eukaryota; kingdom Metazoa; phylum Chordata; class Aves; order Charadriiformes; family Laridae; genus Rissa; species Rissa tridactyla. The sequence continues at coordinate 4,425,534 of NC_071484.1, read as the reverse complement.
ATTCGGTAACCCAGCAACTCCTATGAGGCATAATCTAGAGCTAGAACTTAAACAGAAAGATATGAAAACAAACATGTTTTCATTTATGTTAAAGCACAAATTGTTTCCTCTCTCACAACGGAACAAAATATTCTAACCATTGTAAGATGTGGTCTCCTGTATTTTGGGATAAGGAGGTCTTACTTTCAAACTTAAGAGGTTGCCCAGAGAAGCTGTGGCTGCCCCATCCCTGGAGGGGTTCAAGGCCAGGTTGGACGGGGCTTGGAGCAACCTGGGCTGGTGGGAGGTGTCCCTGCCCAGGGCAGGGGGGCACTGGGTGGCCTTTAAAGGTCCCTTCCAAACCATTCTATGAAACTGAATTAACACAGAATTGAATCTGGTTGTAGCGCACAGGAGCAGAACAAATTATGTACTGTTACACCTTCCAATCTGAATAGACAGAATCGCAGAACATGTTGGGTTGGAAGGGACCTCTAAAGGCCATCTAGTCCATCCCCCTGCAGTGAGCAAGGACATCTGTAACTGGATCAGGTCGCTCAGAGCCTCATCCAGCCTGGCCTTGAATGTCTCCAGGGATGGGGCCTCCACCCCCTCTCTGGGCAACCTGGGCCAGTGTCTCACCACCCTCAGTGGAAAGAACGTCGTCCTAATGGCTCATCTAAACCTGCCCTGCTCTAGTTTATGTAATCCATGAATGTGTTATTGGGAGGAAGAGGTAGGAAATTGTAAAAACAGCCAGAATATTGAATATTTCAAAAGCCAATCAAAGACCAGCTCTACAGACAGTACAGGCGTTCATTTTTTAGAACTCATTACCAGGTGGGAAACCCCTTTGCTCTGTCCGTGAGAGCTTTCGGTGCCTGGCGGGCGGCGCACGCGTGGGTGGCGCCGAGGGAAGGGGATGGGAGCGAAGGAGGATCCGCGGTGACTGACTTCCCAATTCCCTCCTTGTCAACACTGACTCAACATGCTTTTGCTCTCCATCTGCAAATTATAAAACACTTGTATACTCTAATAAGGCTGTCTGGGACCTTTAGCAACCACAAGCCTTCTCAGCTTCAAATAAAAAGCATGACAGATATACTAATTATTCCAATTGACTGAATATGTTAAAATGTAATTAACTAACAACAATTAACACTATATACAACATACGCTTTTCTTGATAGCTACAACAAGAGTTACCTATTTTTGTAGGGCAAATTTTGTCTTTGCATTTGTGCGTGTTCCTCTAATTAGAAGTTCAAGAAGCATTTTTAGAATGCCTTAGTGGTCATCTGTCCTAAAATTAGTTGAGAAATCGGTACAAGTGACTGAAGCTCCAAATAGGTTATTCTGATGACAGGCAGGCTCTGTGAGCACTCAGCAAGCCCTGAAATCACCCAAACCCACAACTACATGTTGAAAATATGGTTTTGGCCTTGGCTGAAGCCATGGGGATCCAAATGCCACGCAAGCCCTGTCCCTGGGAACTACCCAGAGCGCCGACGCCATGAGAGCAGCGAGGCTCCCCGTATGTGCCCGGCACTCGGAGTCAGGAGGCAGTAACCGCACGGGCAAAGCAAACCCACGTCCGCATGGGCACAGGCATGGAATGGGAATGGAAACAGGAATGGGAATGCTTTCCACGACAAAGCCGGCTCCCGCTGTTGCCTCCAAGATGCTTTGCTCGGTGGATGCCCAGCCTCCCTGGGATAGCACAAGCACCACCTACCAAAATTCCAAGCGAAATATTTCAAGTACTTGCAAAGGTTTAAGTTAACCTTGGTTTAGAACTCAAAACATTTTTTTCTTGTATTTCTAGCACATTGTATTTTATAGTTAGAGCTGCCAGGACCAAAGTGCGCTTCCTACACCTTCCATTATTCCATAGCTACCAAGGCCAGGCTGGATGAGGCTCTGAGCAACCTGATCTAGGTAAAGATGTCCCTGCTGTTCGAGCCTGAATGTGCCAGCGAAATTACAGTACGATAACTAAGGAAAAATAAGGGAAAAGAAAACAGAAAATCCCATCTGAAAACCTTGCATTTCTCAGTATTTGATTGTTTTCTCAAACAGATGTAACACCGAGTATTACGTTCCATCATCAGCTCTGGTTGCATTCCACACTCCCATACTGCCGCTGAATTCATTCTTCCACGCCATTCCAGTGAATGCGCCACCGCTGGTTTTAGAAGCACATTACAACTTTTTATCAAAGGTATTTCCACCAAAAGCAACCAAAATCCTTCTTCCAGTCTGTTACCTCCCAGAATGCAAATAACTAAATTTTAGAAATTATGCCTAAACAATAAAGTGGGAATAACGCAACCCAAACGCTCTCAGCAATCATCTTTCTTACGGCTCCTGTGGCTCTACATTGCGACAGAAGAAGCTTCTCAGTCACAATTTATGGCCTTTGATCATAAATACCACTCAGGCTCCTACTTAAGGCAATTATACAGTAAAATATAAAAAGAGGTTAACAGTTCTACTTAGTTAGAAGAATGAGTAATTATTTCTGAAATTATTTTCCAGATACTACTCAAGCAGCAGTAGTAATGTATACACACGCACACACACATATACACATTTATAAATAAACGGACAGGTTCTTAAAGAAATTAAGTATTCAAGAAACATGCGAAAGGAAAAGCAATACACAGAGACATAGTGCCACTTCGTATCGGGTGCCAGATTTCCTACCCATTCCACTATTTCTAGATATCCCTGGATTAATTTTGGATGGCACTTTCCAACACTGCACCGCCTAAAGTGCCACTGCAATCCCTGCACCACCACGAACGGCCCGTCTCAAGTGTTGCACGACGCTGGATTTAGTTCGGAACGATACAGAAGGGCCTGGAAAAGGAAGCGGGGGAATTGCCCAGCGTTCCTACGTCAGCTCCGGCTGTCGGGAAGGAGTTTGCCCATGCCAAGGGCTGCCAGGTCGCGCCGGCACTGCAGCACCAGCCCAAGCAAGCGCTGCTGAGTCACAGGCACTATCATAAACTGCTTTGCAGAGCCCAGACATAAATCTCTCTAACACAATTACAGAAGCTCTTTATAGTAATTTTTTTTTTGATTTATCAAGCAGGAGGTACAATCAATCTAGTACGAGCACATTACACATGATGGCTTACAAACATTTTTTGCCAATTAAAAAGATGTTGTGGATTGCTCACATCCTAGAAGGTAAGAATACGCTCCCTTTTCCTCCATCGTTTCTAAAGGAGGATGAAATATTCACAGACAAGGGCAAGGAGCTGCTAGAGTGAAAGAAAACAATTTTAGAAACAAAGAACTTCCCTTGCGTCAATATTCCAGCAAATTCTGCTATGCAAGCTATCCGCTTGAAAGAGCGTTTTGTGAAGTACGAAACCCACTCCTCAAAGAAATGCAAGTCATGGAGCACAGATCAATAACCAACCCGGCAGCTAAAGGAAACCAAGGTTTGCCCTGATCATGTAATGCTGTTAGTGTGTACAACAACAACAAAAAATCCTTTCTCAATTAGAGAGAAGATAAAAAACTACAAATAAAAATTCTTACAGATAGAAAGTGTCATCAAAAACAATTAAGAAGTTACTTACATTGTAAATAACCAAGAGCCTAAATGCAAATTGTTTTAAAATCAAAGCAAAAAGTAATCGCCTTATGGCAAAAATCCTGCCATTTTTCTTGTTAAAAAAAAAAAAATTATTAAAAAAATCAGTAGAAACAGTCTGATGCTTTGTTTTCACATGCTCTGCCTGCATCTTACCGCCACGCACACAAGCATCTGACGACAGCAGATGGTACAAAATTCCAACCCAGAACCCGTGTCAGAGGTTGGCTAAAACCTCGCAGCGCCAGGAAACTTCGCCAGGAGAAGACAGGAGGAGCGAGAAACCCCACAGCTGGGGTGGCACTCCAGCCGGCAACAGGGATAACGGATCACGAACAAACTTCTTCTGTGGAAAGGTTATAAGGAAATTTACTTAATCAGAGTATGCGCAACACAGCAAAGAACCGTCAAACTTCCAGAACACGGGCTGAACTTTCACATGAGAAACAAGGCTTAGAGTCAAGAGACAGCACGGGACAGCCCAGACCCAGCAGCCACGGGGTGTTTCACTGCATTTGCTCCTCCCGTCCCGGAGAAAAGCAAGCAGCACCCGCCACCCCAATAACTGAGCACAGCCCACGTACAGAAAACTCCGGAGAACAGCACCACGCTTCTACAGAGAGACTGGCAGACATGCTGGAGTCCTTCAGGTGAAATTATGATCTAACAACCAGTGCCAGAACAGCTGGGGACGGGTGGGTCCTCTGAGGCACATTCAACAGCATTTCATAGAATCACGGAATGGTTTGGGCTGGAAGGGACCTTAAAGCCCACCCAGGGCCACCCCCTGCCCTGGGCAGGGACACCTCCCACCAGCCCAGGTTGCTCCAAGCCCCGTCCAACCTGGCCTTGAACCCCTCCAGGGATGGGGCAGCCACAGCTTCTCTGGGCAACCTGGGCCAGGGGCTCACCACCCTCACAGCAAAGAATTTCTGCCTCACATCTCATCCAAATCTCCCCTCTTCCAGTTTAAAACCCTTCTCCCTCGTCCCACGGGCTCCCCTCCCTGATCCAGAGTCCCTCCCCAGCTTTCCTGGAGCCCCTTTAGGGACTGGAAGGGGCTCCAAGGTCTCCCCGGAGCCTTCTCTTCCCCAGGCTGAACCCCCCCAGCTCTCTCAGCCTGTCCCCACAGCAGAGGGGCTCCAGCCCTCCCAGCATCTCCGGGGCCTCCTGTGGCCCCGCTCCAACGGCTCCGTGTCCTTCTTGTGCTGAGACATTTCAGCAATGTACAAGTTTTCCTCTGTGGGCCTCCATCTTGATAACACTGTTGCTTTCATACAGCAAAGTTCATTAGCTGGGACTTCACATTCACATTAATAACAGAAGATCACGGCCCATAACCAGAGATGCATTTCTGTGGGTAAAACCACCCGGGCGCCTCAGTGGCTGCTGCAGAAACTCCTCCTGCTCTGCCCCACCTGGGTTCACAGCTGCAGGCAGGACTTGGCAAGAAAATGGTGTTAATCCGAGGATTTCTTCTGGGAGAGCTTTGTTAGTCTCAGTAGTTCCCATTTTCTCCTTCAATGATCTCCATATGCTCATGTGCACGGAGGGGCCAGGAGGATGACCCCCGCGAGCAGCGAGCCCGGCGCAGACCCCACGCGCCCCCCGCCACGCCGGGCAGGGGACGGGCACCGCGCGACATGGAACCACAAGAACCACCTCAAATGCGGACGGAGAACACCCTCTCCCACGGCCGACAGCGAGATCAAGTCTCGGGCTGGAGACCCACTGGACCCTCTCGCCCTACTGTGCTGCACATGGACCATTTCACCCCATCCTACTTTTCGGCTAATTTTTAATTTTTTTCTTCTTTATCCTAGGCCTAGCCAGCTTTTTCAGCATGACTCTACCGGTTACAGGGTGTAATTTTTCACCAGAATAATTTTGCTGATACCTCCTGAAGATGCTTCCCTTTGGTAGGTACAGACACGTTTGCCAGCACCACTCCATTTACCGCCGGGAAAACAAGCTATTTTCACCTGAAAAATGTTATCGACATAACCCAAATCAATAGTTTAGGATTTAAACTAAATCAAGACCACATGCACGGATATATCTTCCTTGTGTGTTGATTTATATTGCTAAAAACGTCTGCGATCTTGCCTGCGACCAGGCTCAGCAATGACTTTGCATTCAGTTCATCGCCTTTGCTATCACGACTTAATTAGCTGTTATGTTTCCCTCCTGCTGCCCCACTACCTGGATGAGGTGTAAATTATCTGCTAAAAAATTTGTTTATACTTATCTTTGTTTTGCTTGGCAATTTAAAAAACTGAGACTGTTGAGCATGTAATTTAATGAGGCCAAGTTCTGCATAGCATCACATTATGTAAAATAATTACACTTTAAAAATGACTGCTATACAGAAGATTATGGAGAAACCTGTTAGTGCTAAAATTATTCTATTTATGTAGACAAACTTTGAAGTTTATTAATGAAAGTTTGCACTGAAACAGCTGTTCTGCTGATTAAATAAATTATGACTAAGTTTTTGTGTTCGCTCCCTCCAGCAGACAGCTATTAAAAAGCCGCGCAGACCAACTGCGTGAAAAGCACGAAACGCAGGAAGATGTGCAGCCTATTACACGAACAGGCAAAATTATAAGCCGAATTCAAACCATCCGTTGTTTTAAGTGGCTTTCAGACTTAAAAAAAGAAGATTACTATTTCTTTGGAGACGCAGATGAAATATTCTGAAGATTTCCTAACACTATGACCTGTCTTAAAATAACCTGCAGATTCTGTGTAAGAGAGTATTTGTGCGTTTGACTTATCAGATTTAAATGAGCAAGCGAATTAGGAGTGCCCAAAAAAACTGTCCTTGCCGAAACGAAAGGAGAGCTAGTTTTTCAAGCTTCGTACCCCATTTCCAAATTCGCAGTAGGTCACAAGTGGAGAAGAAAAAAAAAGAAAGGGGGGGGGGGGGGAAATCTGTCCCAATTTATTTCTCAAGCTCCAAAAAAAGCTCCGCAGACGGTGGCAGGAGAGCATCAGCCCCTCCTGGGCTGGGGCATTATCGCCCATTAGCACAGGGAGCCCTAAGGTCAAGAGAAAAAAAAAAAAGTAAATGCCTCCAGATCGGCTGCTGCACATTTAAGCTCAGCTCAGTCATAAAGATGAAAGAAGATTTGATCCAGCAGTAATAAACTTGAAAGGTTTCCCGCAAAGATGGAGCAGAAGTCAAAAGGAGGGAAACTTAACCTGAATACATAATGGCCAAATCATATGTCAAAGTATTTTGGTTTTATGAGCAGGTACAAATTCATCCGATTATCTCATTCTTTTCAGGCTTTCACGGATCCAGCTTCCTTAAAAGAAAGAACACGTAATAACTCAAGTGCTTTGCGCATTGTAATAGGAACATTAGGCAACGCCGTACCTTATTTTCCCCGATCTACGGAGGGCTGAAAAGCTAAAGGCAAACAAATATTTGTTTTCTGAGAAGCAATTTTCAAACCTCTCGGAACCAGAGGGCACAGCAGTCTTCAGTAAGAAGCCAGCCCAGGAAAGCAGCGCATGAAGAGCAGGCAAGACATTTTCCTTGTAGACAACTGAGTGGTAATTTTTTATATATATATACACATGCACATGTATATATATACGTATAGACAATTAATGCTGGTTTTCTGTTTGATAATTATTTATGTTTTAAAATAAGATCGATGTTGAAATCCAGGACGGCCTGTTCCATGCCGCAGCCTGACTCCCCGCAGCCTAGAAGCCGCGTATTTTCATTCATTGGGGTTTGATTGAAGCTCTCTGCTCCTCTGCTGCCAGGAGATCCCTTCAGTCCAATTCAGCGATTATCCACCCTGTGGAAGCACCCCTGCCACTCCTCCCTGCAGTTGGTGCTACACGCTGCACGCTATACATCCCTGTATAGACTGAGTAGACTTACGGTCCCCACGTTTCCATCCCTGCACGGCAGAGTGAAGTCAGCCCCCCTTTTCCGACAGCCTCCACACCCCGCACTCCTCATCTTCCAGGCTGCGACGCTTCACCCCTGACACCCTGCAGCCCCTTGCGGTTTGCCGCATTCTGCCTAATTTTGCCCCCCCTTTTGCAAAAAGCCGACACGAGCACTGACTGCGGCCCAGCGCGACTGACCTCACCGACGGCTGGCGTAAAAAAACTCCATCTCGCTCACCCTGCTTGAGAATTTATTGCAACCAGGCTCACATACCCCATCAGCCCTTCCTGACACCACGTCTGACTCCAAACACAACCTTGTCGCCACCGCTGTTGTCCAAGACATTGTTTTCTCGTTTGCCAGCGTACGTATGCATGCCCGCGTACATGACCTCCTATCTGATTAGCGAGTATTAATTATCCCACTGACAGTACGATGGGTTTGCACCCCCCCGTGTCTAACTTACCTGCCCTTGCGCTCAGCACTCCGAGCCTTTGAGAACCGTGGGTTTTACCAAAATCTATTCCATCCACAACCCCAGCAAAACCACGCCATGGGACCGCCCGCATTAACGCTGATTTCCAGAGATGTGTTTAAATTCAGACCGCAGGTAAGACCATTTGAAATATCTTTTTGAAAAAAAAACTTAAAGCCCAAAACTCCTCCGCTGAGAAAACCCCCCCAGCCTGTGCGTTTCTGGAGCACTACAGACCCATCCATTTAAAATGATTTTTGAGACATTTTACAGCCAGGTGCTTTATGCTCCGGAGCTGACTTTTCCTCTGGCTCCCAGCGCCCCGCAGCGCGTTAAGGACAGGCTGGCACTTACAAGGAACGGGCAAAAGTTGAAAGCGAAGGAAAGTGAAAGAATTTCGCCATAAACCGTTACCAACTTGCACTACATTGATCATTTGAATGCACCGTATGAGGGAATAAAAGCGGGCGGGCATAGCATCACCCCCATTTCCCTCACCACGCATACTGCTTTGCAGGTATATTATATTTATTTATATTTATTTAATCAGGACCCAGGCTGAATGGGAAACCGTGCTTAAGGAAAACCAACTGGGGAGACTTGGTAAAAGCTTGCGAGCGCCCAACTAGCAGCAACTGGCTGCGTGAAGTGGGGAGAGCGAGAGCTTTCCACACGTCTCCCTGCCGTCGTAGTCTTGTTAGAATATACACGGTTTTTATCTGTTCACGCAAGTTTTGAACACAGGTGCTGACAAATAAAACTCTTCCGCAGCCATTTCATGGTGTTTCTGAATTTAAATAGCACTGGACAATCTAAACTGAAGTACTTCTTACTGGGATACCTGAGCACGCTGCCACTTCTGCTCCTTAAAACGTAAACTCCCCCACTTCACGATCCTCATGGAGGTTAGTGGCAAAAAGCTAGGCAAATCTCAAGCAAATAGTATAGCCTCAAATAACGATAAAGTTGCTGTTCTCCCAGTATCAACAGAAAAACCCAATCCTTTTAATGGGACTAAACTGCTTATACAGTAAACAAACCCTGTAATCCGACCGCATCCCTGTACGGACACAGTCCGACTGCTTGCCTGGGAGAATTCAATTCTGCAGCGATAAGACCCCCCTCACTTAATCCCTCCATTGACATTTATGGCCAAAGCAGCCCCCGGGGCTGCCTGGCGAGCGCGGCTACCTGCGTGGCACCCGTGGCCACACCAGCTACCTGCGTGGCACCCGTGGCCGCAGACACGGACCTGCCTCCTCCCACCGCTGCCCACTCTGCGGGACACACGCAGGGACGGTGCGAGCCACAGCCTTGTAAACAAATTACCTACTGCTTTTAAAGCTAGCGACAAACAAAGAATCAAAGCGATCTGGGCAGCCTCCTGAAGTACCAGCACCTGGGTTAAGGTTCTGTCAACGCACGTGGTTCAAGTTCAAAGGCAGGGGACAGAGACCACCGTTACCAGCCGCATCCGTGTCCATGGCGTTTGGGCAGGCAACTGGTGCTCCTGCTCTGGGAGGCCACAGGCGGACGCTATAAACACCCATGGAGGTGCCGAAGTCTCTTCGTGCCCCGGACTTTGCTGGACTTCCACCCAAAGGGCCCCAGAAGCACCCGTCCTACACACCTGATTCACAACACAATAGGAAACGAGTGGTTTTGGCAACCTAAGCTATATGCAAATTGCATTATCCATGCAAAAGCACACTTCAAAATATACTTATTTTGTTTCCTAAGGACAAAGGAATCCCTTCTCTGTGGTTTAAGAAGATCCACCCTATCCCTAAACTCTACACATAGTACCATACCCCGTGTGTTCAGTTCCTTGGGGTTTTGGAGAGCAGGAGGTAACAAGCAAAAAATAATAATCTGCGCACATTCAGTTTTAGTATGATCTGCTTTTACATAAAAATAGCATCATCTTCATACCTAACTCTTCTTGCATTTGTTAAGCCACACAGCTGCTTGAGCAATTAATGAAAATTAAGTCTTTCCAATCGCTACATCTTGTATTTAGGTTAGCTATAACAGTCAAATACGTTACACAACCAGACTCAATCCTTTCTTCTTAATTGACATCAGGCATTACCAGGCCAGTAATTATATTTATGCATCTCCCTTAAAGGACAGAGGGATACTGACTGGCTGCATAGTTCAGTCCGCAGATTCCTTAATACTCCTGGTAGTACAGGAACAAATCAATCCCTGAATCCTTTCCCAGGGCTCCATTTCAGTCTTTAAACAGTAAAAAACACTTAGGATGCAAAAGAAGGAAAAAATGTTTTATTTGAACAGATGTTCATTTACCCTCTTCTTGAATCACAGACAGGATTATTTAGAAATGCGTGTTGGTTTGGCTTTTTCTTTTTTTTTTTTTTTTTTTAACCTAAAGGTTTTTTTGTTTGTCTTTTAAGTAAAGTACTTTGGGACTGTGCGTCCTCCACCTCAGGAGCCGGGGCTCACGGAGCAACGTGCACCGGGCCCTCCGGCCTTCAGCAGGTCCAACCCTGCTGCCCAAAGCAACGCCGATTAATTTAGGTCAGGTCACTTGGAGCTTTACTCTTCGTCATTTCGCTCCTTCCGTAAGAGGTTTGTGCGAAGCTGCCGAGAGCAAGCGCAGTCCCTGCGTGACTCACGTTCTGCCTCTTCACCCTGAGCTGAAAGGAAAACTTCAAACCAGGGCTGAGGCTGCAGCAAAACGAGCTTAAAGGGAGCGAGCCGCGGGGTCTCTCAGGCACCTGCCATTCCCCCTCATCACTCTACGTATCGAGTCAATAAGGAACCGTGTCCCAAAGGTACATCTATATCCCAAAAAGAAACACCAAGGCTTTCACAAACGCACGGAAGCAATAACGCTGTGCCCGCGTTACCAAGTGCATTAGCCCCAGGCCACCGAGCTGCATTCCACCAAGGAGGATTCAGCCATATTCCAAGAAAACATCTTATTTCAAAGGCAATGTTTTGGTTCCCATGATGTAACTAGGTGTCACCCACAGTGACTAACAGCAGGAGCAGACAAGCGCGCTTGTTCACGGCAAACGGAGCACACATCAATAGCCAGCCCCAAGTTTAACGGCTGACAATCCATCTCTCGGCCTGTCAGTAGGGATAATCGAGGTGTCAGCCCCACTCCGACACACCTGCAAAGAAAGACAGAACCAGTTTTGCTTTGAAAACATTTCAAAGCTTAAGCTACGTTTTCATTACCTTTTGAAAAGACAAAACACTTTTCAAAACTTTAAAGGGCTAATCAGCAGAGAGCCATCTTTAAAACTGAGTTCTTAATACATAAAATATTCTGAACAAACCATAATAACGCACGTTCTTTAGTAAGGAGATGCCTAACCATTCCTTTTGGGTTTTAAACATTTCTTACACAGTCTCCTGAGCCAGGAGAACCCAGGGCAGACATCCCCTCACGCAGCAGCTGACGCCGCAGGACGCTGGAGTGGTCCCACCTCAAGGCTGAGCCCCTCAAACTTGCCCAGGTTAGGGAAGCAACTACAGTAAGTCATTGCCGATAAAATAGCCTAATTACAACTAATTTTTTCTACTGTCTATATTCAAATTAGCAACTCATTTTAATGTAGCAAGACCCAAAAGCGTGTACTTTGATTCGTTTACTCTTAAACCTTTACAGGTCAAAGGAAAAGTCCTACATAACCACCGTGCCCACTAGAGCATGACCTTTTAAATTAAGTCCAGGTTAAAATAAAGGATTTACTTGTAAGATCCCCAAGAATCCCCCCCAAAGAGTTTCATTTTCAGCAAGGAATCACTTTTTCTTCCCCCCCAACAGAAAGAGGGTGCCAAAGACAACTGTGGCGTTACCAACGGCATCCACGAGAGAAACACCGGATGATCCGAGAATGAAGAAATTAATGCCTCGAGTTGCTAACGCGTACTTAAGCCGAATCTCAGACAAGAAAAAAACCATATAGCTATAGCTGTATAATACTGCACAACCACTGCAAAATATTGCACCTACTGGGGTTTGCAAATATTGGGGTTTATTTCAAATACCTGTTGACTAACTCGGTGCTATAGATGGAGCGCTGCGTCTACTGCATACGCGAGCTGAAACTTCTCCATAAAAGTATGCTGGCTTTCTCCAAAACTGGTTTGTATATCTACCACATTTGTGTTTATCTAGTGCCGAAATGCAAAAATACAACATCCTAGTTAAACCAGTGATGTTTTATTACTTTAATTACCCCACGGCATTTATTAAAGTATTGTTCGCGACAGATGAAGGGGGTATCTTCCCCCTCCCAAAAATGGATTTTCATATTCGATCCCCTCTCGAGAAGGTGAGAGCTACGAACGCATGAAAAAAGCAGAGGCAACACAGCGAAACTTGAACTCACTGTTCAGTGGCTGTGCCTCACGCACCCCCTCCCCAACCACCCCAGAAAAATGCCGTTTACGCTATTCAGAGTACGGGCGCGCAAGAGAATCTACCTAAATACCAGCAAAACTATGTGCTCGCACAGCTTCTCTGAAATAAATTACGTTCGGGGAATTTCTTTTAAAGAAGAATAATTGACCATCATATATCATAACTACAGCACGCACAGACATCTGTGCTGCGAGAAATGCTCCGCGGCAGAGGAGACCCAGACGCGCCTGCTGGAATACAGACGTGAACGTTAAGAACTTAAGTATTACAATGCCATGGTATGGATCAGGGGTTTACTTTTTTTTATGGTTTTTATTATTAAGGATCGCTGCTGCTCTGAAGAGAAAAGGCTGCACAACTTGAAGCTATTGGGGAAAAAAAATTTCAACTGACACAAGAAGCTTTACGTTGGAGGGCAGATAAAATATGTATAATTTCTACTGAGTACATTGATTTTTATTTTTTTCTCATTATCAACTCACCACATTTTTGTTTGGTTTGTTTCTTTGAAAAATAGGCTGTTCTTTTGGCCCCGGTACAGTGGCCCGGACTCTGCCCACGTCTCCTCACTCCATCCCTGAGGGAAGCACTGCTGCTTCTCCAAACCACCGCTTCACACCCTCCGCCATCCCCAGACCTTCTCCCAGCTGGATTCCTGTTCCACATGCCCACCTAATGCATAAGGTATAAACGTTTCCAATCACCTCTTTTTCTTCCTCCCCCTTCTAATATTAAAAATAAAGCCTGCATGCTCACGCTTGTGGATCTTCTGTCCTGCCGGGAACCCGTGAGTAAGGTTATGAGCTCTCTGGGATGACAGGAGAGATGTTCCTTGGGCCCCCGTTAGTTTTTCCTGCTCAACCGAGAAAATCAACTTTTCACCAAAAGATAATAATAGGCCAAACCTTGCAACAGCAGCACCCGACACAAGAAAGCCACAGTGGTGAAGGGTTTTGCTGGGTATTATTTTCTGGCAGGGAGGGTGGTTTATTCGTGCAGCTCTGCTGCCAACCCGTGCCCAGTCCCTCCTGGTATTCTACAACAGAATCCATGTGCTTTATCTAATCCAATGATGGAAAACAGAGAGGCACTATTCACAGAATCCCAGCCTGGCCGGGGTGGGAAGGACCCTCTGGAGATCATCCCCTCCAACCCCCGGCCAGAGCAGGGTCACCCAGAGCAGGTGGCACAGGAATGCGTCCAGGCGGGGTTGGAATGTCTCCAGAGACGGAGACTCTCCCACCTCTCTGGGCAGCCTGTGCCAGGGCTCTGCCACCCTCACAGCAAAGAAGTTCCTCCTCCTGTTGAGATGGAACTTCCCAGGGGCAAGTTTGTGCCCGTTACCCCTTGTCCTGTCCCCGGGCACCACTGAGAAGAGCCTGGCCCCATCCTCCTGACACCCCCCTCCTTGAAGTATTTATAAGCATTGATAAAGTCCCCCCTCAGCCGTCTTTTTTCCAGACTGAAGAGACCCAAATCCCTCAGCATTTCATAGAATCATAGAATCATTTACGTTGGAAAAGACCCTTGGGATCATCGAGTCCAACCATCATCTCCACTCTGCAAAGTTCTCCCCTACACCATGTCCCCCAACACCACATCTAAACGAGTCTTAAACACATCCAGGGATGGTGACTCCACCACCTCCCTGGGCAGCCCATTCCAGTGTCTAACCACTCTTTCTGGGAAGAATTTTTTCCTAATGTCCAGCCTAAACCTACCCTGCTGCAGCTTGAAGCCATTCCCTCTTCTCTATCGCTAATGACCTGTGAGAAGAGACCAGCACCAACCTCTCTACAATGGCCTTTCAAGTAGTTGTAGAGAGTGGTGAGGTCTCCTCTCAGCCTCCTCTTCCTCAAACTAAACAGTCCCAGCTCCTTCAATCACTCCTCATAAGATTTATTCTCCAGGCCCTTCACCAGCTTCGTTGCCCTCCTCTGCCCTCGCTCCAGCACCTCGAGATCTCTCTCATATTGAGGTGCCCAAAACTGGACACAATACTCAAGGTGTGGCCTCACCAGTGCTGAGTACAGGGGGACAATCACCTCCCTCCTTCTGCTGGTCACACTATTTCTAACACAAGCCAGGATGCCATTGGCTTTCTTGGCCACCTGGGCACGCTGCTGGCTCATGTTCAGCCGCGTGTCAATTAGAACCCCCAGGTCCTTTTCTGCCGGGCAGCTCTCCAGCCACACTGCCCCAAGGCTGTAGCGATGCATGGGGTTGTTGTTGCTCATGCCGTTAGCGTTGGCCCATCGATCCAATCCATCCAAGTCTCTCTGTAGAGCCTCCCCATCCTCATGCAGATCAACACTCCCGCTTAGCTTCGTGTCATCTGCAAACTTGCTGGTGATACACTCTGTGTCCTTCCAGTCCCTTAATTAGGGCATTTCTTGAGTTTAATCTTACCAGAGCTCCCTTTGAGCTCTTCACACACACAACCACCCGACACCACACAGCATTGCTCGTTCCTTACACGCACGATGGCTGGCGATGCTCAGGAAGGAACCTGCTCTCTTGGCCTTCAGGGGCATTTCCCTCTGGCCCCGGTCACTCTGAACACACCCTTGTGGTACATATAGAGGCCCGAGACCACGAACTGTTGCAGAATGTGATCTTCAAAATTACCTACAGGCAGCACCCGGACGAGGACGCAGCATGGACCTTGTCACTGCAGCACACGTCGGTGGGATCGGGCACCCTCCTGGGGACCAGGTTATCTCAGCGATGCACAGGCAGCAACACGCACAGTTTCCCCATGTGGGCTAATTGTCGTTTAAGACCGCGATACCCTGAAAACATGAACTTTTACTGTGTAAGATTAAATTCTATTACTTAGACTTAACTACCGTAGCAGAAGCCTGCCCTCTTGCAGGGGGAACAGAGGGGCGTTCCTTCATTTCAGCAACTTTTTTTAAGAAAGTCCTTATCCGTGTTGGAGTTGTGGTTGGTTTTGTTTTTCGTAAGACTGCAAGGTTATCAAACATCATCATCCATCAAGATTCGCTATAAAAATGAAGTCTTACCAAGAGTGGATGAGAAGGTGGAGCACGCGGTGAAGACACCTATGTGTCCCCAAAGGTGACAGCTACATGGGCACCCCCATGAGATGGAGAAACTTTTCCAAAGGGGAAAACCAGCCGCGGTCATTGTAAGTACCGCATGTGCGTTGTGAAGAAATAATCAGCTAAAGGTTAATCTATAACTTGTACACTTAAAAAACATTAAAGCCTTGCTCCCACAGAACGTGTGCTACCGAGTGACGTTTTGGTGTATTATAGCAACGTTACGTGCTACATTTTTCATTTCAGAGATTACTTCCACGTGTTCCAACTTTACATCAAATAATATTAGAGGCTCCTGGCCAGAGAGCTGTTGAAGAACTTCCAGACCAGACATCCGAACTTTGTTCAAAGTTTCTCTGTCATGAAAGTCTTTGCACTTCTATAATAATGGATGTGCCCCTTTTCTCTCTCTCTTAAGTAATTCTGAGGTCTTCAAAACAATTATTTCTAAAATGAATATACTCCACGCTATTCTGACAGAATTTATCTAAAGAAAAATTTAAACGTATAATACCCAACATCAGTGTCTTAATTTTTCCTAGTGAATCCTTTCATAACCACAAAATTACTATTGCAGCATCAGTACATTTACGGTATGTTCACTGGGGTATATCCAGCTACTATTTTTCAATGACATACGCTTGATTTACCCTTACAATGGCACTATTACAACATACAAGTTGCATTTCTTGCCTTGCATGCCACTAAATCAGCATCTCCGGAGAAAATAATCCCATATAATGGCTTTTATTACTAGACCTTAAAAATTCTTTAACATACTGGATTGCGCTGAAACAGACGTAGACTTGTGCTTTTACACTAAACGTCAGCGTCCTCCTGAGCACTCTGCCTGCTGGCATTTCTCACTGCGTGTTACCAGTCTTTCAAACGTCCCCAGTTTTTATCTTACTATTTACAATTAAAACACACTGCCCATCTGAAATGCGAGTGCTTGACCAGCAGAAAGCAGCAGGTCAGTTCCCCAGAGTGACGGTAGAGCCATACACTCCCTGTTCCAACCGTCTGTCCAGAAATAAGGTAAATGGCCGGAAGCGTAGCTCGCCGCCCCGAGCACCGTACACTTCCCCGTTCCCATAGTTCGGTGCCAATGGCACCTCAGAAATCATTCCACCCAGAATTACAGCACACCCCAACACGACAAACCTCTGCTTCTCCGGCAAACATGCGCAGCCCTCCAGAGTATTTGGAATACTCTTTGGGATTTGGTTCACGATATTGTGAACACACCATATTAAAACACTTAAAATTTAAAAATCTTGACGGAGCCTGGACTCGTCAGATCAAAAGGGACAAATATCAAAGCGCCGTGAGAAGCTCCACAGTTCACAGCACAGGGCCCATTATAGCAAACGTCATTACAAAAGTCTCAGTCTGTCTTGTTGACTTCACAGTCCCACGAATTTTGTGCCCGTAGTTTTGTACAAACCAAAAGTATTTTACCACAATTCACCACCTAAAATACTTAAAACTTTGAAACCCTTCAGCCTTAAAGCTACAGCAGCCACCTGTCAGTGTTCTACAGCGGCGATACCTGTGATCCCCCCATCTTCTTCTACTGACCCTTTAGGAAACTCTAAATATTTCCTTCGAGCAGGATGGGAGCACGCCTTTCACTGGGCTGCGGGTAAAAGCATGTGCAAGTACCAGAGCATTTATACACCCAACAAATGTAGCATTTGCAAAAAAGGCCAGTTCAGTTGAGCACTCAATATATGGTTATCAAACAAGATTATTATTTTTTTTTTTAAATCTTATTTTAAATCAAATTCATCTGAGCTGAACCCAGACATGGACCTAAAATTAAAGGGTATTTACAATTATTTATCCCAAACCAGCCCACTCTCCGTATTGCAGGTCAGTAACGATCATTCTGCTTCAGTGGATGAAAAACCAGTTCTCCAGAAGGCGGCTGTGTAAATCTCGAGGTAGAGGCTTCCCAAAAGCAAAGACAACTATTTTGGGAGGGGAAAGTTACTTTAAAAAAAAGAGGAAAAATTGAAGCATTTCTTCTACCCGCTGTATACACATGTATACGTGTATATCTCTTTCGCACGAGCACCCAGCTCTAACCCCTGGTCAACCTAAGTTTAGAAACACAAATAACATCCCATAATTGCATAGCTGAAAAATATATCTAGGATCTATTTCTGAATAGAAAAACTTCTTATTTTTCTCTAGTAACTGCAGATTTGTTTGTAAATTTACTTAATTTAAGTTGGTTTCCTTTTCTTCCATCCCAGTAACAGCTGCCCAACCACCAGTCAAAATCATTGTATTCTGCCTAATTTCTATTCAATAGAAATAAGTTAATTGCAGGCAGCTCTTCATCTGCAATTTCGCAGTGCTAATACGCACCAGCCATTTTGTCTCCAGCATGTGACACCAAGAAACAGCTGTCTCCAGCCCACTTCTCTGTTAGCGTATCACATAATTTAGGAAAATCAGCTCAGACGCAGAACGTAGCAGTAACGGCCGATTTTTATCATGGGAAATCTACTTGCACAGACAGGACCGTTACCTGATTTTTCAGATTCACTATTGCTGCTCTGAGTCAGCAAGATTTCTCTTCCCTCGTTAAATCCCCATCACTAACGTGCCTATGCTATTTCCACACTTCCTGAGTAGTTAAGTATTAAAAAGAGGGCTGAAATACTGTGATTTCAAAGGGAATAAAGCAGTTGCACCATACAGCTACTATTCCTTATATTTTCAATTAAAGGAAAGAAGGGCACTCATTTGCTCAGGCCATTCCAGCTGTACTCTGTGGGACCATCTAACGATGGATAATAACAGTGTAAAGGCTAACAGGTGCCATTCTCCCCCTTTCCAGGGTGCCCGCACCAGGGAGCAGACAGGGAACAATCCATCACCTGCTCCAATGGCAACATCCTGCTGCCAAATGCCAATTACCTGGGGTTCTCCTACGACATGTCACTGGAACCAAAAATGACAAATTCTTAAAGCCAAATTTAATTACTTTGGAGTCCAGCTTTAGAGTCCTCAGCACAGGAAGGACATGGAGCTGTCGGAGAGGGGCCAGAGGAGGCCCCGGAGATGCTGGGAGGGCTGGAGCCCCTCTGCTGGGAGGACAGGCTGAGAGAGCTGGGGGGGTTCAGCCTGGGGAAGAGAAGGCTCCGCGGAGACCTTGGAGCCCCTTCCAGTCCCTAAAGGGGCTCCAGGAGAGATGGGGAGGGACTCTGGAGCAGGGAGGGGAGCCATGGGACGAGGGGGAAGGGTTTTAAGCTGGAAGAGGGGAGATTTAGATGAGATCTTGGGAAGAAAATTTTCACTCTGAGGGTGGTGAGCCCTTGGCCCAGGTTGCCCAGAGAAGCTGTGGCTGCCCCATCCCTGGAGGGGTTCAAGGCCAGGTTGGACGGGGCTTGGAGCAACCTGGGCTGGTGGGAGGTGTCCCTGCCCAGGGCAGGGGGTGGCACTGGGTGGGCTTTAAGGTCCCTTCCAAGCCAAACCATTCTGCGATTCCACTTTTGAGACTAATGGTGAAACCTGTTTCCAGGAGGCTCTCTCTTTGCTGCAAGGCTTTTCATCAGCCCACGCTTAAAAAATAAAATCTCCAGGAGTTGTGATTATTTCACACTTAACAGACTAACTTGAAACTTCCTCCTCCTTTTTTTCTGTAAGATTTCATGCCCTCTATCTGTGCTTTGTCCATGTAACCCAGAGAATACATCTGGTACAATCCAGCCGTGCAGAGTGTGCTAGGGCTGTGCCGTGATACCATTAAGGACTAAGATGAAAATTTCCAGGATGCTTTCAGACAAAAAGAAACTGGGAGATGTGAGGCTCTGATGGAGATGTCCAAGTGATTATTACCATTAAACTTCATTTTACTTCTTAAATAAAATGGAACAAGCCAATTCATAGCCTTGCTGTGAGAACACAGATAAACTCATTACTGCTGCACTTTGTAATGGGGATAATTCACCTTCTTTTGTTTCATTTGCAAATCTCAGTTATCTAACAACCAAGAGACATAAAATGGCTAAGAACAAGGGAAAGCAGATTTCTAACGAGATGCAGAATATACCTTCAGATGCATTCTTGCTTCTACTGCAAACTGTTTTTAGCACCTATAGATCTGATGCATCATTCTAGTTTTATCCCAGTTACTAGTACGTGGCATCTGAAAAAATATGATGATTTAGGCACAGGGAGGAAGCAGGGATGTCTTTCTTTTTATCCAGAGTATTTAATTGAACCAGGAAATACGCACTATAGAGCATTATTAAATTCAAACTGGAGCTTTCTTCCTTGAACTACAGTTTACATTGCAGTAAATAAGGGGTGCGGAACAGGTATGCATGATAAATTAATCAAACAGAACAAAAATGAATGAATAAATAGATGATTATACTTCAGTAATGTAAGTAAAAATATTAATGCATGCAATCATCCACTTATAAATAAAACAAACTCCTTAAATACAATATTAAAACTGTCTGGCCAAGCATTACCCAGACTTAAAGAGTCAACATTTTCATCACAAAACACCCTCCAATTTATTCAAGCTCATGAAGACACACAAACCCTCATGACATAAATCCCTCTGCCCTCCTTCCCTTCCCTCTCCGCAGTCAGGGTTTAACAGCCTAAACGGAAGAGCCCTTTCGCAATAAATACGTATCTCCCCGGACATTTTGGCTATGTAGACATTGCATTTTCATAGGTCTTAAGACATCACATCAGACACCTAAAAGTTTATAAGTGAAACCCACTGCCCAAACGACAGCGCAGAGCGGGCTGAAGTCCCCTGTGTCGATGCCCACCAGCCCAGGCACCCCGCGCCCCAAGCCCCTGGAACTCTGCCTCTTCACGCCATTCACAGCGCTCTCACAAACGGTGATACGATATAAGACCGGACCTACCCAGGCTGCAGAACAGCATTATACTTCGACTTGTTGTCAGTTAAGTTTCACAGCAATGTTACTACTACCGCTGCTTAATGAGCTAAATTATACAGAGTTATAAATGTATACGTACAGAATTGCACCACAATGTAAAAAGTCAGCTTTATTTAAGCCTTCATAGATGTGTCCTCGGGCTCCTCAGGACCCCCAAGCCAATCCCTACTTCCTTCCTCAGTGTGCAAAGACATACTTTTATAAGTATTTTTTTTGAAAAGAAAGCCAGTAATGATTTAAAGCTTGTTATTCCCAATGCAAGCTGAACAGTGTTTATGCTTATCAATAAAACATGAAGCGTTCATTCCCATGACTTCCCACATCTCAGGTGAGACTCCTCTGTTAATGCTCTCTGGCATTATTATACACACAAAACCAAATTAACAAACAAAAAAGGTGGAGAAGAGGAGGAGGAGGAAGAAAGGATGAAGGGACATGCAGGGTGTGTTTCATTTTAAAAAGGAAAAAAAAATCTTATATTTGATTGTTTGCCATAACTAGTAATTTAAAAGATAACTCTTTTCTACATGCAAATCAACATTTCCACAAGACATTTTGCAAATGCTTAAACACAAGAGGCACATGCATTTTCATGGACTTTTAAGCTCAGAAAAAGACCACGCCGCTTTTCAAAATTTTAAACATCTGTGCTCCAACACCTATAACTGCATCCTGAAGCCAAGAAACAAAAGATCCCCTAAGAAATATTAACCTCGCCCGGCGCTGCAAACCCACCTCCGAGTCACACTGAAGGTTACTCCTTGCGGAACCCCAGAGCTCCTGCACGGCAAAACTTTTTGCTTTTTGTGCTTTGCCTTAGCCTATAAATTATTTAACATGTAAGCTGTAATTTTTCCATATTTTATAATGGAAAGAAACGCAAACTCATTCAATGTACAAACGTAAGTAAAACTTTAATCAGCGAACAGCGCATTTGGTATTTTCACGTTGTTAGATTTCCTACCGAGCAAGCCATCTGGTTTGGGGTAAAACCATCGCTGTTTGCAATATGGAGACATTCTAATTAATGAAGTAAAAATAGCAATTTGGCTTAAGAGGCTTTGGCAATTCATAAACATACTTAAGTCCGTCCATTTATCACACAGGTTCCTCTCACCACGGAAGGTCATTTGAGCAGAGTATGAATTATGGCTTTGCTTTGTTTACGGAGCTGCAACTGGGGTCCAGCATCACCCAGCCGGTGCCCCAGCACCCTTCCAAAAAGGGGCTTTTTTCCCCTCCTCCTCCTACATTTTTATGACAGTAATTCCATCTCTTTAGGAGCACAGAACAGACACTTGCTGAACTGTGTACGATCGTACGCACAATTCATAAACCTACCTCAAAACGTAAAGGCACACTGCCTGCTTGATAGATATCCTAGATTAATTACCCACATTGATTATCGGCTCTGAAAAAACCGCAAAAACCCCCCACCCACGCGGCCAGGGGCCACAAAGCTACTAAGAGCAACTGCCGAATTAAAAAGAACTCTCTTCCCGTGCAAGTATGTTTGTGTTTATTTTTATTACTGCAGTGCTTGGAAGCCTGAATTGAAATGAGGGTCCTACTGCGTTGGCAGCTTGTACAAAAACACAGTAAGAAAAAACCCTCTCCATAATAAATTTATTAGCTTAAGTCCTGCTCCTACGAGACCCACTGTCAGCACCGCTGCCCGGAATTTTAGACACAAGGACAAGTCGGGGTTTTTCCTGGCATGTACAGGCACACACACTGCTTAAGAAAGCATATAAACCACCATGTGGGTTATTTTGGAACATAATGAATCCTAAATAAGTTCAGGCATCAGTGACAGAGATATCTGTACCTTCATCAGCTCAGTCCTTCTATTACCACCAGAAAGAACCAGGGACATCTAGTCTGGGATTCAATTCATCTTGTCTCTGTCATGAGGAAAAAGTGGCACCTTATTTCATAGAGGGGTTTGGGTGGGAAGGGACCTTTAAAGGCCACCCAGTGCCAGCCCCTGCCCTGGGCAGGGACACCTCCCACCAGCCCAGGTTGCTCCAAGCCCCGTCCAACCTGGCCTTGAACCCCTCCAGGGATGGGGGAGCCACAGCTTCTCTGGGCAACCTGGGCCAGGGGCTCACCGCCCTCATTTCTTCCTATTGGCAACAACTCACTATTTTGTCTGGAGACACCTATACTGCGCAAAGTTATGTTAATCAGAAACTATATCCTTTGCTTTCTCTCTTTTTTTTTTTTTTAAAAAAGGTGGGAAGGTGACTGTATGACAAGATGAATACCTGGAGTAAAAAATTGTGTCGCTAACAGTATTTGGAAGTTATACACTATGTTTTATTCATCAATTTTAAAAACACTGTACCTATGTAGTTAAAATATAGTGATCATACAGCT
This sequence comes from Rissa tridactyla, assembly GCF_028500815.1. NCBI lineage: Eukaryota > Metazoa > Chordata > Aves > Charadriiformes > Laridae > Rissa > Rissa tridactyla. The sequence continues at coordinate 4,402,774 of NC_071484.1, read as the reverse complement.
GGACGCAGAAACTGAGGCATACAGGAACTTCCTATGTCACACTGGGGAAAAAAAGGTGCCATCACCAAACCCAGAGGTTTCTGCAAACGACAACATCAGCATGGTCCCTGGGTGCTCCTGCTTTTCTCAGCTGAAGCATTCATAACACAGATGGTACGGTTCAGCCTTTAGTTACTAATTTCCTACTAAGAAAGAATATGTCCAAGTTATAAAAGTCCCTGGCCCCCACACTTGTGAAACATCCAGCAGTATCTCCGTCAGCTGTATGGGCTCCTGCGGCGCCCGGCATCTTCTCGCCTGCCCTGGCCCCCCTGGCAAGCAAGGTGCAGGCACTGGGCTGGGCAAGAGCCCCCAGCTCGGAGAGCGGCCACCATCCCAGCACGGCTCCGCTTGGCAGCGCTGCCTGCTCCCTCCGGGGCAGAGTCTGGGGCTTCGGGGCTGTGTTTCTAACAGCCACCACCCAATGTGAAATTTAGGAGCCGGCCTCCTGCTGAGCTCCATGATTTACAGACCTGCTGTTCAGGTCTGTGGCGCAGGGCACTCATTTTATGCCCACCTGGTAATCAGCTTTTGCTCTTCAAAGTACAGTCATTTATGTCAACATGCTATTTGGCAAAACCCTTTGTCCGCTATTACATACAAGTGTCCACATGAAAGACAGAAGTGATTTTCTTCTTCCTTTAGAGTAAAACTGACTGCACTTCAGGCTTTCCTGCTTAGGTGCCTCCTCTCCCACCGCTCAGGTTCTCACCAGACATTTATCACCTCCCAACAGAGGATCTTTCCTTTGGAAGCTCTGATTTTCTTTCTGCTCTGCATTCGTTATGTATCGTCCCTTCGGTTTCAGGCTAAAAGAAAGTCACAGATAGCACTAAAGAGAATGAAATACAAAGTTATCCTGACCTTTTTCAGATTAAAAAATAATTCGTGGAGTTCTGTTACCTTTTGTACCAATTCCATGTGATAATTAGTGCAAGGTAAGAGCTAACAGGAGGGCGGACACTCACTTTACAGGCAACTTATCACAAAGCTGTTACAGAGCTGTTCCTACAGTGGGTGTCAGCCTTCCTGTCGATTGTGATTTCCCCCATTTAAAACAAATTGTATCTGAAGTTTAGAAATACACATTTAAGTGTTGATCATCACAACTCAATTTCCTGCTTTGTGGGTTAATCACTGTGCTGTCCCACAAAACGGCTCAGCTATGGCTCAATACTACACACTTTATGAGCAGCTTTCACTGAAAATGCTTTTTAAAACTGCTCCAAGTCTAGAAAAAGGACCCTAAAAACTTCTGAGCAGGTTTCCCTATACAGGAAAACATTTTAAGCAAATTCTTTGTGGCCAATCTTAAGCACCTTTTCATTACCCACATTTTTCCTTCTTATAGCTTGCTGCGAACAACAGACAGGTGACAACACAGCATTTAGAACAGCCTCGGGACTCTTGCGTGTCCTACAAACCCAGCTCAGTGCATGTTTTATAGCTCCTTTCCCCCTCCTCCCATCTGCACGACGGCCGTGGATCACCACTCGCTGCACTGGGAGGAGACTCAGGGACATCTTGGTGCCCACCCCAGCAAGTTCCTGCTTTGGCACGTAGCACGGCCACCATGGGACCAACCTCACCTACCATCAACCCTACTCATCCCATTCAGAAAGAGAGCTTCATCTTAACCTCCTCTTTAAGAGTCTGTAATGTAAGTTTGTATACATCATTTTTAACTTGAAATATTTATTTTCAAAAGTCAACAGGAAACTAGATAACTCAGTTAAGATTTTTACATATAAGGCAGATTTACAGAGATTTAATTACGACTTTAAAATAATCATAGTGGTCTGGCTCCTCATATGCTCAATTATTAAGCACTTCACACGCTGGCAGCTCAGGAACTTTTTGAAATCGCACTTCTATAGTTATTATCTACCTTCCCTTTCCATGAGTTTTGCTGAGCAGAACTTCCCAAACCAGGGGCTATAAATCTCCCAGCGGCTGCAGAGGTCTGCGGCATTGCACGAAGAAAGCAGCAGCAGCACCATTTTAGTTAGCCTGCACTATTTACACCCTTCTAAATTACTGTAAAAATCCTCTTCCACATTTTATGAACATTTCCCACTATCACTGATGCAGGTAAGCAACTGCCACAATTTTAACATCAGAATTACGTGACGTGAAATAAAAGGGGTCTTTAAGCACATCCAAGCTGGCAGCGAACCAATCCTGGCAAAGGCTTCTTGGCTGCACTCCTGCCTTACAGCTCACACCGGTATCCGAAAATCACAACATCTTCCGGAACGTACAGGTTAAATTAGGAGATGGAGTTTTGAATTTATTTTCAGGGAGGATGTTTGGTGAATTGATATCCTCTGTGTCATGAAAATGGGTCATTTTTAATGGGTTTACCTCTTCATTGCCATTATTTTACATATATTTTTACATCACTGGCCAACGAAAGCCAAGTACCACACCACAAAACACTCACTAATTAGGAAAAACACTTCCAGCCCGAAAAAGTGCTCATGTGACTGAGCTTTATACTACAAATAGAACACATGATGAGCACAAACAAACGCGTAACATAATAAAATGTTACTGACTTCTAATGCTGGAAAATGCATTGGAAAATTAAAATTAGTTTTAACTTCGTCAGAATACTGATAATTCACTGAAATTCATTTAAAACATTAAGACTTCAGAGAACTCTGCAATGCCACTTTATGTTGGTTGTAACTTCACAAATATGTTGAATACTATATGAATAAGGAATCCACACTAGTAAGATCATAAGGAGAAGAAAGGAAGACAGCAAGGTAAAGAGCAACTTTTATGTCAAGAATGTACTCACTGCTTGATAACTATGAGTTTTTTGTTCATATACCTAACAAGAAATTCATGTGCACATCAAGAGAAGAACATGTTAATTACAGTTCTTACATAGAACAGCCTGCAAACCAGCTGCCTCTAAGTTAAAAATTCGGATTTCTGGAGATCCTCCCGTTCAGAAATAAGAGGAGCCGTTCTCCTGTTACACAGACACTCATCTCTAGGATTCCACCAACGGACTTCAGGAGATTCTCCCCAACTTACCTGCAAATACGGAGGAAGTAAAACATCAGCACAAAGAAACCGTGCTCAGTGAAAGAGTTCTTTAATCCTAGATCAGATCCGCAGCCAAGGCCTGTGGACATCTTTGAGAGCTCACAGTGTTTACCCAAGGAAGCTCATCCACACGCCCTGAAAGGGGCTTTTACAATGAAGGACGGAAAAGGCAGGAGCTCTTTCACAGCGTTCTCCTCTTGCTATACCGGCCAAGACCAACGGCCAAGCCATCCTCTCTGTTGTCAGCACTGTTTTACCCCCAGCACGTGCCAAAGGATGGTGCCAGCCCAGCACGGGCCAGGAGGACACCTTGCGCACAGCCCAGGCGACCCCACCACCCCCCCTCTCCCTGGCTTCTCCCCTCCGCAGCCCCAAAGGCCTCGTCCCTTCACAGGAGCCTCACTGGGCTCCCCGGCCCCTTGCTCGCCCTCCCCGCTGGAGAAGCGGGAGGAAGGCCAGCGCCGGGCTTTCTGTCATGCACAGTGTCCTAAAGAGGCACATTTGGAAAAGCCCCCTGTGAGAAATCATTACTGTTGCCGAGTGCAGTTACAAAACACTGACAGGCTTTTCTGTCCCAAAAAGACAGACAAACCCCAAAGTTGACATTAACCTCTTGTGCACCGCGATGCCCGAGAACGTGCATTTGATACACTTACCCACTGACCAAACAGCCAAGAAATAACCGTATAAGAAACATACTCAACATGAATGCATTAAATTTACATACAATTTACATTTGTCTGTTTAAATCAGAGAAGAACAACGTAAATTTAGATTCTGTAGTTTTCCAAAATACACTTCTCTTATTTGTTATCCTATTGAATTTAAAAGGAACTAGTTAGAACACCGGATTTCAAACTCCTCTAAATTTAGTCACTTAAAAATGCAGGTAATCACACAACAGGATTTTCAGAAGTGCCCAAAAAGCCTACATACTACTCCTCCTTCAATAGATAAGAGCTCCTGGAAAATCTGACAAAAGTAAGGTTATAAATACTTCTTTTAAAGTGGCCCACGTCCAAAGAATTAATTTATCCCAATTGAAAGTTGGATCAATTTGTTTAGTAAAATGAAAATTCCTCTTTCAGTTTAAGCTTGTCACACTGTGACTAAAATAGCCATCCCAGTTTTGTTAAAATATGGGTTTATAAAATACAGAGTCAAAAAGCTCAAAGTCAGTGCACGATACTTTTCTGCAACTGTAACACTAGAAGTGCTATGATATGCAGTGTGGGAAATACCTCTCCTAGGAAAACAGGAGAGAAAATTAAGAAAACTGCCTTGAATTATTAAGCAAATGATTATGACAGGGCCTGCTTCGCTGTCATTACGTGCTCTCAAAGTAGCCTCTGCTTCATGGGAGTTTTCTCTCACTGTGCCCTAATTTTCTGGAAGTGGCTCCAGGTACGGCTCCCGCAGTTACCCCAGCTCAGCCCTTCCCAAGCGCGATGGAAACGGGAAGGAACCAACACTGCGCTCCCTCCCCAGCTGTGGCAGAGAATAAACAAAGAAGTTTTATTTTCACGACTTCACATCGATTTTGAAGTGACGATCTTCCCTCTGGAGTGTGGCAAGAAGAGGTAAACTTTGTCAGCCATACAGAGAATAACCAGGGACAAATGTCTCCGCTTAACGGCAAGGACATGTCTTGGGCACGTGCAGTGAGCAAAAAGTTCTTCTTTGTTTGATTGTCAATAAAGAGAAGATAAAGAATAGCTGGATATTCAGCTTATAAACTGTTAGTGGGCTTTTATGGTGCAGGCCAGCTTCCAGGCAGCATTTCCTAGCTAAGGATCATTTATCAGCCATTTGGATCAGCAGACGGCACTAGAAGGCAGCTGTAGTGTTTAGACACCTGGAGTTCAAATTTTTCTTACATTTTAGAACTTTGAGCTACTGAAGTCTTTCTAGATGTCTGCATTTAATAACATAGCATTGTTGTAAACTTTCAAACAAGTTTTGTTCATGTAACTTACTATTTAAAAATACAAACGCTTTTTGAACTTGACTTTCTAAACAAACAAGAAAAAAAAAACGCAGAAACCCCACCAAGAATGCTTTCCATAGCTTTTTAGGCCTTTTAATAAAACAGCGTTGGCAACTCAGTGATCAGAACAAGAGATTTCACTGTGAACAACTTCAAGGAATATTTTAAAAAGTAAGTGGATGACTCAATCATTTAAATCAGACAAGAACAACGCGACGAATAAATCATTTAAATGCACTATTAATTCTTGTGGTATCTGTGAAAGAAAGCGTTTTAATATAAGTTAAAAGCAGTATAAATTGTATTCGGTATAAATTAATGTATTAATACTTCACTTGAAATGGTAATAAAAGAAAACCCAAATATAAATTAAATGCCTCTTTTTAAATCAGTATATTGGAATCACGAGGCAACCCGGGATCTTCATTTCTTCCTCTGAGAACGGAGCAAAGGGCCACTTCATCACATTATGTTTTGTCTCGGGGGAGCGCCGATGGTTGAGAACCACCCCAAAGTGTAACAAATGGCTTCATGCACCACTTTACCATAATTCACCTAACAGAAGATGCTGATTTTCAAACCTGTTTAAATGACACAAAACACCTTCTGCTAAGATCTGGACGCCTTGTCAAAGCTTCTTGTAAAATCACGTCCTCAGCTTGCTTAGATTTTGGGGCTGGTTTCGTACACTAAGAGAGTATGGGTCGGTTTCTATACCAATCACGTCCTCAAGAAGAAAACAATGATATAAAAGCAAAAATAAATCCTTCCACATCAGAAAGATCTCGCGGCAAAAGTTTCCACAATTCCCTCAAATAGGTCATTTAAAAATGGAAGCTTTAGCAAAAATTGTCCGTGTGTTACCTAAAAATATATCCAATACTAAAAAAAAAAAAGTCCTTATACGCATGTTGAGAGAGTAAAAGTTTCTGTGCATGCAATAGAAACAGTCTGAAGAGGAGAAGCTTCTAAAGCGATGACAGCTTAAAAAAAAAAAAACAATCCTCTTAGACAGAAAAGATAATTTTCCCATTAAAAGTATTAGTAAGTACTAGACACTTACTCTTCCTTAAGGAAAGAAGAAAAAGGGAAGGGCAAGCGCAACTCCGATAAGGAGAATGTAATAACAACATTAGACATTGATTTGCCAACACTTAGTACAGGTACTTCATGCATCAAAGAGCTGCTTATATGAATAAAGTTAAACATATGTCTTCGCAAAACCAGTAACTTTACATACATAGTGCAGAGCTGGGAGCTGCAAAGGCACGTTACAAAAGCCACCCTGGCAAAACCATAGAAAAACCCTGGAGGCTGGGAAGAGGATGCAGAAGGGAGACGATTTTAACCTTTACCGAATTGAGTTTGATCACATTTGTATACATCACGCATGAGAACAATTCCCTATAGACGGGTAGGTTTTATATAAGCTGGCCAATATTCAGTGCACAGAAATCCCTCAAAAATAAAACTATGAATCATAGCTGGAATATAATTCTAGGATGGAGCGACATGGTTTCAACATCTGTCAATGTAATAAACAAATGCAAGAATCTGTATCAACACTTCCCATGGATAAGTCACACTGAATATAAATAATATTTATCTTTAGGAACTGGAAAAAAAAAGTGATATAGAAAAATACCACATCTTTGGTGGAAATTTATGTAAAGGGATGCTTAGACTAATACAGATTAATAATATTGAGGAGAGCATGATGAAAATGGATCTGGTTAACAGACATGCAAGGCCAGAGGGTTCAGCGCTGACGACAAACCAACCTCCTCAAAACGCACCCACCACGGACCAGCAGAACAGGCTGTTTGCCCTCTAGTCACGCTCCAGACACTGACAGGCCACCAGGGATCCAGCAACCGGGTCCGCACACGCAAACCAGCAGCCGGTTGAGTGGAGCTGCTCCGTCACTGTTATGAAAGTACAAGCTGGGCAGAGACAGGGAGCACTGGCCTGGCCCCGAGTGGCAACTCCCTGCACTTCTTGCAGCATCAAGCAACACGACCTTACATTTATCAGAGAAATGAAAAATAATTCATGAGGTAGGCTTTGTTTCATTTTTTTTGAGAATACTCCTACCACGCTGTAAGAGAGAACAATTCCAGCTGGCGGAGAGGTGTTTGATAACCAAAAAAATCATAGAACAGTTTGGGTTGGAAGGGACCTTAAAGCCCACCCAGTTCCAAAATCCTGCCCTGGGCAGGGACACCTCCCACCAGCCCAGGTTGCTCCAAGCCCCGTCCAACCTGGCCTTGAACCCCTCCAGGGATGGGGCAGCCACAGCTTCTCTGGGCAACCTGGGCCAGGGGCTCACCGCCCTCACAGCAAAGAATTCCTTCCTAATGTCTCATCTAAATCTCTCCTCTCTCGGTTTAAAACCCTTCCCCCTCGTCCCATGGCTCCCCTCCCTGATCCAGAGTCCCTCCCCAGCTTTCCTGGAGCCCCTTGAGGGAGTGGAAGGGGCTCCAAGGTCTCCCCGGAGCCTTCTCTTCCCCAGGCTGAACCCCCCCAGCTCTCTCAGCCTGTCTGTCCATGTTTTGCACATGGAGCACAGAACCGGTGCACAGTCTCTGCCCTTCCTTGTTGAGAAAGGTCACGAAACTGCAGATTGTTTCTTAACTGTGAATAAATACCAAAATTAAACTTCAATTTAAAAAAAGCTAAAGAAAAAAAAAAAATCAGCAGTACTGTGAAGTCCCTGAAACTTCCTCATGATGATCTGATGTACCTTTGCTAAAGCTGTTTCAATTCCTGCCACAGCAGCAGCACTTCCAGGTTGGCATTTCGGACCCTGCCAAGCCAGAACCACCCTGGGACATAAGTTCAGCTTGTCTTATAGCCAGAGTATATGCACCTCCTCTCAAAGCCGACTCTGACACGCAGACGCATTCTAAAGCTTCTTTCAGAGCAATACCCACAACTCTCCTGCCTGTCATCACACCTCATCCCTCTTTTCCTATATTCTTTGCTGCTTACTTTGTAACTGGATAGTTGAAAAATCAAACATATTGAAAATGAAATTTAATAAAGTAACAACCTAATAAAACCTTCTGCCATTCAGTTCCAGTCTCACTTTGACTTTTATCATCACATTTAGAAGCTTGAAGACAAAATGAAATTATGAGCCGAGAGGCTGATTTTGCATCCTGAGAATTCACAGTAGAGCTGGGAACAGACTCCCTCTATCCCACACAGCAATTAATAGTTCTTCCTTCCACACTACTTTATAATATTCAAAGGACACGGAGAAGAACCTTCCTTCCCCCTCCCCAAATATAAAACCCACAACTTTGGCATTGTAGCACCTCTGCCACGAGTTCTGCCGCTCAAAGTTTCTACTTTATATTCTTCATATTACCTATACTGTGTAAAAAATTACATATTGTTGCCAAAAGATTATCCTCTTGTGGTCTCATTGAACCTATTCCTACAAGTTAATCAGAGAAATGACACTGAACTATAAGCCTTTCACAAATCTCTTGATATGTAGACTCCAAAAAAAGCTAATTTTAGTACTAAAAGTCACGAAAAGCCACCTTGAAAGAACGTTTTCCAGAGAGATGAATTCATTCCTAAGAGATGAACTCAACTCACCCACCCCATGAGTCGCACCCTCACACATTATACAGCGAGAAAGAGACCTGCCCAATTCATCCATCGATGTCATTTATTGCTTGGAAAATCTTACTGAAATTGTGCCAAGCCGTGTGATGAGAAAATTCACCAGCTAATTAGTAAAGGAAATTACCTACGGCTTTCCATGATTGACACCGATTAATTTGAAATCCTTGCAGGCAGAATTTCACTGCAAACAGAAATTACAGTTTCAGCATTCAATAAGAACAAAAATACAAAGCCTGATATTTAGCTTGAACTTTTCTCCATTTTAATTATCTTTCCTGCACATTAAGATGTTTGCTTGGTTTTGTGCCACAGCAAGTTCTGATTACAAGAAAACAGACATTACATTTTCAGCATACTGAGGTAAAACGGCAACATCAACATGCAAGTATTGAATATTTCTGGAGCTACTTATTTATAAACATTCAACACTTAGTAAGTTTCCAGAATTGTGAGAAACATTACTTTTAGTTTGCTTGTATAAAAACTGAAATTAGTCATTCCGTTTAAATCATCCTGTAAGTTACGGAATCCAAGTCTGTTCTTACTCAAGAACTGGGGCTAGGCTCGTTCCACTACAGAAAGCCAGAGATCAGTCATTAGACATTACTGATTTTACAGATGAAATAGCTGAATTTGCAGATATAAGCCTTTGTTCTTAATTGAGTTGTTTGTATTTTAAAAACTATTAAAGATGTGGTAGTTATTAAGGTTTCCTCAGACATCTGGAAAGGACATTCCACTTTTGCAAACAGTGTGGCTTAACAGATCACTCAAATTGATTATGTTATTGCTTTTTGAAGCTATTCTTTTTGAATTGCATATGAGAAAACTCTTTTCTTTGAGGCATAAGAGAAGGCAAGGTCATTTGACGTGGAAAACTGTAACTTTATCTCCTCTGCATATCAGCACGGTGCGTTTCAGCACAGCTTTTGATTTATGATTTGTCAGAAAACTTCTGCTCCCTCTACTGGTTCAGCCAGAGTAAGGCAGCTACTGGTGGCTCTTACACACCCACTCGTAGGTGAATAACACCACGAAATCCCAGACGTGTCCAAAATTGCACAGAACATCCATATTTTATTCTGTTCCCCTTACACACTTGTGTCGCTACAGTCTGACTGTAAGAGTATACTGATCTATTTCTTAGCCCAAAAAATTCTGCTAGATTTAGTAACAGAATTAATGCTTCCGATTTGCTCAGCACCTCTGCAGTATTGCATTTTGACGCTCGACACGTCGACTCACAGAGTACACAGTAAAATGATTTTGACAAAATCGGTAACCGCTGCGAGCTTTTCTTCAGTACTTGTCATCAAAATATGGATGTGTTGCACAAAAAAGGACTGCTCGTTTGCAAGGGGATGGGATGAGGTATTATCCCCATTTTACAAATGTCTGTCTAAAGCACACAGATTACAGACAATATTTCTACCAGTTTTTGGGACTCAACTTCAATCATTTAAAAAGTCAGTACTTGAGAGCACTGACCATTTTTTGCTCCTTCGTACATTCAGCCATTGCTTTCTCTCTTTCGTCTCTTTCTTCACCTACCAATATGCTTCTATTTCTGTGCACGTAACAACTAAATACCTGAAAAACTGTCAGGAGGTCTGGAACCCTGATACCACACCTCTTTGCAAGCACACAGCCAAGACACCATAGCATTACCTGTTCTCGGGGTAGCCTGTCCCGCAGGCACGACTTTGCATTTCTCCTTGTTGAACTCCATAAGGTTCCTATGGTTCACTGAGGTCCTTCAGCCTGGCAGCCCCTGCCCTCCAACGTATCAGCTGCTGCCTCCAAGACCGCGCTGCCCACAGACTTGGGGAGGACGCTCTCCATCCCTCGTCCAGGCTGTTGTGAAAGACACTATATACTACAGACACCAGTATCAACCCCTGAGGAATGCTCCTCGTAACTGGCCACCAGTTATTACTTCGAACTTCTGATCACCCTCCTTCAAGCCTGACAGCCCAGCCAGCTTTCCTCGCAGGCTGCAGTCCATCTACCTAGCCCACATCCCCTCCCGCCGGCCACAAGCGTCTTTAGACCGCATTGAAAGCCTCGCTAAAGTCAAGGCAAGCTGCGTCTGCCGCCCCATTCCCATCTGCAGAGCCAGTCAATTCATCATGAAAAGCAATGAGGCTGCTCAAGCACAATTTGTAACTTGATAAAATCTTTGTGTCGGCTTTTCCCTGGAAACGGCTTTGAAAAAGTCTTCATAATTTTTGCCATGACCAAGCTGAGGCTGTTGGGCCTGTGTTTCCCCAGAGCCCTTCATTTCCCTTAGACGGGTAGAACGCCTGCCCCTTCCAGTCCCCAGGGACCTCCTCATGCTTCTTGGCACGTACCTTCCAGCTTCCTACACTCTCCTGTGAAGATACAGAGACGCCAGAAGTGAGGTCTGGTGGAAAGCATCTGGAGAATGACTGGGGAGCTCCAATTCACAACCACCTTACTACAGCTTTCATGCTACACTATCTACACTGATATTCTTTGCACGAAGAGGCTGTTCAAAGCTCTTTAAAGGTTTATTAGCAGTTATCAGTACAGTAAAAAGCCAGCTGTGCTCTTGAAGCAGCATTCAGCGGTTAGTCAACAGGGATCAAAGCAGCTAGATTGCACAACTGAACAGTTCTCTTTATTAAAAATATTTTTTTGATAAAAAAGGAAATTTAAAATTTATTTCAAAAAACTTATTACAACATTCACTATGCAGCTCCACTAAAGCTGCTGGCAAATGCAGTAGAAACAAACACCATGGAATATGAGGAAGAAAGATACTTCCAACGCCCTGTTTCCCTCTTTTCTTCCAAGCCTCCTACCTTCCTTCTCCAGTAGGAACCAAGAGCAGCTTCCACAGTAATACTCTCGGTCCCTGACATCCATCACCAGCACCTCTTGCTTCCTCGTCTCACTCATTCCTGCATGAAACCAAGGCTCAGAGAGACCAGTGAAGTCCATGAGCTCTGGTCACAGAATCACAGAATGGCAGGGGTTGGGAGGGACCACTGGAGATCAAATACTGCTTTCTGCCAGTACGACTCTCAATGGAAAGCATTACATATAATCCACAAAGGCCAATCGTTGTTACTCTAGTTTCTGAGAGCTCCAAACTGAGCACACACAGTGACAGCTTTCGGGCAAGGTGGGAGTGAGAAAAGGTGGTCGATGGCGTGGTGTTGGTGGAGCCGACCATGGCCCGAGGTCAGAGCTCTAGGGGCGGCGGGGAAACGGCACAACCTGCAAACATTCCCACTCCCTGACCTCTGTAATTTCAAAAAAATCAATTTCCTTATTTGCAGAATGGATGCTCACATAAAGGACCAGTTTAAAAAGCCTTTTTGTTTTCCCCAGAAGAAACTCTCTGGAGGTTGAAGAGCTCAGAACAACATATGAGGACAGCAGAGGGGGAGATGGCTGCCGTAATAGAAGCAGGAGGACAAACCAGCCCCCGCTATTAGAAGGGACCTCAATGAATTAATCTCAGCAATCAGATCTGTAGAATCGCAAATGAAAGGAAAGGTTTGAGAAGGATTAAAGCTGAGATAGAAGAACTTGAGAATGGGCTCAGTGACCTAGAGATAAATCTTGGATAAAAACCAGCAAGTAGGAACACATCTGAAAAAATAAAATGTGGATGACCGAGGGAAAAGGAGTGCCTGTGGATGCACTGAGAGAAATACAAGATGGGGAAACAGCAGAAGAAAAAGCTCCCTGGCAGGCATAAAGGAGACAATCCTCTCCAATACTCAGAGCACGCCTTCCTCTCTTCTTCAGCTATTTGAAATAAATACAGCAATCAGCACAGAAGAAATCTCTCACCTCCCCAAACCCATGTACCTAATTTTATTATTTAATCTTTTTGAATAAATGGGACAGCCTGAAGATTCTTTCATTCATTTTGTTTTGGGGGAGGAAAAAAAAAAAAAAAAACCACAACATTTCAAGCTCTGATACAGGCTACTTTAATGAAATGGAACTAAATAAGAACCGCGTCTGTATCAAAAAACAGTAAATATACATGATACAGAGGGCCTGCCTTTCAAACAGTGTTACATATTGCAGAGAACAGTACAATGTAAGTGAGGAAAAAGGACTTAGAAGTCTCCAAAATTTAAGCCTCGTAGTAAAGAGCCCAAAATACAGCATTTTAAAGACAGAGATGCTGCTCTATCATTAAAAAAAAAAAAAAAAAAGGGCAGGGGGGACGGAAATCAGACATTAAGAAACACAGCATTCTTCCAATTCCCTCACAAAAAATAAAGTCAAAAAATTGGGAATACTGAGAAGGAGAACTATAAGATTATGAGTATTCGAGACTACTTTCCTCAAAGGAAGCATGGGAAGCTGAACTATTCCAGATTCCAGAACTAATGCATGATCTGGTGGGCTGAAACGTTGAGGAAAATGGAAGAAAGGCACATTGGTTTGAAAACAGGTGCAAAGAAACAAAATGAGTTTTATAAGTGTACTGCAATATGGGAAATTAGAAGGGGAGGGTCGGGGCAAGGAGGAAGGCTAAAAAATATGGCTCTGAGAAACTTTGCATATGCAAGTCATTTAAGAATGCCATATAGCACCATGAGAGGTCAATCAGGAAATGCTGAGAAAGGATTAAAAACTCCTTTCCAGAGAAAAACTAGCATATACGTCTGTATTTGATGCAAGCAAAAAAGATTAAAACAATCAATTAAATCTCAAGAGGGTGGAAAAAGCCGCAAAGAGGATGTGAAAACAAAACTCCCTGAATGGTGCTTCAGGTAATAAAGTCACTTTTAGGGCTTTGGGAACGCGAGAGGTGGGGTGAGGACATCCATTGCTGGTTACTCATCACAGGACGGAGGCAGCCTTGGTCAACACGCTTGTTGTTACAGCTGGGGATGTTCAAACTTGTGAAAATATTGGCAAGGCTTAGGTTGACAGAGCTGGATTATCCCCCCATACGCTCACACACAGAAGCACAGAACAATACGGGTTGATAAACTCCAGAGGAACGGTCGAGTCAGTTAATGAAAAAATTATAAGCGCAGTAGAGGACTGAACAGACCTGCCAAGTAAGAATTATTTATGAGCTATAAAGCAAGTTAGGCTAACATCTGTGGTGTTACAAAAAAAAACCAAGTATTTGTTGATCAGATGTAAAGAAATACATGTTAGAATAATAAGGGCAGTAGCTGCTAAAATTCTCTCTAAGATAGCTGCGCAGCAGAGAAGCAGAAGCTTTATTGTCCAACACCTTTTATATGTCTAGGAAACGAGCTTGGTAAATGAACATGAAACATTCTGACCAAATAAATATGCCTTGCTAAGAAGAGAAATGCGTGCATGTGTACACACTTATCTTCCTGATAAATTTCCTTCTTAAGAAGAAATACACTGAATTACATAAATGAAAAACAAACTTTCAGGAAGGGTCAGTTCATTCTTAATAAACTTAAGGACGAGACTTCACTGTGGTCAGAGGAGCTATGGATTTGTCAACATACTTGAGACTTGTTTAAAAATGGATTTATGAAAAACTAGCAAACTTTTCTGGAAGAAAGTGTTCTGAATCATTATTTGGATGGAATACCTTGAACATGTGGATGCATTCAGTACTCAGTACCACAATACATTCTGTGAGGGGTCTTTTAATATCTCATTTCTAATACCTCCTTAAATTAAGTTATCCAACATCTACAGGACCCACCAGCTGGATCTCATCACTCAGCAATTTCTTTCAGAAATGAAATCCAAAAAGCAACTGTGACCATCGAAAACTCTTTCAGGGTAAAAATTATGCTTAGACTTCCAAAAGGAGATGAGACAGGGAAGAAACTGCATGGAGTTCTGGCAAAGCAGTGATGAAACCTCCACAGAAATGCCTTTGATCTTAGAAAGGCAAGAACCAAAAGAGAAGAGCATTTGACAGGGGCTCTTTTAGTCCTGGAATTAAAATATTAACTGGCAGGTTCCAAAAGGCCTTATAAATATATTGGAAGTTAGAAGTAATTGGCTCTTCTATGAACCAGGAAAGAACAGGTTTTAAAAACCTTACACTAAAAATATTAATAACGACAGGCAAGCTCCTAGCTGGTAAGCTTGAGATAAAAATTGTGTGTCTTGTATCAGTTAAGAACAAGAAAGATACAATTCCTAACTAACTCAGAAGAAAAAAGCAGACCCTTTGGGCTAGTTTATAAAGGATTACATGCCTCAGATAAATTTAACATGAAATAAAGACAAGAGTACTTTAGGAATCTACCTCAGCCTTCGCAGAAATAAAAGGCAAAAATTCCTGGACTCACACCTCAAAGTGAAGAGAAATATAAACTGTGCAATTTTACAGCTGAATTTTATTAGGTTCTAAAGGGAATCTGAACTCTTACAGTAGTATTAATTTAATGCGACAACGCAAGAAGGAAATAGTCCATCTGCTTAGAAAAGAAATAAGGATAATCATAATAGGTGGAAAGATTGGATCCATTACACAGGCTTATTTCACTAACACTACACTGGAATGAATATACTAGTTGACTGATCCGATGTAAACTAATTAAATACATACCCAAATCAATGAATGTTTTGTATAAGCAAGCAAACTGCAGATAAATATGAGACGGGTCCGTGATAAAACAGATAGAAACAATAGAGCACTTTATAGTCTCTGGATTCCGAGGGCAGAACAGAATTACCCTGGAAGGGCTCAGGTAGGGGGAAAAAGTCTGAAAAAGCTTGCTGACAAGCTGGAGCAGGCAGGAGTGGCTACCTGCAGGTTTCAATGACACTGCTGGCCCTAGCCAGGGGGCTTCTGGCCACAGTCATCATGCTGCATCTTCACCCAGAAGGAATAAAAGGATGGAGCAAAGCACAGTCCTCTTAACGCTTTAAAACAAACATATCCTAAGTAAATGTAGTCCTGGATACAAACTTAAGATATGCAATGTCTGCATATCTCTGTAAATTAATTTAGAATAGAAAAATAAAGGTAATATTTTATATTCAGATCACATTTCAGCTTCACAGACACTGTTGTCTGGTAGCCTCGTGGAATATCCATTTATGACAGAATAAAATACAGCCTAATCGAAATACTATTGCAGTCATAATGTGTCCTTAAGGCATTGCTATAAAATATCTTGAGTACCCTTGAGTCACCAGAGAATTTTTGTTAAGGCAAGGGATTAAATATGTGCACAAATACACATGCACAGGGTTGTACTGTGTATATACAGTACGCTACTATGAAATCCTACCAGTAGAGTTTTGAAAGTACCCACACACAAAATTAACCACAGGAGATTACACAATCCGATGCTGCAGTAGAAATTCATTTATCTTAATTGGCATTACTGCATGTAACTGTACATTCATATGCACGTAATTGGTATTCTTCTTTTATAAATATTTTGTGTTACTGAACCACAATACCATAAAGAGTACCAAAGAAAAAAAAAAAAACACCCCAGCTGAGTCAAAATAAATTTTAACCACAGCTCTTCAGAGAAGTGGCTCAGCAGTTTCTGAAGGAGGAATAATAAGAAGGCATTTTACTCTTACCACTACCAGTGTTCTTTTAATCATGAAGAATTATCAAAACCACATCACAACATCTAGGGATTGTTAGCTTGACTTCCCTGACCCTGTTTGCTAACTATGTTACTGCAAATGAAAGAAACTGCAAAGAGCAGTAATTTCAAAGGCCAGTGCGCTCACTTGGATTCCCCAAGAAAAAACCACAATACCTTTAACCCTGCTTCAAAGGTTTGCTCCCGCCCTGGGAGGCGCAGTGCCCGGAGTGTAGGAAGCCGTGATACCCACACTGCGATTTCACCCAGACCCACACCCACCAGAGACCCCAGTGGGCTGTCACCCACCTAGGCAATTTCAAATCACTACACGGGACATGAATCAACAGCAGACCTGAAACCTCTACTAGATGATTTTCACAACACAGAACTTATGATTTTGAGTTTGTTCCCAATTCCCAGAGACGGGTGTAGCTCGGTGTCAGCGTTTCCCTGTGAACACAGGCTGTTCCACAGACATCGGCCTCTGCCGCTGGGGCAGCTCCCGCTCCCGGCTCTGCCCTTCACATCCCACCGCCCCCGCGAGGATGTGCCTTCTGAGGCCACCAGGCAAATCAGAGCACCAAAACCACATGGGACGCTTCATTTCCAACACCCATTTTGCAATTTAAATCATTATGTTTATGAGAAATACAATTTTTAAAAAGTAAATGCCTAATCTTTTTTAAGCACTTGGTTGGAAAAAAAAAAAAAATCCAGAATCCCTTATGAGTCCCACCTCTGCCTCCACAAAATCCCAACAGCGAAGGCAACAGCTGTGCAGGTGATTTATTGATCTTTTTCCTTACTCTGTTGCAAAGAAATACAGAATTAAATATATTTACTAAAAAAAAAAAAAACATCTAGGCAGCAACAAACTCATCTAATGCCATGTTATAGTTTCATAGACTAACACTTATCCAAAAAATTATTTTCCAGTGGAGGGATGCTTTCCATTTAGACACTGTTAATATAACACACCTTACAATCTCCTTTCTTATTCCCTCTCCTCCCCTGAGAATTCCAAACGGAATTTCGCAATAAAGCAACTTATTTCAAAGGCAGAATTGCGATAAATTTGATTAAACATACGGTATAGTCACTAGGCATTAGAGGAAACATCAGCTATTAAATACTGTCATACTGTTTTTCAAGACAACACATTTCTTTTTCCATTTTGCTCAAAGACAGAAATACAGCCGTATTTAATCTTGTTACTTCAGAACTGACATTTTTCATTCACAAAATAAGAAACATGTATTTGCAAAGTTCTGCATACACAAGATCCTTAATATTGCTTTGGAAGATAAGCCAAAAGGAATACTTGGGACTGATAACAGAACATCTGACAAAGATACGGCTTTGTAAAGGAGCCACAATTTAAGATTATTTGTCTATGTACAGTTTCCCAAAGGTTATGCGTATCATCAGAGGATTTGTACTTTCCTGGGCTTTAAACTGTAAATGCGATACCTCGCAGAGATACAAAATCACAAGAGGCCAGAGCCATCTGCTCATGTGTCTTCCCAAAACCTACGTGTCTTTTTATGCAGGCACCTTCCTCAGACTAACCACTCCTGCCACAAAAGCCTAAGGAGTTCAGGAGGAGAGAAAGTCTCCTTCATAAAAGCAGTGAGTGACAACCACGACCTCAGGCTGGAATTACTAAGGGCGTCTTTGCAAAACAGACATTTTTCCCACTGTATGATACACACACTAATTACAGTAACCAACGCAAGGAAGCCAACACCAGGATGCACTGCTTCAGCTTTTCATGACAAACCTCTTCAGGATCAACCACCCCAAGCTGGGACTCTCACCAGAAACCAGACTAACAGACTACTGATGTCTACGGACCAAACCGAAGTCCGTGCGGCTACAAGGCAGCTTCAGGACACAGCGAAGCCGTACTGCTGAAAAACGCAACTCCCCTTCCCCAGATAAAACTTTGGGTAGTAAGATATTAGAAGCGGGGGGGGAAAATTCCAGCACTGCGAGAAATACATATTAACTTGTTTCAACCCAAACCAAACAGCCCGTTTTTTCCATTGCATTTATCACCATTGTATCTCTGCAGCTTCATTTGGGGTTTCCCATGGAACATACATACGCACTATTTACACAGACACACAAGCACAAATAAACACTTTATCCCAAAATATTCAAAATGTGCTGCCAGATGGCTTTAAAAAGAAAAATGAACGATCTAATTAAAAGCTCTTGCACTGCCAGCACTCCGTTTTTGGAAATAAATACAAAAGTTAAATAAAAATGTTTTTAAAGCATATCAATATTTTTGTTATGTTTTGCTTCACAATTACAATCTCCCCTAACCTCCTTCATGGATCAAACAGGCCAAGGCATACCAGCCACTGCTGACTGTAAACTCCTTCCCTGGCACGGTGGAAAGAGGAGACTAACAGAAATGGTGACTAAATTTGGGCAATTTGTCCTTAATTTCATTTCTCTCCCTTCTGTTTAAAAAATAAAAACAGCTGCTATCGCTATCACAAGTATTGTCTGTAATGAATAAGATCTCACTGCCACAAGTTATCACAGTCATTTTCGAGGGAAAAAAGAAAAATTGTTTTCTTTATTGAAACATGGACCTTGATGTTAGTTTACTACAGGATTAAGTATAACTATTGTTTGTTTTTCCCTACATCTTATCTCCCCAATAAAAAGAGATTGTGGTTTACATACATTTTTAAATAAATATACACATATTTTTAAATATTAAATCACAGTGCAATATTAAAACGCCCTACGATGATGTTTTGAATCTACAAGATGATCAACTGAGTACATCTATTCATGAAAAAGAAGAAAAACCCAGCAAGACCAAAACACACATAAAAGGAATACTTTCAAAAACTGTAAATAAAACACATGCATGAGGAGCTGACATCTACTTACCACTGGACCTGTTTTTGCGGTTTGACTTCCCTCCTGTAAGAAGCATCTTGAGACTGTTTCGAAACATGGCGATCCTGTTCCACTCTGTGTATCCCAAAGACTGTGTAAAGCAGAACAACAGAGGTAACAAATCAACACTCCAATACAGTCAACAGGAAAACATGACAGAGAAGAGGTAAGGAGGTGCTAAAAACTAGATAACCACTTAGAATGCCAAAAAGCTATTTTGCCAACACATTTCCTAACAATAGAAATTAACATCCATATAAAACCTGCCATCCCGTTTGCTTTCATTCATGCAGGCTATTTCCAGGACAAGACAATTTCGGCACTGCCAGCACGACCTACCTATTTTGTCAAACTACTTACCAAATTATTATCACGCTAAACTGGGGAAGACACAGCATTTAGCAAACTCTGGCTCCGTTTCCCATTACTATTAAAGCCAAACTTATCAGAAAGAGTTACTTCCCTTCACGTTGCTCAGAAAAAGTCAACCTTGCTGACAACAACCCCCAGACTACAAAAGCTGTCGTCTTTAGCTCCTGGGCTAGTTGTCTGTCAGATTCTTCTGAGAGTTGAATAAGTTGTCACAAGGAGGAAAGCCACTCAAACACAGACTTAACTGATGCAAAAAATCAAACAGAAACATTATCCATATATTTTTCTTGCTCTGTATGTCTCAGGGAAAAAAAAGAGAGTTGTCTCTGCGCTGCTGAAGATAAAAGAACAAGCTGCTGGGTTCACCAGACACGCTGACAGCTTGTTCTGGTGGAACATCCTCTTATTAAAGTAGGTAAACCATCAAAACAGCAACAACAAAAGCAGCTCATAACTAGACCAAAAGAATAGTAAAGCATCTTTGATCAGGACATATAATAAACCACAACCTTCCTTCTATTACACACATAATATTCCATTCATCTTACAAAAATATATAATGAAATTTCTTCCTCCAACAATATTACGTTCTTCTTGGAGGATGCTCAGGAAATGCGATCTTGAGTTTCTTCACATTTATCTAAAACTTTCAAGTAAATTAATACAATGATACCCAGTTCAAAGAGTTTTATATGTGTCTTTAAAGCCACTGAAAGTCCTTTTAATGTGACTCACTGACTGAGAGATACTAACATTCCAAGGCAGCAAGTTAGAGCACCCACGTAGCAAACACCCGTAAGCGTGCAAGGATGACATTAACTTCAGCCCTTCCCAGCTTTCAGAAGTTCCTATTCACTTATTAGATTCCACAAACAGATTTTGGGGCATGTTCATCTGCATGCATGAATATTAAGCAGAAAATACAGTACTGGTATTTCCTTCTCATCTATGAATCGCATGAGTATCACCTGGTGTCTTCCTCAGGCCTCGCATAAGGACCTCAAAGCACAACGAGCGAGTATTGAGGCTCATTCCCGGGGCTCCGAAACAAAGCTTCAGCCCCTCTTCGGAGCATCCTACTGCTATATGACTACAAAAAAAAAAAATTCCATCTGGGCACAAACACGATTGTCTTAAATTTGAATTCTGTTTATTTAATTTCTTTAGATGGCTGCTGTGTTCCAGCTCGTAGCACAGAAAGAAAACTTCTGGGTTTACATACCCTTCCTCTCCTCCAATCTGTTACTAATAAACTCCATATACGTCATCCTTTGCAACACCAGAAGGAGCAAATAAGCAGCAGACAGTAAATGTAAAGAGGAGGCAACCAAACTCAAAAGTATTATTTATTTTGGAACGTGATAATATTATAATCCCTCCAACATCCTACTAATCCACATGTATTTATCTAGGCTTTGAGGACGACAACAAGGAAGCCGTAAACACCCCCTGCTACTATTAGGAGAACTGCTCAAGTCTGAACGCAACTCACCTCTTCCTCCTCTACAACATTGAGCACTATGCTGATAACATAATGTGTATATTTGATTGATCGATTCATTTATTTAGAAAAAGCAGACTCCAGTGGTTCTTGTATTAAGCCAAGTGTCACAGCCACAGTGACGTTAATTTTTTCCTAAAAAGTTTATGAACAGAAAAATATAACTATCACCTAGCAACATCTTTCCAAGACAGGCAAAACAAGGAGAGGTAGTTTCTTTGTGCTCTATGATAGTAATATGTAAAAATAACGAGAAGAAGTTTCCCAAGTTATCAGGGTTAATAACGATTCTCACTGATGTATCATGCTTGCAAGATTACAGGAGTGTTTCAACAAGCAAACTGAGGTAAGTCTGGAAGCATAGCTGCAAGAGTGGAGCATGGCGCAAAGAGGAGGCTGATTACGAATTTATCCCTTCCATAGCAGATAACGCAGCCTGCACAGAGCTCCTCTACCCAAACCTAACTCGCCTGCCCTAACCACCCGAGTGCGGTGACCATCCTGCCACACATCTGGGTACGGTGTTGAAGGCATTCCCACGGAACTCATACTCTGAGCCTGCAACTCCCGTGAATTAAGCAATGATCCCACTTCCAACGCCCAGACTTCAGTGACAGGTTTGATTCTCTTCGTGAAGAAGTAAATCAGAATCACCGCCACTGCTGCTGACAGAGTAACATCGCACTCTATCACCAGCCAGGAATAACATCCTGTTTTCCATCTCTTACCCATGGCATCAAGCGTACTAGCTAGCCAATGCAGGTGGAAGGGCAAAAAGGGACTGTAAAGTGCTCAGCTTGCTATTTCAGATTTAGGTAGGAAAAGGATAAATAAACAACCTTACAGCATTTGGTGAGACTAGGGTAGAGGAGGAAGATCCTGCTAAAATCCCGCTACAGAAAAGCGTAGGGTATTTTCTTTTTCTTTTCTTGTTTGTTTTTAAAAAAAGCTACTCTCCAGGTATCCCTTTTGAGTCCCATCTAAGTTTGGAAAGACAATCAATGTCTATATGGCATTTTCCTCAGAATCGAACTCTGATAGTAGCAGCGGACAGCCCAAAACTTCAAAGTTCCTACGAATTAAGGAGGAGGTTTAGCAACTATCCCCACGTCAGCTTGCACTGAGAATAGAACCAAGTGGAGCTGTGCCATCAGCGCTGAGGTAAAACCTAATTAAACCTAATTATGCTGGAGAAGCCAATTGGACTGAGCCTAAACAGTGCCAAAGGTGAAGATGACAGTTTGCTAATGATGTTTACCTCCAGCCTTCACATGGCAATCCCTGACAGAAACTGCTGTGCTGCTACTGGGATTGAATTAAGTCTCTGCATTAGGGCATTCATGGGATGGCTGTGAATATGCTCTGAAGAGCTATGGGGTACAGAAAGAATTCATGTCTTGCATTAAGACCCTGAGCTACCAGCCGTGAGATGCCTCAAGGACTAATTCCATATTCTCGGAGCTCACCTTGAAACCTTAGAGGACTGCCAGGTCTTTCGTACCCTGCACAGGAGGGAGATGGAAAGAAAGGCCTTTTAGTAATAGACCTGGTTTAGCATCAACTCATGACATGGTTTCTCATTGTGTCTTACAGACAATGCCGTGGTACTCCAAGTGTAAGAACTCACTAAATTTATATCCTGAGTAGTTGAGGTTTTCATAATATAGAGTAGCAGAAATCAACTGCTGTTTTTCTTTTGCATGCACAACCACATTATTTTGTGGCTTTGAGCAAATGCGGTCACAGCTCTTCCTCTGTTTAGCTACTACTAAGCCAGAAATAATATTTAAGAATAAGGACTCTAAATTAAAAATTCTGTTGGTCGTATTAGCTCATGGAATTAGAAGGATTAAATAGTAAATGGCATTACAGTATTAGGAGGAGCTGGATCAGGCATTTTTCATACCTCCAACGAACTCTCAATATATCTTACAGCCCAGGTTAATTCTCCAGTTCTCCTCTCCAGTCTCACCAGCAGCTGTGTCAGCAGAAGCTAAAGACGCAGGATGCTGATGGGGATCCTCTACACTCCCACTGCCACCCATGGCACACTTCTGTCATCAAATCCAGCCACCAAGAACTACTACACTTTATTTGTCATTTAGCTTGTCATTTTTAACTTTATCAAATCTAATGAAGATATTATGCAAGCAGAAGTCTCCAAACAGGATCAGCAGGTAAATAAAAAGGTACTATCTCTATGAGCTCTGTTTTATAGCATCAGTGGCACTTTACAAAAGCAGCCTTTTTTTTTTTAAAAGCAGCTCAAGGACCTTCTGGTTTATGTATAGACAGACTCCACCACATGTTGTTTTATCTTCTAACAAAGCTAAATTTCAGTGAAATCCACAAACAAAAACAGTTTCTGGAGCATGAGAAAGCAGTAGTAGAAACACAATGAGAAAAAAAACAGAAAGGCAACAAGAAGGGAATGCTGCAAGCTGCAACTTTACACCCAGTGCTGAGCTGGAACAAGTCCGCAATATCCCATTAAATCCTCCTGGATGACTAAGGCCTATTTCTTTGTTTTCTTAATTTTAAGACAGAGTTTGTAGACAGGCTGTGAAAACTACTTCATGGTTTGGGTGGCTACCCATTATTACAGCCCACAGAAGTCATTTTTGCCTCTTTTTAAAGATGTCATAGGGAAGGATATTGCCTGTCAGACACGGAATTTCAAAATGAGAGCAAATTATTTTTGCCCCATATACCACCACTAAACACAGCTAGATCCCAGTATTTTCCTCTTCTATGATCAGCTTACTAAAAATAAAATTATTTTTTCTATAAAGCTGATTAGTAAAAACTAAGCTCTTTTTCAAAAAACTGTTTGAAGTCCAGTGAGACGTACCAACATTGCTTGGCCACAGCTGTCAAGTTTTGTGCAAGTCAGCATTAGAAGTTATTAAATATATACTTTTCAGAGTAGAACTCTAATCTATTTTTTCCAATAATGAAAAGTTTCTAAATAAAAAAGTATTAAGGGCATGCAATCTAAGTCATATGTACAATGCACAGTTCTTAAGAATTTTATCTCCCCCTTAAGTTTTCAGTTCCTTCCTTGCCTCCATAGTGAAAATACCTATGTAAAAGGACAGGCATTTCAAAAGGTGTTTCTAGAAAGTAAAAAAACTGCAAACATTTTGGTCTTCCAAACATTTTAAAGGAAACAGATTTCTTTACATACGTTCACGATTTTCCTCCTTGAAATCCGTTAGGAGAAAGCCCAATAGGCTGCCTGCGCACGACGCTGATGTTCATGGTTTAGCAGTTCCAAGTGTCAGACTAGCGAGCAGTCAGGGCACCGCCACTACGGAGCTTTGTGTGCGCAAAGGACAGCTTAAAAAGTGTCCATACTTCCAAATTGGAGGTGGTTCAACATTTCTGTCAGCTGCCTCTTGGTATATTAATTTGTAATTCAAAACTAAGTGAAGTAAAAGCCTGTAAACAAGACCACCTCTACACCAGACCACACAATCCCTTTAGCTCATTGTCCGGCTCAGGCAGCAGCTCCTACTGTAGCAAATTAAGACAGACCTTACTCCCAGAACCGCCATAATATTCAGCAGAAGTTTATGAACACTATTCTAGTAAAAAATTATCGAAACATTGTATCTAAAGATAGATAGATATAAGTAAAAACTATTTGCAAACTTCTGTCAAAACACATTTGCCAATGAGAAATCGCTCCATGGCTCAGTGACAAACCACTTCTGAAATTCAGAAGAGCATAAGAAGCGTAAATCTCAGGGCATCCTACCTCCAGGCAATGCTTTGCCAAGCTGTAGATGGGAGCATTACAATATTGCTTAGTGCGATAGTCCCACCCAAACACAACGCGGAAAGCCCGCTGGGACAAACCACTTTTGATCATTCCGTGCAGAAGGCAGGCAGGCATTCATACTTCGTGTCTATCGGAGTTTATCATTAAAGACAAAAGAAAACTTTGTAAATTGGAATCAGGACTCGGCAGCACCAAGTCAAAGGAACACACATAGAAGATCATGACAAAGCTTTAAAAACAAACTAATTTGATAATCCTTAACTCCTGTACTTCTGCTGCTGATAAATACTACAACAATAGTCTGTATTGACAAGCAGGAGAACGGTTAGTCCGTATCTCACTGCTTATTCTCGTATTCATCTGCTTCTGCTATCTCAGAAGATCCTGAGGCATCATATTTCTTTAGCGCATCTTCCCTGAATTCCCAATAGGAATGATGGAAATAAGGTTTACTAAAAGGGTAATTTCTTATGTGTTTTTCTGAAAAAGAAGAAAGTCCTCTGACAGAAAATACATACTCAGTTATGCAAAATAACAGAAAAGCTTGTTACTCGTAAAATATTCTATTTTAAAAGTTCCAGGGAGCACCAGATTGTCTCTTCTCACGAGAGAAGCTGAACTCGCTACATTAGAAATTAAGAAGTGTGTATAGTAAGAAGAGTATATTAAGACACCAAAAAAGGTACCTTTCTGAATATTACTTTTCAGGATTAACAACATGTAAAGACTACATTAACATTTAGTGAACAAAAAGCTAACCTTTCACAAATTAGCAAACTGTTTTCAAAGAGCACTCAAACTTCAGAAATTAATAAGTAACAAGGACTTCTTTAAAAACAAGTGACAGATTTAGAAAGCTAATTATCACAAGATGAAAGAAATTGAAAAATGAAAGGAAGACACACAACATAAACCGAGTCAGGCTTTCGAGCATTTACTCCATGTATAACCTGTATTGCACACAGAAATCTGTTCCACGTTCGTTTGCAACAGCTGCTAGACCGAAACTTCCCATGCTCCTCAAATAAATTATTCAAAGTTTAACCTACACTCTTATTCTAAATTGCCCTGAAATTCAAGAGGCTGTTTGGAGAGACAACCTAATGACGAGGACTAGCAGCCCTGAAGAGCACATTTAAGCAGCTCCGACGTTCGCAGGACGAGGAGGACTGCCGCACGTCCTAACTGGTAATTGTCAGCGGATGTCAGAAGCTCCACAAACTTCATGACGATCAAGTGCATTAAACTCTCCGTCTCACAGAACAGCTCTGACTCACAACAGGAGTGTGAATAACTGATTATAACAACTCTGAAGTCAAAGGAAATGTATATTTATAAGCTCGGTCCATGCACATTTAAAAACACCGGAGCAGAATTTAGAGATTACGTATTTCCAGGAACTTTAGGAATGAAAAAAGCATTGTTGTAATCTAGCAAAAGTGCCAAAAACTTCAAGGATTATTTGGAAAAAGGAATTAAAAGGACTAAACCCCACCAATTACAGGTTTTTAGGCAATTAAGAGTTTATTAGACAAAGTTCTCCAAACTAATAGGATTTAGAAAAACTGAATATGAACACAAATGAATCATTTCATGTTCCCTCGTGAAAGCCTGACCACTAATCATTATGATGAGAGGGGCTGACGTGAAGGTCTATCTCTCCATCCACTCTGGCCCCTCCTCATTCAAAATACTTTGAGATCTCTTGACTACCCTTCCTACAGATCCGGCCACTAACCCCCGTAACCTAAGAGCCCCCGTATTTCTTTTCTCTCCTTTCCTCCCGTGACCAGCTAGATATGCCCCTTACTGTCTTTGCTTCTCCAACTGTCCTTGATGGAGATACATAAAAATAACTAACAGCACTCACGCACACAGCCTTTAATGCTGCAGTTGAAAAGTAATTCTGAGACCATAGCACGGTAATATTCCCATGTATGTGGAGTTCCCAACAACAGCCTTAAGGTGAATGCGGCCAAATATACTTCTTTATGAGTCTGTGGTGATTATGTTCACTTAAAGTCTGCGTTGTTTGTCTTCAGAGGGAGCTTTTATACAGTTAAAGCCTGAGAGGAATGAGACAAGTACTGTATTACTCTGGAAACCCATAAAACTTACTCTGAGGAACAGCTCATTTTGGTATGGTGCTTGAAAAATGGCACTTCCAGAGGGCTAATTAGCTTGGCAACAGTGTTGGACTAAAGCAGCTATTTGCTTCTAGAGCTGCAAGGCAGCAGGAGGACACCAGGAGAAAGGCGCAACTCTCCATCATTCAGCACTGATGTACTCTCTGTAGGCTTGAGTTCCCTCACCTCCATTAACAGGAGACACATTTGCTTTTTTTTTTTTTTTTTTGTCTAGAACACAGTCATACTGCTACTAAGAAGGATGAAGAATAAAAGCCCGACCGGTAAGAGAGAGATGCCACTGACAGACAGCTTATGAGTCACTCTGCATCTAGATAACCTTACCATGCTCAAACAACAACACTTCTGGTAAGATAAGCTCACTGATCACAGAATACTAACTACTACTACTACTACTTTGCAACCTGAACTTGTTGGTCAAGGTCTCGATTTATTCTTCGGGGAAAAAAGTTTCTCCAATGATACTTTTTATTTACGTGTTGTGATTTAACTCCAAAAGAAAACTAAACAGCTGTTTAAAATGGGATCAGGAACACTACTGAGAGAGTGCAATCACTCACTAGAAGAAAGTCAAAAGTCAGAACCAGTTCTCTCTTGAACATGAAAATGTGGTGACCTTGAAATTAAGGAAACTTAATTTTGAACAGGACTTTATCATTTTGCATAACCTGGTTTCTAATTCTAGATTAATGATACAGACTGAATTCATAAGGGACACTTGCGTTCTCCACATACAATGTCAATTATACTGCCCCTGAGAAAAACGATAACCGAGGAAAAGTTAGGAATGCGATCGCTTCACTTTCATCAGCCCATCTTCAGCGGTTTTAGTGTCTTCTGTGCTGCCTGTAACAGTCAAAATCATTGCTTTGGTTGTAAATATTATTAGTAGCTGCTTCCGTCAACAACCATTTGAACTAGGTATTTAAGCTTGAAATAAAACGTGGCACCATTCTGCAGAAGCTGAGCCTAGTTCAACTGTCTGCCTTGGAAGAAATTTGAGGGCACTTCCTACAGCTGGAATCCATAAGCTTCATTCTGTCAGGACCAACAACCCTGATTCTGCCCCAAATCAGCAGAAGACTGAAGCACAGCGAGTTTCTCCATCAGGAACCGCTTGCATTTCAACTTTTAGCTATGACGTGGAGCAGCCAAAAATCCATCACTCGGAAAAACACCGGCTACATACTGCATGTACTATTTGAGGCTCCTATCAATTTTAGTTAATTTTGAAGATACGACACAAGATGAAAACAAAAAACTAGGCAATGTATAAAGTGGCAGGAAATGTTGCAGCACTCGACTACTTCAAGAGGTTAAAGGAAACTTGAATTCTTTTCATAATTTTTAAGTGATGAAAAATACATATTAAAACCCAGCCCTAATTAAGGAGCTGCTGTAAGCCTGTTCTGCAAATCTGCTCAAGTCTCAAGAATATTCACTATGGAAGTGAAGTTCAATCCATTGGCAAGCACTGGAGATTTTCTCAGAACACAGAAGATTTTGTATTTTACAAAAGATGACTTGAAAAATGAAAACACCAAAGTATATTTGTATAGAATGCTGTGTCACTCATACATTTTGTTTACAAAAAAAGTATAAATACTTTAACTAGCAGTTAGAATGCACTCAAATAACTTAGAACACTACATAAAGAAATATTTTTATTACATCAGTTTTCCTGTTGATCACCTCCAGTAGGAAAAGACAGAGGATGACCAAACAGTAATATGTGAAAGCTATTACACCTTTTTCTCCAAATACAGAAACAATGAGGTTAAAACTTGGTAAAACCGATATAGGACAACAGTGTCCATGCTCCATGTTCCATTTCCAGGTGATGGCAGATTAACAAAGAAACAACAGAGGACAACTTCAATTCTATTTAAACAACTAAACGCAAAGAAAATGTGGGACAGTGGAAAAAAAAAATTCTCCTACCTTGATATCTTTAGACAAGTTAAATCTCTAGTAAAAAGCGTCTTCCTCCATTCACTGAAAGTCCTGAAAGACATTAAAGAAAAAAAAACACAACAGAATTTAGTAGCATCTTCTCAACACACTACTGTATCCCATGCTGTCCAGCTGCGTGCACAGAACTATAACAATCTCATCCCAGGAATAAATCCACAACTTTTCCAGAGTATGACTGCATAAGCCATCAGACAGCCCCCACCCTTTATCATCACAATTAAAAAGTTAATGCTCATGCTTTTAAATCTCCATTCATCAATACTCATTTCGGCCACTTGTCTCTTCCCTCTCACCATGTCTCAAACAGGAGGAGAAAAGCAGGTAACACTTCCCTTTGACACGCACCATACAGTACACTATTTAAAAGATAATACGTTACTCGCAAATATTTTCCTTCAACCTAGCAAGCTTTCCTGCTAAAATCCTGCAACCTCCCCTTAGTGTTTTGTTGGTTTTTTTTTTTACAACCCACTCCTTACATAAACACAACTCACATGAGGGATTCAACCCTAAATCAAGAGTTCAGTACTTGGCCCTTTGCTCTGTCATCACATTCTTGTTACAAGTTCATCCACAAAGAGCCAGCAGAAATGTATCTTGCTACTTACTGAAAAAGACAGAGCACCTATTTCTGTACCAGGATGTGTGTTTATTTGTGCTGATGACATTGCGTTACCAATCTATTCTGTTGCTTTACCAATCTACTCTTTTAGAAATCTCATCTGAGAAACAGCAAATAAAAGGAAAAATACAGACACAATTCATTTGTCGTCAAATAAACAAACAAACAAAAAAATCACAGTAAATTGAGGCCACTTTAAGTTTGCAAGTTTAAAGCAACGTAGAATAATATTCAACCACTTCATTAGGGTTTTTTTTATTCTACTGCAAGAGGATGCTGAAAAGTAATTGACAGCTTTGCTTGTAATTCACATAGCTCTCCAGAACCTTAACAGAAATTTCTCAGATGGTCTTATACGAATAATTTTGTATATTTAAAACTGTAAGACATTCCATAAATTCATGAAGCGAATTTTATTTCTCAGGGTTGCCAATTACCTCCCTGCTTTCAATTTTTCACTTCTGTGGAAAAATAACTAAATAGCTAAGTAACCAGCAAACAATGCTCACCAGGACTGTGGCTGTTTCAATCAGTCAAGCAAAGAGAAGATGCAAATGCCGCTCTAACCCCACCGCAGTGAGAGCGACTCCTGATCTAGCTGGCAGGGAGGGGATGCTTGGCCAAAGTGCCCCTTGCTCCCCGACTCTGCCGCAGCCTCCTCCATCCAGCTCGGGCACCACTGACGGGACACTGCCCCACTGGCTGCCCCACGCCACTGCCAGAGGACATCACAGAATCACAGAATGTGTTGGGTTGGAAGGGACCTCTAAAGGCCATCTAGTCCAACCCCCTGCAGTGAGCAGGGACATCTGTAACTGGATCAGGTCGCTCAGAGCCTCATCCAGCCTGGCCTTGAATGTCTCCAGGGATGGGGCCTCCACCCCCTCTCTGGGCAACCTGGGCCAGTGTCTCACCACCCTCGCCAAACTCCCTCTCTGGGTGCTGCAAACTTCTGCTCACACTCTAAACCACCCGACTGCCTTAGCATCTGCATTCTGTAGAAGCTATATCGTTAGGAAGAGCCAGCTAAAAATTTCCGAATGAGTGTCCAAGCACACACAGCAAAAGACCAGAGTTATAGAACTGATTTTAACTGAGCCCATATGAAGGCTGAATCCAAACACGTTCAGATCAAGGAAGATTTTTATTAGGCATTACTTCACAAAAAGAAACGCTATCTTCCTTAGATCCTAAAGAAACAGAAGAAGAAAGGATCTTAAAACATTTATTTGGCATTTTCCACAATTCCTTTAACAGGTCAAAAACTTGCAAACACCTCCAGTAAATGAGCGTAGAGAATTTTTTGGAAAACTGAAAACATCCATAGAACTTTGGAATAACTAAAAATAACTCCTTATAAACGTTTTGGTTTGCTGCCATCTATCTTCTTAATACATCTCTCTTAATAATATCCCCTGTAAAACAGAGCAGAATTCGGTTTATGCAGTGTAGGCTGTAGATGAGTGCTGACTACCCATAATTTGCTCAATAACTTTCCATCTGTATTCAGAGAGCATATTTGATGAATATGCTCTGCATTGAGCTTTTAAATAGCAGAGCTTTCATCTGCTCATATTATTACATTAGAAATCTTTATGTGAATGCAGCAGATATTAGTGGGTTGTCAATAAAAACTGAATGTCATTAAAGTGCTTTTATTCTTTAAATGCCTTTAACCCTCTAATTATATTTGTAAATTCTACTATTTAACTGTATGAAAGTTATAAATTCTGACATGCTGTATCACAACAAATATATTTAGAGGCTAATATACAAACAGTTTGGGGGGGGTCAATTTTAGACTTATTCCCTCTTGATTAAACATATAAATCACAATTATGGTGTATTTCAACATACAGTCAGGATTTCCCCATATATTCTTAAGAGTCCTGTGGTACGGCTGCAAGTCATAATATATAAAAAAAATTTACTTTTTTTTTATTGTTATCATTATATCAGTATAATTTTTACCAGCCATTTCTCTTGGACTTTGCAGAGAGACTGTAACAGCCCTGCTTCTTGATTCTTACTTGTCTCCAAAACCAATAGAAATAACTGACTATTGCTTGCTCTATTTGTTTGCTCCCCACTAGCACAAGGCGGCATACCTGTAAAATGGGCAGAAACAGCCGCAGAAAAACCACCCAGCACTGTCCTACCAACTGGAAAATGTGGTTCAGTCTTCATACTCATTCTGCTTTTGGCCATCAGTGAAGAAGCCAATCACTGTCAATTAGGAATTTTGCCCATAAAAGCCAACTAGGAATAGCCAGCTAGTGACTTCCAATTCCACTATACATTTCTATACTATGTTTAGCATTCCAGTATACCCATCGCTTCATTCAACTACATCCATTATAACAGAAATCATCCCCCTACAATAGTTTTTGATAATTCACTGCATTTGGGACATTTTCACTGATGTAGACAATTTCTGAATGAAACCATCATGGACAAAGCTGCTCTGACAGCAGCGAATGAAAGGACATGATGTAATTTCCAAAATAAGAAACAAAGAAATGCTATTAAAAAGTACAAGTTACTAATAATGACACAAAGCCAAGTAAACACAAAGTTAAGAAATAGAAGAATCAAGGTTTAGCATGCTCAGTAGATGAGGTAGTTTAGTAACACAGAGACAAAGCAGTCAATCTGCAGACCTGCAGTCTTCTTTCCTGGATATACCTGTGTATATCCTTCTGCAGAAGAAGGTGTTAAAAAACTACCAAAGTGTAAAACACCACCACCATGCACATTCACCATACCTCTAACATCCTTCACATTTAGCTTCAAATAATTTCTTTAAAAGGGCTTTCCTTATCTTCTGTTAAACACATAAGTATATGGTCACAAGTCAAACTCAGTTTCTAAATATGTACAGCCTAGTGCACCAAAAAAAAAGCATAAAAGAAAAGCTAGCTAAGTGGACTACCCTTAAGAAGGGCTCTCAGTTAATATAAGAATTATTGAAACAGGTAAGAACAGTTTATGAGAGAGAATCACAACGTTGTCAACACTTAGCTGATGGAATTTAGCACCCTCCCGTTGTTCTAACCCAGAAGACAAGTACATACAAAAGGAACGAATACTTTAAAGTACAGGAACACATTCCAGCTGCAATGTTTTCCTGTCGAGCTAAAAATCCATGACAAAAAGACTTAAAGTTTTAAGATTTAAGAAACAAAACAGAAAACCTGCCTTCCACAGTCACTTGATTACAGCAGTAGAGGTACAGTACGAAATGATAGTAGAAGGGTTGATTTCACAGTAACAAGTCTGAGAAGTATGTTGAGATATCCTGAGGTGAATAGTCCCCATTCTATATCTGAAAATAATTTAACATCAGTATCAAGCAAACTTCCAATTAACAGGATGAAATATAAGACCAGTTTTCTATTCATCCTAGAGCAAACAAAGCAATCTTTTTTTCCCATAATCTACGCAAGCAGATGTTGCATTTGAGCAGGTAAAAATTCACAGCAATTTTGCAAAGCTAATTGAATTTGAAGCCTCGAACCCAAATGTAGTATAGGTCACATGTACCCTGATCTCGACAGTTTAATTATATTTTCCCAGAGAAATTAACAACTTACTCATACTTTTATCAACAGAACATTAATACACAGACATTAAACACAATGACCATCTGTCTTTGAAAATCATACAGTACACCAATGATCAGAACATGTTGCTCAACCAGTCCTGCTGGAAAGAAAAGCTCCAAACTGGTCTCATGAATAGGGATTTCCATCTTTAAATGAGGTTATTTTTCTAGTTTTGGCTGTCAGTTGCACCAGCTGGTATTCATCTGATAAATTGAGTAAGCTTGGATGGTATTCTAAAATCAAATAAAATCACAGTTTAAATTCTTTGCACATACATACATGTTGGAAACAAAATACATAATGACAAAAAAAAATAAGTCTCGATTCCAATTTTAACTCACAAATTCATTTTTAAGTAAAATGTGCGTTTTAATGATGGCTGTCATCTAACAAACCAAAGATCAGGAAAATGGCAATATTCTTTAAATTTTAGTAATGTAAATATGGCTGACCTAACTTTATTAGGGACTAATCTGGAAAACAAGTCTCCTATTTCCATCTTGATAAAGAGTTTGTCTCCTCAATTTCTTATTCTCTAATTAAAAGTAAGATTTGAATCATATGTTACCATACGTAATTACTGTACTTGAGGAGTTCATTACATAGGAACGTATACCATTGATAAATCAAGAACTCCACAAATAAAACCATACAACAACATAACACTTCACTCCATAATTAGATACGTCTTGGCTGTTTTTCAACAGAATTAAGCAAGCATCCACTCTACCATATTCTAAGTTGGCAACAGTTTCTTCATGATCGTTGCTCTAAATAACTATGCAAAAGCATCCAGACATCGATGGAATTATGGAAAAAAATAAAATAAAATCAGAAAAATTGTCCATGCTTTAAATTAAGATTTTTCTGCTCACCCCATGTGCCTTCAAAACACAAAAACCAAAAGAAAAAACCACCCCACTCTGTGTGTTAAATACAGATGACATTTACATTCTGCTATCTGAACAACTCAGGACGCCTGATTTTATATGAAAATTATAATGAGCTTCCATTTTATTTCCTGCTTAACAAACAAATAGTTCCAAGCTATTAACGGAGTATCCTATTTTTCAGCATCTTAATAATGTTTATCAAAATTTACAAACGTATCTACCAGCACAGTGATTTTTGGGGCAGGAGCTGTCGTCGTCTTGTTGTTACAGTGACTGCTGTTACAAAGCCCTCACCTTTCCAATGCCTTCAGACGCTAATTACCATAACATGCTTAATAACATTAAATACAACCTGTCTGTTCTCCCTCTCTGCTCTATCTACAGATTGGTCATTATTTATTAACTAGTTGTTTTGGGTACTGCACTCATAATCCACATGCCAACGTGACCATAAAATGATGGGTTATGTTAAGTATGCACCAAGAAAAATATTTTCCTTCCAGAGTAATTCAAGGTTAGGAGACCTATGATAATTATCTGACATTTTAAGAGATGTCAGCAAATAACTAGAAGAGGAGACTTAATGGCCCACAGATATCACGACACTGAAAAGCCATCTGACACAGTGGTCGTTTTGAACATCGCAAGCCTATTCCAGTGTTTCCAATGCTGTAAAAGTTTTGCCAGGGATTTCAGTAAGAACCAAACAAAAAATTCTGACCTGACAACACCGCTCAAACCTATGCAACCTATCAAATTTAATGATCAAATGACTAAAATGCCAAGAGTGTTATTTACAGCATAGCTTTATCCCAAGGATCACATTTACATTCCCGTGTCCATGCACCACCATCACGGCTGATGCTGCTTCAGGCACTCTTGGTCAGAAAGCGGCCTGAGAAACAAGAAGGATCAGCCAGTGCCTTTGGAGATGGCTGCCAGAACAGACTTCTACAGATCCCCCCTCTCCCTGCTCTCTTTTTGTTTTATTTTAATTCCTGGTAGAACTGTGCTCAATTTTCACAAGTTTGTCTCGCTTGACTTTTCTCTGGAGTGTGAAAAGGACACACGGACAGGACCTCATCTAGCAGAGGAACTTCTTCTGTTGCTTCTAACGCAAGAAGGCACCTCACAGCTGCTACTGTGCTCTTTATCTCCAAAGACTCCTGGATATTGAGGATATAAAATAACCACTCCAAACGTCCTTAACCAGCTCCTACAGAACAAACGAATTTCAAAGAAAGTCAAACCCTTTTCTCTGCTCCTTCAGAAGCACGCACCCAGAACTCAAGTACTTCAAAACACAACTCTTCTTCCCAGCCTGTTTTCTCTTTCGTGAATACACCCATGTGGAAACAGTGTGGAAAAATGTGAAGGTGAATGCAATTACCAGGAGAGAGAAGCAAGTGCAGATGGGGGAAGAAACTGGAAAAATGAAACTGGGGGGGAGTGAATGGAATCTCTAAACGAGAAACAAGGCAGAAGTGTCACACAATGTAAGGAAGACTGAAAGACACAGGGAAGTGATAAAAGTGAAAATGAATGAAAGTAAGAACACAAGTAATCATGACCAAAAAATGTTTCTGGAAAGAGATTCTAGGAAAAAAACTTGCAAGAAATAAAAGAGAAGTCACTCCACCAACATGGGTTTGCACATAGCAGTGACTGCTGTGACACTAAGACCTACTTCTGCATCACACCTAGCAGACGCGGTGGGTACCGGCGCCGGCTGACCTAATTAGGGCTGTGTAATTCAGTACGCAAAGCTACTGAGAGAAGGAACATGCCGATGCTTTCACCGTAATGCACGTACATGATTGCACCAACAAATGTCTAACCTCACATGCTGTAAGCAAGTGACATGAAACAGGACAGTCAGGAAACACAGATAACTGGGGGTGGGGGGGAATCAGAGCAATGAAAACACTGAATGAGGCATTTTGGGTCTTGTTTTGTGTTTTGGGGTTTGTTTTGTTTTTAACAAAAATATTACAAGTAGCTTGAATATTTTATTTGAATTCATTTGTTTTTATAATGCCAGAGGACAGAATTATCTGCAGTTGAACGAAACAAAAGTAATATCGTGTCCCTGTAAAAAGTCAATTACTCAAACATATTGTATAGTCACAGTTCTTTTTCAGACATTCCCTGTATTTGATATAATCAATAATACTAAGGTTTAACATACACAAACAACTTGGGCTTTGGGTTTAAACAAAAGAGGGAAGACAGAAAGAAAGAAAAAAGAAAAAAAAAATCTTACAAATTACAAAGGATTTTTCATGTGTGAAGCCATACCCACATTAAAAAGGACAGCTTTTTTGTGTTCCTAACTTAATCTGCTAACGCTACAGACCATAGCTTAGATTCCGCGTGAAATACAGCACTGAAAAGGGGATTTAAGTGATAGTTTTTTTTCACTTGGCTTTCATTTTTTTGGTAGCTGGCTAACTATATTCCATGCAGGAAAACTGTGCCTTAGCAGAAGTGCATATTCCGCTTTAAGTCACTTCTTCAAACCTTCCAACAAGGGAATACATGTATCAGTAAGTACTTGAAGGAAAGGGCATATTTATACACCTTTTATGAAGTATAAAGTGCTATTTAAAATAGGTCTGACTACTTAAGACAATGTGTTTAAACTACAAGCAGTTATAAATGAAGCCATTGTATCAGCACACTTGAAATTACAGCATACAGCACATTTCAAAAGAATTCCATGTTGTATATATGAGCTCTGCTTCATACTGTTCTAGTCAGCTAACAACGCAGAGGTTTCTGATTTCATCCTGCAACGGGCAGCGAAAACATAGATATGAGGACTTGCAGTTCTGGCATGAGGAACTGCAGTTCCTTAGTTTTATGCAAGGGACCGCTGAAAACCCTGTGAGATTTTGAGGCTTTTTCTAACTGGAGAAACCAGCTAACCTAAAAGCAAACTGTTACAGGTCCGTTAAGAACTTAAGCCATGAGGAACCAAACAGTAGCAGGAAGAAAACGGTCATAGTGAGAGTACCAAAGTGAGCTGGGCACTTCCCAAACACCAGACTTAGCTACTTTCAATGTGACTCTTGAAATCTACAACATTACCATGGCTTAAAAGGTAGGCTGAGAATAGTGAGTATCCTCTTAACTTATCCCAATTGCAAAACAAAACATATTGGCTCACAGGAGCCATTGCCTTTGGCTCAGGTATACTTAAGTCATTTCCGAAGACTGGTACAGGAGCATTTGAAAAACCTGACCTGAAATTTGTTTTGCTCTCCTCCGACTGTATGGTACCTCCCTTCTATCTTCTCCTCTGCTCGGTCTGTTCAGCCTGTTTCACGAAGAGCCAAGTAAAGATGAGTGGTAGCAATGCTATAGTACGGGTGCTTTTCTGAGTCTCCCTAGAACTGGAATGCTTGGGGACACTGCTCTCTTTCATTTGGCAAAGGAAATGCTCCATCCATGACTCATGGATAGAGTTAAGAGAGTATCAGAAACTGTGTATCAAAGCTTATAGATAATGTAGCAGAGCAGAATACAGCAGTGCTGGCTTGGTTTTGGTTTTAGAGAAGGCGTTCACCCCTCCCCCATTTAGCGTTGTTAAAACTTTGGCACTGAAGGGTGAGGCTTCCTCATAAAGTTGCATAACTATAAAACCAATTTGATTTTTTAACCACTATCTATAGTCTGTCGCATGGAAGAAATCTAAATGCCTTCTAGAGACAGAGACAGGATGTATGTTTTTCCCTACATTTGGAACATAAACGATTGCAATTGCCATGTATAATCTAGAACAATTTATGTCACCATTCATTGAGGTAAATCCCAAATCCTGCCCATTTCTAAATGAAAACCCTTGCCATTAAAGAGAAGAGCGTGCACAACCAAGGAAAACATGAAGAAACAGCAAAAATGGCTGATTTGCTTTCCTTCTGAAGCCTAAAGCATCCAAATACTTCTTAAAGAACTGAAAAGATCGGTCAAGAAATAATACATACCTACTCAAACTTGTTTTCTCTCTAAAGCCATTAGGTAGATTTGCTGGTGAGAGCAGGGAGTCCTAAGCCTTACCCTTACTTACTTCTCCTTTCTGCCGTGGCACCGTCACTACTCCCGATGCTACCCTGACAGTAAGTACCTGGAAGGAGGATCGGAATAGAAGTGTTACCAGGGGTCCAAAGCTTCTCGTTGTAGAGAACTTTCTGTAGGGGGATGTATTCCGCAGCAGTACTGACATACTTCAGCCACAGATACACATACACCTCTCATACATAGACTCCCCTTCCACCCAAACTCTTATTACAGAGTTGGGAGAATTTAGGGTTGAGGAACCCCCTCCCTCTTGGTATACATTCCCACTTCTTTTGTGTTAGGCTTAAAAAGCAGCATAGTCTCACCCTCACTGCAGCACAACAAAGCCAGTTTCTGATTCACCTTTATTACACTCTGGAACAATGTCTATTAAGAAACAATAGTCTGAAATTTCCTCAGGCAAGTTCTGCAGAAAAACATTTCTGACATCAAGATGCATTACAGAAAATACAGTAATCTCTACTGTTGTGTTACGATCCATATTGGGAAGCCTTTTTTTCTTTAACAAGAATGAGTCTGAAAAAGCAAATAGTTTAACATTCACAGTCTTGTAGCTAGACTGGATTATCTTAAGTCTAAATTGGGTATGGATATCATATTTTCCAAAGTTTACCGCTTTTACAGCAAAATAATGCAATACTGCGAAAACCACTTAAGAACTTTTACTACAAGTCCAAAAAAAGGCATATTTCCTCAACTACCACAGAAGGCTGTTTTATGAGCACACAAGGAAAGTGAAGGAGGAACTCTGCTGTTGGCTTTTGGAACCTTGCTATTAAAGCAATATTCATAATCTGCATTGCCGAGTTATGCGATATGTTCACTTAACACACTAGCCTTTACAGATCACAAGACCCATGAACAAATCCTTCATTAACCCACGAGTGAAGCAACTCACTGGCTCAGTAATACCTCCCCGGAATGCAGCCAAGTCAAGAAGATAGACACGTATACTAAACAATCGAAGAAAATTGGCACGAACTTACTTTCCGCAGTGATTTAATGGCTGTATTGCAAATAAGGATTTAAGGGTGTCTGCAGAAGCGTTCCAAGAGATATACATGGTATTTGCCTACATTTCACTTGAAATTTGCACTTAATTTACTCTTTTCCAAATAATTTTTTTAAAACAATTCTCTTTCCCCTGCTAGATAGTTCCTGTCTACTCAAGCATTCCTCTTCTGTAGAAGTCTTCTGTATCTTTGATCATCCTTGTTGCCCTGCTCTAAGTCTTCTCCAACTCTAAGATATCTTTTAGAATACGAGCAAAGCAAACTTCACAGTCTCCAAGACATGTCCATTCCACAAATCTCTAACAAGGCCCTATGATGCTTTGCATCATTCACTATTTCTTTCCTATTAATCCCTAACATTTCACATTGAGGGGTTTTTGCTCTGTTTTGATTTTAAAGCTGCCAAGCACTCAGCTGATGTTTTCACGGCTCTACTAGTCATAATCCCAAGACTCTCTACTGAGAGGTAAGAGTCAGTTTAGAATCATAATTTTCTATAACTTGGATTTGTTTTTCCTGCACATGCACCACTTTTATCTACATGGTATTTCACTCGTTATTAAACAGTAATTAAAGACTTAAGGCCCTTCTGCAACCCTTCAGTCATCCCTTGCTTTTACTGCACTGAGTCTGTATCACTGGAGAGACTGATTACCCCCAGCCTGCTTCGTCTTTGAGTCCATTAATTAGCATGATCCTCAGTACAGGGCCCAGTGCCAAATTCTACAGGTGACATCCCTCTGCCGTGACAGATGACCATTTATTTCTATCCTCATTTTTGTCTTAGCCCATTATTCTCCATGGCAGGATACTCACTGTGCCCACTCAATTTTCTAAAATGCCTTTGGTGAAAAACTTGGGATGAAACTCTTCTGAAAATCCAAGTGGATTAAAATCAACTGGATTCTCTCCTCCCTGACTTGCTGGCCCCTTCAGCTGAACTTCTTGTAGTTCATAAAGCAGGAATTCCTTCTACAAAACCCATGGTGAAGCTTCCTGTATTTTTCCAGCTGTCACCTAAGTGACATGAAGTGTGACCTCACGTAGCACAACATAATACACAAAAGCGAAGGTAGTACAACGTTACCTCCAGCCTTCTGAACCAACAAGCCAGATGAGCAGTTCACATTCGCTGAGATAACTTTCCATTTCCCCAGAAAAAAGTGATAAATACAAATTAATTTCTTTAAGCCTTTTAGCACTTGACTATAAAAAGCCAAATAAACTGCCATCCACCCAACATCCTGTCTACAGAATCCACTGTCCTAATGGCTGCTCACAATGACTGTGCTTGCGGAATTCAACCAACTTCCCATTTTCAAAGCAGTACGAGTCAAGTTAAAGCAATGGAGGCATCAGGACTTCAGCTAATTATAACTGATATTCCGGCACCTGTTATGATTACAATAATGTAGGTCTTCACTTTAAAAAAAAAAAAATCGATTAAGAAGTTTAAGTCCTTAACTCCATCAGGAGACATTCAGATATTCACATTGAGCTCTTTCACTTATCCTTATCAACAACACTATTCCACCCTGGTAAACGCACTATATTCTCTCCTTTAGACCTAAAACAAGGAAGCTACTCCTTGCTTACACGCTCTGTAGCTTCGGTGGTGCCTGGCACGTCTCTCATGCTACCCGAGGTGGAAACACCACAAAGCAAGCCTTGAGGGACAACATGCTGCTCTCAGCACTGCCAGCGCTACATGGAAATAAGGTTCTCATGTGCCACAGATGGATGTGCGAGAGACTATTTTTTCCAAAGAAAAAACAACAAAAAATGTAACTCTAACACCAAGTTTTGCTTAAAACACAAATGCAGAATTTTTCTCAATCAAGTAAACGTGTTGTTGACAGTCCCACAAAATAACTGAAAACGCTTAAAAGTAACTCTTAAATAAATTAAAGCAAGAAATTTTCCTATAAAATCAAGTCATTTTAGATTAACCAAACCAGTGAGCCATTACAATATACTTCCATAATAACTGATACATATCTCAAAAATTCCTTTAAGGTGAAACCATTAAAATAATAACGCACAACACAGGAAAACTGCCAACTAAGAAATCATTTCTCTCCCCTGTAAAGTCCAGGCAGTTAAGATTATCACAAATAAAGCTTGCAGAAAGAAAAAAAGATCTTCCTTCTCCCAGTTAGCTTATTCTGCAGAGCTGAGAGCACCGTCTTTGCGTTTGGTTTTCCGGGTATAGTCAGTCCATTTCCTCAGCTATTCTCACAGCCCCTTATAGGAGATATTCACACAGCAACAAAGAACAGAAAAAAAGAAAAAAAAAAAAAAAAGAAAATCTCAACTGAGTCAACACTGAACCTAAAATTACTCTTTCAGTTTCAAGCTGAGGTCTGTGCTATTAAAAGGTTACTCCACTCATGAATGACTTTTGTATAACAATTACTTTTAAAACACTAATACATATAGGCACAAACAGTAAGGTTTCATTGTAGTCCCGGTTGCTCAGCCTTCAAGAAAAATATGGATCATTCCACTTGCATGAGAATAAGGAGGCTTCCTGAAAGACACTTCATATTTAAAGGTGAAAGACAAACCAGCTGAAACATGAACATTTCCACCATCTAATATGCTGCTAGAGCACAGGCCAGAGGACATTCCTAAATACCAGTTTAGGACAGTCAGTCCTGACTCAAATTTCTAGTTTCCCTAGAAGTTAAGAGTGATTCCAGTTGATGGGTTGGAGGAGTTTAGGTTTCAATTCAGTAAAGAAGCTACCTCCTTAGTAAAAACAAAAGCCACCACCATTCTACCACAGCTATCCTTAGAAAAGAAAAATGCATGTATATATTAAAAAACACATCAGGCAACTAATTATTTTTAAGAGTAGAATTATTCTAAAAACCAGAATTTAAAGTTGTAACTGAGCATTCGGTCTATCTCCATGTGTAACTGCTGGCTATCTAAGAAAAAAGTTGTTAAAAATTCAGAATTGGTAGTTGGTATTCCATTTTTAAATGATGGCATGTACCCACAAAAATAAATTTTAAGCTTAATTTACTTTTGGAACAATATTCTGGCTTTTAGGTTTTATTCTCTTCAATTCAATTCTTTAGCTATCATGGGCAACATACTTTTAGATTAACTTTTTTTTTTTTTAAAAGAGAAAATAAAAGCAATATGGGAGGATGATTTAAATAACCTTCCTCAACAACAGTACCCATATCTGCTTCATTATGGATTATGGTCCCTACTTCTCTCTTTTTCTTTTTAATTGCTCTTCCTCTCCAAGTCTCTGCTTTAATCCTCCACCACAAGTAGTAAAACAGTTCCCTTTGGGGCCCCTATCAAGACTATTCAAGCTATCAAATAGGTTAAATGTTTTCACCGAGTTTTAAATTTTTCAGAGTATGTCTAAGCCTTTCTTTGGGAAGCCCGTACTGATGACAATGCAATATTTAACAGGACGAGCATGAAATCATAGCCACATCAAAAGAGACACACAACAATGTCAAACACCACCATTCCCATTTCCTATGCCCTAGAAGCCTTTTCAAATGCCAGTGAAACACCATAAGAATAGTATTTCACATGTAAAATTACAATGGTTTCTGTAACTTCCAATTCTGGTCACATCTTCCCTTTCTCATGCTGAAGATTAATGAAGACATGTGAATGAGGCACTGCCTGAGAACTGTGGTATGTGAAATTGGTTAAGTTTCTGTGAAACTTTATCTGGTCAAAATACACAGCACAGTACTATTCTGTCCACTAAGATGACCCTCCCTCCAAAACCATCCCCACAGACATTATCTGTATAAGAAAAGCCACATTTAAAATGGCTTTAAAAGGCTCTAATGGAATGCACTGTGAGCTTAAAAAAAAAAAAAAAAAAAAAGAAAATTCTCTTTCATGTCAAGAATATCTTTCCTTCAGATTCAACCAGCTTGCTTGTTTCAGAAATGTTACTGCCAGAGAATATAACAAATTCTTCCCACTCTCTGTTTTTGAAGGTACAATTAAATGTTGCCACTTTCTCTTTACGTATAATGTGAGCTGTTATCTGGCATAACTATCTGTATGAAACCATTTCCATCCATCTGCAGCTGCTTGTCATCACATTAGTACATGAATCCTACCCAAATCCTAGAATACACATTTTTAATGTTGAATATCATCTTTAAAAGAGTAATACAAGACGTTTGATGTTTCAGACATGCGTAAGATAAGCTTGGAACCAGCCCAGCTTTGTGCACTCCGAGATGCAGAAGTTTCATTAGCAGCATAACACAGTACATTAGATTACTTGGAACAGTACAGGGATGGAGACAACGAAACTTTTATAGAGGAAGCACGTTTTTATCTCTCCGGTAAGAGACAAAGAAGTTATTCTTTTACACAGCAGCTCTGACCATAGCACCAAAACCAACAGAAAAAGGAACTTTTGAATTATTTCATGTCAATTTGTATAGACTGGGTTCACAAGCTACCACTATGAACTATACCTTGAAGTATACTTTCCCAGCACAGTTCTGAATGATGTACCAATATGGAAAAAAGTAATACAGATTCGGTGTTAGTTCTAGGCCATTTAACAGTAGAGAATTAGATCCATAACATGAAATCCTTTCAAAAGTGATTACTACTACAAAATTATTATTATATGACTCTTTTGCATCAATTAATAAATAAGATCTGTCAGCAGGTTCAGAAGAAATTTCTTCACAGGTTGTTTCTGCTACAAACTCCATGTGCTTTAAGCACTCACACTACACTTGGCAGGAAAGTTGAACACTTAGCTTAATTTATGTAAGCAAAATTAAAATAACTACACCACTGAAGTAATTAAAACAGAGGAAGATAAGGAATGAATTTTAATACTATTAGCAATACCCCTTCCTTCTAATTCTTAATTATATTTGTTTGTATAAAAATATTTATGTCAGGGTACATTTTATTAGTTTGCTCCGAAACATCTGTAGAAAACTCAGGCAGTAATTAGACAGATTAATGTCTAATACTGGAGAGTAATTTACTACATTCCATGCTGCCATCTAAGAAGTGCTATTTAGTCCTCTCTACATGTGGCCTTGCTCCATTTTTCCAAGTCTACAGTGAAATACAAATTATGGTTATAAGTACATATACATACAAAATTTTAAACAAAGTGAGTGCAATCAACCTAGTCACCCAAAGATCTTAACACAGAGATACCTAAACAATATGGTAAATTCAGAACACCTTGAAAAAAAAAAAAACCCAAACATAGTAATGAAGATTTACCAGCTTCTAAATACTGAGCTAATAATTACATATGTGAAAATCCACAAAAAAATCCACTGAAAAGATGCTGCTTAGAGCAAAACGGGGCCTACAGAATCTTTACTACCAGCATGTCTCAAGAAATAATGCTGTGTCACATTCCAGTTCAATCTCAAGTTTGTCAACCTCACAGATAAAAGAAATGCATCTGTAATATCAGTTGATATTCATCTGAAACAAATACACAAACGCATTCCTTGTGACTCTTTGAAACACTCAGTCCTAGCAGCATTAATACTAACATACCTACTACCCTCACCCACTGCCCCACATAAAAAGTCCTGATATAAATGCTTACTACAATAATATTAAATAATATATTTTAAATATTTTTCCTCACATTTCTTTGAATATTAAAATAATTATTTTTAAAATTCTTAATCCAAGCTATCATGAAAGGC
Organism: Rissa tridactyla; assembly: GCF_028500815.1. Lineage (NCBI taxonomy): Eukaryota > Metazoa > Chordata > Aves > Charadriiformes > Laridae > Rissa > Rissa tridactyla. Next base: position 4,357,890 of record NC_071484.1, on the reverse strand, counting down.
TAATATATATGCATTCAAGGAGAAAAAGCAGCTGCACATTCATCCAACTTTGGACAACCAGTCACCATAAGTGCAATTATCTGTTCTATTCAAAAGGATGTTGACTGCCATCAGTAGCACAGGTATAAATGCGTCAAAACCCTGTTTGACTTTTAAACTAACCAAGCAAGTCAGTCTTAATCCTCAGATAGCTTTTGTTATCTCTGACCTCTTCATTATGAGATCGGTAGCCTTTTTCATACAAGCTTTTCAAAACGCATTATTATTAAGTTCACCACTTTCCAGTTACTCTTCCCACCAGCTGATCTGCATACTTATTTACATGCAATTATCTATTCAGGAAGCATATTTACAGATCCAGAAACAGCTTGTTGCTGTTCTGTTTCTCAATTTCATCTTTGCTAATTTAGTTCTCCTCCAATAATTTATTTTCACGTCTTCCTTTCTCCTCAGAATTCACAAGGCGGTTTGGAGAAACATAAAACCCACTATTTAAAGATCCACACGTATATCAGCAACTCACAGCAAGGGAAAAGCAAGTCACCTTGCTCTGATGTACTGGCAGCCCGCCGACCACTCGGACCACGCGCAGACCCCGGTTCCCCCATGATATGCACTGTCTTGTGAAGCAAGGTTACCAAGGGGCACGGGAAAACGATGGAGATGGCCACCCTAGAGAGATTTCCTTTCAGCCCACTGAAAGACACCGAGCAGAAGCCAGAGCTCCCAGAAAGCAGATGCCCTTGGGACAGGGATGCCAACCAGACATATTTTGGGGGGGCCATAGCTGTTGCAGCGAACAGCATAAAGGACAATCAGGACAGATTTGCTCAGCCCAAAGATGTTCTGCAACACGGTACTGCAAATAGCAGACCCACCGCTCAAAGGCTCCCAGTCCTGTACACCAGCAAAGACTGGTGCCTCTCTGGCAGAAGAATGGCTTCCCATACACTTATGAACTGTCACATGGCCAGGTAAAAAACACTTTTTCATGGTTGTATTTGTCCATTTTTTTAATGATTCAGAGGCTTACAGCAAGCTTTCCACATTGATGGAAAAGAGAAATGGGAAAGAGTGTTTTTGTGTGCAATAGTTTACTTAAATTCTTCCAATTGCTAATGGAAAGCATCATAAAAATCACCTAGGCACGGAAAGGTGAGGTACCTAATTTCATACTAAAGGTTTCATTTCAGAAGATTTCATATTAAGTCACCACGTGTGAACAGAAAAGAAATCAATGGTGTTTGTGAAGCAGATCCCACCCCAGCCTTTGCTGAAAACCAGCACATGGCTCATGCTACACTCGAGGGACAAGAGATCAATTTCTGGCCCCGCTACTCAAATTCAACAATGCTGCAAAGATAAAACAACAGCAGGATGAGGAGGGGGAGGGAGGAGGAAGAGGAAGAGCACAAATAAAGGAAGGAAAACCAACCTGATGTTCCTATAATGAGTAATATGCAAAAGCTCGCCATCTGATATCTATACCCTAGTAGAAAAACAAACAGAACACATTTGAAAAAATACCAGGTTCTCTCTCTAGCTTTCTTACAATACTTCCAGAGTACTTCACATTTTTGCCTAGAGTATTTCTAAACAATATTTAGTAAAAACCTGCTAGCAAGCTGCAGACCGATAAAAGCAATTTCCTAAAGGAAAACGCTGAATTCACAGAGGTGTACAAATAACACAATATGAAACCTGGAGACTTCTTTCTTTTATCTAAAAAGCAACCAACTATAAATATTGACTCTTTCAATCAAACTAGGCCCATCAAACATGTAAACAGAGTTATTAATATTTTAAGTGGTTTCTTATTTGGAAGAAGGTCATAAACTTACATTTTCTGAAGTATTTATACTTTCAATAGTCATTTCTTATTTGTGCTTTATCAAAAAAAAAAAAAATCAGTCCACCTCCCATTAGCAGAGCATTTCAGATGCAACGACTCTGACACCAGGAACAAACACGAAGGAATGTAAACTCAGCCTTTTCCAAGAGAGAGCACTGACACACAGCACTTTCTACTGGGCCCTTCTTAGTTATATTTTAATGATGTGTTACAGAGCATCTTAAAAATACAAAAAAATCCCCCTACATAACAATTACATTGCTTCTTTGAATTATCCAAACTAATTCCAGATTGAGACTGAACTTTCCTTCCTACACAGGCACTCCAGAAAACTTGAAGACTATGTTACTTGCCTTAATGTATACAAGCACCCACTACATCAAACTAAAAGCTATTTCTCCCCAAACACAATGAAGACGTTACTATGGGCTTATTTTTTAAACTCTTCTGAGCTTGGTCCAGCCACATCTATTATTCCATATGCTTAAGTGTTGGAGCCAGACTCTGTGCCCTTGCACAGAATTAGAAGACACTGCAGAATTTATTCCCTCTGTTGTTGTTTATGAAATATGGGATATTATTTTGAATTACTTACATCAGTGCTTAATATCGGTAGGTTACAGCTTTAGCATTCATAACCATTTTTATGTGCCAAAGTGCCCAAATAAACTGTTGTAAGCCAGCTACATTAGGAAAACGGACACGAATGAATTTCAACTGTTTTCCATTTTATGCGGGTGTCACAACATAACAAAAAAATTCAGAAAACCAAAACCATTTGAAAGTTTAGCCCAGATTTGGGAAATACCACAAACAAAACCAGCCTTGACAGTCAGAAAACATACACTTTGCTTCAGCCATAGTTTTTCAGCCACAGTTTCAAGGGGATTTGGGTTTTGTTTCTTAAAGAGAACTCAACAGTCACTATATACAACCTACGTGAAACCAGAATGATTGTTTCCTCTGGGAGAGATGCTGGAAGGGGGGTGGGGGAGAAGTGAGAATTTTTATTTAGAATGCATTATTTTATGCATTGCTCCTATGAAGTTCTAAAATAGGACAACATATCAAAATTATTAGTCATCCAAACTAATTGCAAGAATCAGATGTTCTTTCTGGGGACAATAAACGATGACAAGAATGACAAAGCGCAACTATTGTCAAAAGGAAACACATATATAGTTTCTCATGGCATTCTGACCCACTCCAACTAACAGCCATTATTTCCGCTCCTCCACCACCGCGATACGGAGGCTCAACATGGAGACTGTTCTCCGAACTGACCCCCATGCACTGCTCAATCTTATTTTTAATCACATCCTGCAGTTCACACCAGAACCAGCCACGTGGCATCATCTCTTACACATAACATTAATATTTATTCAAATTTTCTTGCAAAACTTATCTAGAAATCAGTCAGCCAACAACCTGTCACGCTTTATGCTTTTTTTTTTTCCTGACGATCCACAAAGAGCCTGAAATCAGAATATGGAATAGCGGGACTGCTGCCAGCAGACTTCCTGCACGCAGAGCTTGTAGCATATGGATAAGCTCTTAATACAATGCAGAAAGATGATTTCTTGAATGTAAGCAGCCGGGACAAGCTTCATGCAGAAGTTCAGCACAAGTGTCTAGACTATGAGCAAACTGCCACCAGATATAAATCTGCAGATTTATAGTACAGACGCCTGACAAGTATAGATTTAAGCTGCCCAAATTCCAAACCTGCAGATCTCCCTAAGCACTCGTGTGCATCAGATGCAAGAACACAGGTGGCGGCATGTGACATCTGAGAAGGGTAAATCCCCCACGTATGCCAGAGTCAGCTCTTGTATATCCATAGCTAAATGGATAATAATTAATACAACAAGATTTACTTTCCATATAGTATTACTCTTAACAAAACCAACCCAGGCCATACTCATGTAAAACACAATACTGTAAAGACAGACTCATCACTTGGAAGATTTTTACAGTTGCTCGGTTTCCTGATAATGATGAATAGCCAAATAGTCTTATGTCATATGATCTAATCTTTCTTTAAAGATGGTTTTATCCAAACTTGGACAATTTTTCATTCACCTCCATTTATGAAGAATGTTAATTTGCACCTATGCTTTTCAGTGGTTTTGCTAGAGTGAAAAACCTTGACTACATGAAAAAGCGTAGCACATACAAAGCAGTAAACACAGCCCCTAGTAGTGCCTTATCTGCTTTTCTGACCGCAAAACTGTTTATTCGTGAGGACAAAAGCAATGTAAGAGTTTGAAGTTAATCATAATAGCTTTCTTTAATGCAAAATTTTAATTGTAACCAAGACACATACGAGAATACACAGCATAGAGTTACATCAGGTACACAAAAGTCATATAATGGTTTTGGTTTACATGAATGCTGAAATTTCTCACAAAAAATACCTAATTGAGGCAACTATTTCAGCTATGGTGTCTTCCTATCTGTCTGATTTAAACTGTATTTCTGAATATAAACAGCTTGGTAAAAGATTAAACAAGCATATTCAGGTGCTTACTAAATAACAGTCACTAATTCACTTCAAAAATCCGTGGATGCATCCACCAACTTCCATGCTGGTCTCCATTTCCAAAGATCAAAACTACAGCAACACAACATGGGAAACTACCTCAGTGCCAGGCCTGTGAATGCATTCAGTAGATGTAGAGACGCAGTCCTTACTAACTAGATTTGTTAGGTAGTCCTATGGACATTTACAAGAGGCAGAAGCAGTAAAAAAAGCCCACAAAGAAATAAGAGTCCAATGCAAAGCTTATCTACTTGATGAGGACTCCTGCAGTTATAGCTATGCCAGGGCGGGGGGAAGATGTTGGCAAAGTCCCCTAGCAGACAGACAATGTATGCTGACATAAGAGCAGCTAAATCGTCTACCCAAATAACTTGGGAAAGAACAACAAAAGCCCTCTGTGAAAACCTATCTGCGTGAATTTTGTCCACGCTGAGACATAGTATTTTCAGCATCTGCGATAAGAACCCAGATCTAAAAAAACGTCACAAATTCACAATTCCCTCTGAATTTCCCTCGTTCTGTGTGCATGCAAGCATACATGCATGCAAATGACATTGAGATTTTTTAATTTTCATTTTGGACATTTTACAGAGCTTTGTTCTGTTCCTGTTTTCCTGTTTTTATACTATTGACCATGCTTTTTATTCAGAATGAACTCTGAGAAATTAATTTGTTCATATTTTAAGTTTCCAATTTTTCAAGATCCTTTTGAATCTAATCCTTTCTTCCTATCCCTGCAACCCCTTGAAAGCTGATGTCATCCACAGGTTTTACTAGAACACTCAGTTCTGTCATCCAGGTTACTAAGCAACTTGCTAACCAGTTTTTGCATCCACTTCACAGCAGTTTTGATTATGCTATGTCTAACTTCTTAGACAAAGATATCATGGGCCACCATACCAAAAGTCTTACTAAATGCAAGACAGGGATTTTTTTCCATCTAGTTACAAAGTTTTTCTCATCTTCTTACAGCAGGTAGCAGCGATTTGTTCAAGACTAGTTAGTAGTGCCAAAGGATGAAGAACTGAGATCTTTCAGTTCCCATTCAGCAGAACTCAAATCAAATTCATAGACCACTCTTATTCACTCATAAAATAATTCCTCAGTTTCATCCTTGCATGTACTAACCAAGTTGAGGCTTACATAATACAAAAAAAAGCCAACTTTTTTTAGTGCCTAGAAGACGGTCTAGCAAGCATCACAGCCCATATTCCCCTGCCTTACTCCCCTCACACTTTCTTTCAAATGCTAGCAACCAAAACCGCAGCTAAGACCCCCATGACTGAAAATACTTCTCAAGTTCGCAAAAATAAATACTTGCATCTCTTTCTCTTTGGAAACGTACACTAATTTAGAACGACACCATTTGGCTTGTGATCACAACTTGTAACTGGCAAGAACTCCCACCGTTATTACTTTTTAGGATAACTACTACCCACATAGTGCCAGATGGTACATTCCACCTCTGCTGAGGAGGTGTAGGAGCACTGCCTGCTGTCAGCATTGCGTTTTCTTTATTTTATGTTTTTTTAAATCAAGACACAGATAATATTACCAGTCTGAAGAGAAAGCGGATGGGCATATGTAGCTCCATTACAGCTTAAGCGTTCAAAGAACAATATTCCTTTCTTTAATGGTGCCTGTTACTCTAAATCTCCACTCCTGAAGACAAAAAAGCCAGGGATGCCTTGACACACACCCAAGTATTAACCAAAGGTTGGTGCCAATGGAAAGCTGCTCACAAAGATTTCAAGCAATCACTAACGTTCTAACTGTGAAGCTAAGTATATCATACCAATAACCGTGTGAAACAGCAGAAAATTGAGTTGGGGTCCTCTAATCAAATCTTACATTGAAAATAGGAAAAATTATTTAAATGACAAAAAAATCCCCACTAAATTAGCAAATGGGAGATTTCTCCCCTCATAAAATATAAATTAGCTATTAAACTAGGATTATTTAGAAATGCAAAAGCTGCTAGAAAAGATAACAAGCAGTAGACCGCAATTTAAGCATCTACAGAAAGTAACAGATTAAGCAACATAGAGGTATGTGCACAGAGTAACTGCCTGAACCCATATCATTTTGCAAATACCTGTAAAAATAAAATCACATGAATAACAACACGGCCTGCAAGCTTGGGGCACGCCAGCAAAATCCACAAGCACAAACACTAATTTGGATCATTCAAATCACTATATCCACTTACATTTGCCCCCCTCCATAGGCTCTGATTTACAACTGTCATAGAAGCTGGACAGACACACTTCCTTTTGGCTCTGTCCTCCAAGCACCACATATTTCTAAAATCTAGCCTCCTGATATTTTACTTGGTTTTCCCCTCTCACGGAACCCTTCCATGGTATATTCCATAAAATCTCTGAAGGATAGAAAGTTGTTTATCTGTTTGTCCACTAATCTCCCCTTTGCTGAAGACTTTCTTCTGCAGCACTTAGAAGCAGCAGCCTGCCTAAGCCTATGCCAATTATCTACTCAGTGACTGACCCCTTACGTTCACAGACATACACTAACCTCTGAGAAGAGAGCCAAGATGTGAAATTAGAAATCTGCATACTATTAAGGGAGCCTAGAGAAAGAAGAATGGAATGGGGGCTTAGGCCTGAAAGGACATGACTACTCTAACCAATTTCTCTCACATTACAAGCACCGTGGTGCCATCCCCTAGTGACTCCCAAAGTCCTGGTCAACTACAGAACACGTAGGCTTTTCCTTTGGCATCTTGCAGCATTAAAAACCTGTACCTCATTTCTACAAAAGCGCTGTGTCACTTTATCTTCTAGTTTCTAGGCCTCTTCAAATCTTTATCTGGAACATTAAGAGCATCCTACTACCAAAAATAATTTCTTGACACAGAATAATCCCCACAGGACAGAATGGGAGATAAGGCAAAAGGTAAAATCATCTGTTCTTAAAGAGGTAAATAAAGGAAAGAAGCACACTTCATTGTTCATTTCACTCTTCAGTATTGCTCCTTTACTTTCTAATATTTCTTCATTAAAAATACCAACTTTATGGGATCCCAACCCAAGAAGGGAAGATGTCAAAAGCTCATTTTTATTGACAAAAAAAGGCATCACCAGAACCTGCTGTGCCAGACTGGTGGGACAAAACAGGACTGTTAACTCCACCTGATCAGCACCACCAGCAAATAATTTCAGGGCAGGAACACCAGGAAGAAGGCAGTAAAATGAGATTATTCTTTTCACCTTACACCCAGCACAGCTGAGAGATCAACAGGGGATGAAGATAGCACGAATCAACAGCTGGGTGACGGCACAGACAGGTAAAAATTCTTCAAAGAGCAATAAAAGATAAGCCTTTTGTTTGATTGTTTGTTTCCCTAAACCAATAAATCCAAATAAACCAGTTTCCATTTAGCAACTGCAGGAAGAGTCTAAATCCTCTAATATTTATACCTCTAGATACACAACGAGGAAGCTACTGAATTCACATTTGTTCATTGGAAATAATAATTTCACAAACTCAGACAGAAGCAGCCCACTGAAAATGCTAAGCATGACATAAGAGCCCATAAGAACGGCTTACCAATATTTAAGCCAACCATTAAAACACTGACCACAGGATCTGGCTCAATCAGCTTAATAATCTGCAATCCGAGGACAAAAAATTCACCTGCAAGGAACTTCAGATTACCATCAAGGTGACTGGCAGTGAACAGAAGAGACCATAATTGTTTCCAGGTTAAGGATATTAAGACGCTTTCATTAGTACCAGTTAATGCTTTACAGCAATTGGAATCAACGCACAACTGCTTTCTGGAACCACAAACACTATAAATATTCACGCTCCCATTCTGAGGGGATATTTTATGTTGTCTTTAATTTTGATACTTTTCATATGCACTGATGGTTTTCCTTTTTCAAATGTGTTAAGTTTCTCATCCAAACCGAGAGGGAAACCCAAATTTTTAAGACATTCAGCTGAAAAGAACACATAAAAAAGGGGGGGGAACCATTCACACACAAACCTCACTCGTTAAGGCATCTAAAAAACATGAATTGCAGCAGTGATGTTGCCTACTGGCTGCTTTATATAAGCATTTTACTAAAATAATCTGAATACAGAAAAATAGCAGCAGTCTGCCAAAATATTATTCCAAAATATTGGAAATCATACAGGCATGAAAGGGAAAATGAAATTAACACCCAAAATACCCCAAAGTAAGCAAGCAATAGGAAGATCCCCTATCATAAAATACAAATTAACCATCTCTTTTCTCACCCTCGCTAATTAATAGCAAATTCCCAGTGTGACTTGTATTGCAAATAAGAACTCACCTACCCAAAATACTTTTTTCATTAATGAGATCATTAGAAATCTCAAATTTGAGATCACTACAATTCAACCATAATTAGCAATTAAAGCTGATGTAAGTAAAAGTTAGACAATAGAATATTCACCATTAAAGTGAGCAACTCAGAGAAAAAAAGCCCACACATTTACCGTATTCACTGTTATTAGGGAATTTTACCTCAACTGCTCTGTCAAGATATTCCAGACTTTAATCTTAAAAATATCCCCTAAAAATTAGGGTAAAAGATGTAGTTCAACTATTCAGCTGAATTTCATTAGTGATGTATTTATAAAAGCTTCAGGTTTTAAGTACACAATAAAAGTCTGCAAAGGGTCACTGATCTCTGAAAACCAAGTCACCTCTTTCAATGGCAAAAAACCAGAAAATACAGAAAACAGGACATAAAGACAAATAACTCATCATGGCAACCAAATCTCTGCTGTTTTGTATGCAACCTACTCTAAAAGAAATGATCACAAACTTCCAGATTAAAAATCTTAAGGAAAGAGAAGCAAGAAAGCCTGTTTCTATCTTTCCAGGCTTTGGAAAGGCTTGGATAGTGGAAGACGGACATTTGCTATTTGCATACACTTACAGCTCAGCACAGGAACAAACGCAGCTTTGAGCCTTCTCTGCTTTGATCAGCATAAGGTCAGAAATGCTAATCAGATGACTTTTCAATAACTTATGGGAAATGGGGCAACGTGAATGGAACTGCCTGTGGTGCAAGAAAGAATAATTCATACCAGAATAATCCAATGCCAGAATCTCCACTTTGAACATATACCACTTAGTTTACTCTTTCTCATTAAGTACAATCAAACAACTAATGAGCAACAAGTTGCTCCAAGACTTTGAAATTATGAGTACGAAAGATCTCCAACAACAAATCACTCCCCAGCCAAGCAGAAAAATTAACAGCAACTCCAGCCTTCATACTACAGAGCTATCAGTCTGCTCTGGAAGATATTCCTTCAGTCACCAATATGTTCTTTTCATAAAGGACAAATAAATAACAAATACTGGTAATAGCTGAAATGTCAACATGCATGATTCATCACCCTCCTCATCAGTTATGCCAGTTCAAAAGAGAACACCACTCTAACAGATTAGTTCCCTACCCATTAGCTCATCCAACATCACTCCTCATCAGCATGAGGGCCCCAGCTCAAGGAGGCGGCGGCGTGCAGGGACTTGCCTGCATGGGAATAGTAACATGAACTCACTGGGATTCTTCGTGTTCCTCAAGCATCTACGTGCGCCTTTGCCAAATTGGCTCTTAAGGATTACTTACTACCTAAGGTTACTTCTTCGGTAAAGCTGAACAGTTCTCATCCCTACAAAGCGACAGGGTTGGTGGGAGGGAAAGGAAAAGAAAAAAATTTAAATTCAAAAAAAAGCATCACTTTTAGCAAATAAGGCCTCCACTCTGGGCAAGAAAAAGCTTTACCAAAAATATTCTAAAAATGACTGAGGAAGCAAAACTCAGACCAAGGTTTGCTTTATGTAGAATACATACAAGCCCAATTATTACATGTATTTTATAAACACCATGAATAAGTAATGATTCCTTTGAAATTAAACAAACACGCAATGTGGCACAAAACCAAGTTTGAGTGAAAAAAGCATACGATACTTTTTATGCTATATCATTACTAATTAAAGTTCTCTTAAATTAAAGAGTGTTTTTCAAGATGGAGTTTCTCACACCACAGTATAAATTATTTGACACATTTTGGAAAGATCAGTAATAAATGCTGCCCAGGAAGAAAACCAGACTATTCAGGGAACTCTATGGATTATTCAAGAACTTCTTTTCCTCAAGATCTGAAACATCACAGTTCCATCACCACAGCTCCCAAAATATGCAGCATTTTTATTCAAAATCCAGTAAAGGAACTTCTGCTCCCTCATCGGAATCCCACAGCCAATTCCACACTAGGACAACCACCTAAATTCCTCTCCAATTTGTCCATCACCTTCATCATTAAATTAGATTCTTAAGTAGAACCTCAATTAACTGACTTGGATGGGGCGGCTTCACATGGGACAATTTCAAGAGTGGGCCCAAAATGCCCAGTTTCTCCCTTCTTAATGTAAGCACACAAAACAAGCCACTATCTTCTCTAATTAATGTAGGGTATGTAGTTAAAGTAATTACTTTTTAAATGAATGTAGAACAAACAACTGCGTTTTAGCCCCATAAAATAATGGGACTGGAATAATTCTAAGTAACATAACTAGAATTGGTTTTTTAAAGCTCATAAAATCCAGTTGGCAAATAAACCAGAGATGAATGATCTAGTTCACTCCACCACTGCAAATATTTGCAGATGCAGTGAGCTTTAAACACTAATTTATCTCCAGTGAATGCAACAGGCATACTCTCTACCTTGAAGTTAAAATGACCATGTTATTCCCAGATGAAGACTTCAAATTATAACAGTCAGAAACAACCAGTGGGCCCAGTTCTGCTCTCACTGCAGACAGTAGTAACCTCCCACAGACCTTACTGGTAACGTCACTAGGTCCTGTGTGACCGCGCAGCTTTTGCGTGTTCTACGGATGCTGAAAAGTGTTCCTATAGGTTGGCACATATTTATTATATTGGAAGCAAAGCACAAGACAACCTGAAATTACTGATCAGGCTGACCACTAGGATTATAATCAATGACGTATGCAAGGCTACGAGTATTCTTTGTGTAGTACTAAGCATACACAAGACATACACATGGGAAATGCACTCACTCTACACCAAAATGTACCATTTGCAGAGACATTTCTAAGGCTTCGTACAAGTACCCCGGGCATGAGCTCACAACTGGCACCAGCCGTTCAAAGAGCTCACTGCCGCCATGAAGGACAGGCCCAGCCACTCTAGTTCACGCTCCTGCATCCTCCTCCTGTCACTCTCATGTTCAACAGGTCAAGTTCAGTTTACTGATCCTGCTAGAAAAGAACTCTGCAAAAATAAACAGTTTTCACTCACCCAGCAGCTGCTCAAGCATTTAACTTGGTACAAGAGAGAGGGCTATAATGCTACACCACTGCGGGTGGTGGGAAATAGGGGACAAGAATAGGGACAAGAGGTCACTGATTTTGCACCAATTCTTAAAAATCAGCTTAATCTCATCAAAAAACTACCCTTAAAGCCATTTGCTTGTCTGGATGTCAAAGGAAATCACGTTGACATATCATTCTGCTCTGAAGAAAATTCATACTCAAAATTTAAAGAAAAAGAATCAATGTGTGTACTCACTGCTTCATACATCAAAGACATGAAATCAGGGGAGGGTTTAAAAAACTTGTGAAGCAAAAGATTATTTTTTTTTTTTAATATTTCACAACATTGAATCATAGGTGCTACCAACCTCTCAGTTGATCGCACATTTAGCCACGTCTAGAAGAGGTAAACTTAGCCAAAACATAAGGATGAACACAATCCTCTTTTTTTTTTTTAAACGCAAAAAACCATGCACAAAGTTGGGAGGGCTGCAGGTTACATTCTTCTTTTTTAATGTACCAAGGGGTTGTTTTAGAGTTTTCTGGCTGCCTTCTTATTGTTTTCCTTTTGCTACCTGATAATAGTGTATCTTAGATTTTTATTAATTTTAACAAGTATTCTATAATTAAAGAAAATGTAGGATTCTATACTAAGTGAAATCTAGATGTGTCACAAGCAAACCAAAGAAGGCCTTGCAGATAAAGTGTTCTTCTGGAAGTGTAAGTATAAATGAAAACCTGCGGAACTCAGTGTACAGAGTGCATAATACTGTACATGATGCAGAGTTGGGCTTTACACAATTTGCATTTATGGACAGTAATATTAATAAATGAAAATTTACAAGCAGAAAGTTAGGCATGCTCATCTGTGATGTTGCATTAAAAAGTAAATCTTTTAAAAATTCACTGCAAATAACGGGATTTCTCATCATCAACATATATATCACTTGTATTATAAAGGTTTAATTGAAAGCAAATTTAGCGTATGTAACCTAAAATGTTAAAAAGTAATTGTTAGGTACCTTGGAAGACATATTTTTGTTCATAATGTGTATTTTAATTTAAAAGACATGAGCACACATAGCATCATGGGAAAAACAGTAGAAAAAGACAGAAATCTGAGAACAAGACAGAAACTGCTACAACACAATCAATATTGATAAGGAGTTTATTCTAGAAAATTATATTCGTCATCCAGTTACACTGAATATGTAACTAGTAATTCACATTGTAATTACCAGTCTAAATCTGCATGCGAGAATGCTTCAATATTCTATGACCGCAGTCCAGATGCAAACAAGATACGGCCCTACCTCTCCTCTCCACTCAAATGAAATTGGTGGTAAGTTTGGAGTACACACAGCCTTTTGCATTTATGATGCACTTAGCAAGAGTCACTACGAAGAAGAAGCACAACTCTAAATAGTTTGTTTATTTTTTAGAAGCCCCAGTCATAATGGCCACAGACCTCAAATGGTTTAAGACAGGCTTTGCTTTAAGCACTACTGCTATTTTTCCCCCACGATAGTTTGTTTGCAGAGCCAAAAAATGGGATTTTGATTATGGCAAGTAGCAATATATTGTAATTTCATAATTCGATTGCACATTCATCATACATTTTCTAGATAAACATATGTCTACACAAAGTATCCATGATCTAAGGTGTCTCTCACCACTACAGTAAAGAAAGCCTCGACTGTCGCCAGCAAATTCTCTTCAATGTATTTTCGCCAAAACGCACTTATTTCACTAGCTCCTTTTTTTTCTGTTTAATTCAGACATTAGGAATGGATGTTTTCAGTTGCAGGTTTGGTATTTTAAGTTTTGAGGATTAACTAAGAAAAACAGACAACACCCAACCTTTAGCATTTTGAAGAAATCATTCCAAGCTCCAACCTGAGAAACGCTGCAAGCAGGGTTTCATGGCCATGTTGTTGTTCTCTATAGCACGTTCGCTGTATTTCTTCTTGCTCTTCTCCCAGTCCAACATTAATCTGCCTTCATTCAGTATACTGCAGCTATGCTACATTCCCCAGCAGCACTAATTAACCCTCAGCATTTGTTTAATTTCTCCAGATATTTCGTTTACCTTACGCTATTTCCACCTGTATAAAAAAAGCCTAAAATCCACATTGATGCATCCTTCTCTAAAACCAGCTTACTGCCTAACATACGCTCCTGAACTTCCCAACGCAAACAGGGATGAGAATCTGCCTTTTCCTTGCAAAACACACATCCAAGAGAAGCCGCCCGCCTCATCATCTCTCATATCTTTTTTACATTTTAGCCCCCAACAATGAGCCCACGCCTGTAATAGGAAGATTCTGTGTGTCATTAGACTCCACGCTCCTTACTCACCCCGCGGGAGGAAGAAGCGGGGGGGACGTTTCCCCACCTCGTTCCCCCCCCGCAGCAGCAGGGCGGTGTGTGTGTGCCTCACCTGGGCGCTACCTGCGGCACAGCCCCTGTAAATAAGGGGCCATTCCGCGAGAAAAATTCCTCCTTATACCCACCCTTAAAGGAACTGAATCCTGCAGCAGGCGGTCTGCGCACCAAATACTCACTTACCTTTCGAGACCGCACGCCGCCCTTTTTAAAAAAAAAATAAAAAAAGATTAGGTGATTTCTGATGGAAAAAGATGGAATTTTTGGAACTCTACCTGCAGGCTGCTCGCACCCACCCCACCGTGCGCTCACCACCGCTCTCCCAAGTTTTATTAACGGAGGATCGCAGCCGGCCCCGGCCCGGCTCACCCGGGGGGTGCGGGCTGAGGGGGGGGGGGGGGGGGGGCGCGGGGAGCGGCCCCCCCCGCCATCACGGGCACGGGGGGCTGCGTCTGCCCCCCCAACCCACACCCGTGTGCGGCACCGCGCGGGGGGGAGGGGCGTGGCGGGGAGGGAGGGGGGGTCTCGCCGCGATTTCCAGTCAGACACCGCTACCCGCCGACATGTCGCCGGGCGTCGCCCCCTCACGGTCCCACCACCACCACCACCACCCCCCCCCCATCTGTCGCCGCGGGGGACGGACACACACACACACGGACGGAGGGGCACACACCCCACTAGCCCTTACCTGCGGCGGCGGCGCGGCGGGGCTCCCCGGCGGCCCGCGCCCACCTCACGGCGGCGGCTGCCGAGCGCGGGGCGCCTCCCTCTCACCACATCGCCGCCGGGGCGCGCGCGCGCCCGAAGGGGAGGGGACGGGGAGGGTGGGGGGCGGCGGGTCTCGCCCCTCCTCGGCGGCGCCGGCTCCGCCGCTCCCTCGCCGCCCGACCGCCACAGCGCCCGCCTCCTTCCTCCCTTTCCTTCCCTCGCCGCCCGCCCGCCGAGGCCTCCCCCGGGGAGCGGCGGCCCCCGCGCCTCTGCTCCTCGCCGCCGTCGCCGCCTCACGGCCGAGGGGAGGGAGGGGGGAGGGAAGGGGGCGGGCGGGGCGGGAGCGGCGCGCGCGCCCCCCGGGCGGGCGGAGGGGGAAGGGAAGAGCGCGCGCCCCCGGGCTCCCTCCCTCCCCGGCTGGGCGCTCGGAGGTGAGCGGCGCGCGAGGGGCGGGGCCGCTGGGTTATTCATGAGGGGGGCGTGGCTATGCAAAACGCGCGCGCGCGCGCCCTCTCCTCTCTCCGCCCGAGCGCAACCTGCGCCGAGGGGGGGGGCGGGGCGCTGCGCTCCCCTCCCGCGCGCTCCCCACCCCCCCTCCCCGCCGCCATAGCCGCCCGCCATCGGCCCCAGGCGGGAGGAAACTTTAACTCCCCCCGGTGGAGCGGAGGAGGGGGAGCGCTGCGGAGGGGCGGGCGGGCCCGGGCGGGTCCCTTCTGTGAGGTGGGAGGCGGCGGCGGCGCGGAGCCGCCCGGTGTGGGGGGGAGGCGGCGGGCGCGGGCCGCCGCTGCGAGGGAGCCGTTCCCCGCCGCGGGGCGGGATGGCCGAAAAGGTTCCCGTGGGGCGGGAACAGACCGTCAGCGGCTCCGGCTTCTGTCAGCGGCTGCGGCAGGGCCGAGGCGTCCAAAGGGCGATCGGCGGCTGAGCCGGTCCCTGCAGGTACCGCTCGGAGGGACCGGGCTGAGCCGAAGGCGGCTGTGGCGATCGCAAGCCGTGAGGCGATGGATGGCCACCACGGCCACCAGCCCCGCCGCCCGTGTGGGCCGAGCCGCTCCAGGCATCTCCCGAACGTGTGGGCGCATCGCCCTGCTCTGAAAACATCCCCCGCCGCCGCCTACTAGGGTGTTTTTTTTAAAAAAAGAGACTTCTGGGAATAATACCTGAAAACCAAAAGGTTTGGCTCATCCTCCCCTACAAGGGATCAGGCAGACAGCTGAAGACTAGGAGCAAGAGGAACACACAGGAAGAGAAAAGCTCTATTACCCGTTAAAGCTAACACAAACATTTATTTAAATTACCTAAATAGCTGAAGATACACATTGCAACTAGCGATCCAGTCGGCGTATCGGCACTGCTTAATTCTCCACTGTGAATGAAACATAACAGTGACGGAAATTTGGTTTTCTCATCAAACTCAAAATCAACGTTATTTTTGCACCAAAAAAAGTACACAGTAAACAGAATTTTGGTTTTATCTGGTTATTACCCTTTAAGAAAACTGATATTTAGGTCTTACTCAACAAAAGAATCTTTTTTTAGTCCAGTACAAAATGTTCCCTTTAATTAAATTAATTAAAAGTATCTACACTCCCTTGGGATGGATTTCTTGTTAAACCTGGGTGCAGATTACTCGCCCCCATCTAACCCTGGAATGGTTAAGAGCTTTACATCACATCTGCTCACAGTGCCAAATTAATGACCAAATAAATTAAGCAAGAGGGTAATCTTAATTTGTGAGTCAAGAAAATTACTTGGACAAAAAAATAAATTGCAATAGAAAGAATCCTACCTAGGAAGTGTTAATAAAAATTGGAGGTAGCCCTGTTTTGGTTTTTATGTGTGTTTGTTAGCAGAGCTGATAAACGAGATGCCAAGTTTCTGGAATTAAGCTTGGATCAGAGTGAGCGAGCGTATGTCATCCATATCATCTATCACTGCAGTCCTCGGGTTTTGCTTTCGTAGGAGACTGGCATCACACAAACCAGTGCAACAAGCACTTAAAAAACAACAAAAAAACCACAGTAGGGAAATCTTCCGGAAATATTCTAATCTAAATCTGTAGCCTCCTGTCTCTTTCATTACTTCCAGCAGAAGTGCTTTCTGTAATTGCTTATTTTCTGTTGCCCTTTAGTCTTTTTAAACGACATATACTGGAGGGGAACGCATAGCCAGAATACTTCCCATTTTCCCTTCAGCAACTTATTAGCATAGCAAATCACTGACTCTGTGCACAGTTACAGTACCAAGGAGGAATAATAGTTCCACCTACAAGAAAATATTCTCAGAACTGATGTCAACTGCTTTATATATGTGCCCATATCATTCCTAAGAAAAGAGATTTCAAGACATAGGTTTGTGAAAGAGAGGGAGGATCTGACGCTCCCAGTACAGAGCGGAGAAGTCAAAGGGAATGAGATAATGGCGAAAGACCAGCTTCCGAATAGGAAAAGAGGAGCCGCAATGTCTAAATATTGTTCAGCCTGGAGAAGAGAAGGCCCCAGGGAGACCATATAGCGGCCTTCCAGTACCTAAAGGGGGCCTACGAGAAAGCTGGAGAGGGACTTTTTACAGGGGCAGGTAGTGATAGGACGAGAGGTAATGGCTTCGAACTGGAAGAGGGGAGATTTAGATGAGATCTCGGGAAGAAAATTTTCACTCTGAGGGTGGTGAGCCCTTGGCCCAGGTTGCCCAGAGAAGCTGTGGCTGCCCCATCCCTGGAGGGGTTCAAGGCCA
Source organism: Rissa tridactyla (assembly GCF_028500815.1). Lineage (NCBI taxonomy): Eukaryota > Metazoa > Chordata > Aves > Charadriiformes > Laridae > Rissa > Rissa tridactyla. The sequence continues at coordinate 4,340,334 of NC_071484.1, read as the reverse complement.
GGTTGGACGGGGCTTGGAGCAACCTGGGCTGGTGGGAGGTGTCCCTGCCCAGGGCAGGGGGTTGGAAATAGAGATGGTCTTTAAGGTCCCTTCCAACCCAAACCATTCTGTGATTCTATGATTTAGTCATTTACATCCAATCCAGAACTTGTGTCAGTCACCTGTGAGAAGACCACAGCAATGGCACAAGGTCTGTGTCCCACCCTGCCCTGTTTGGCCATGGCCAAAAGCAGGTCCTTCAGCACAGGCAGGTGCCTAGAAAAGGTTCCCCCAAGTAGAAAGGTCTCCCAAGTCCTGTGGCAGCCGACAACATCTGCGGCTTTAGAACGTCCCGAGGCACATGTGATCCCTAAGTCTTAACACGACACAGCAGGCTCTGCGCACAGCGTACCAATATAAACTGGCGCCTCCTGCGTGACACCCCAGGTAGGCAAGGGACGACTTGGGTTTGAAGTCCCTGCCAATGACAGCCTCCCCTGCCTTCTGCAAGGAGCCAGATCCTGCTGGAACATAAGGGGCGTGCTCTGAATTCTGGTTGGGACGCACAGGCAGGCGTCGTTCCTGGATCCCAGCTGTTCAGGCTTTGGTACAAATACAGCACCAAACTGCCCAGACCTATAAGGCTGGGCTGGTCTGTGCCTATGCAGAAGCACAAGTATAAGTATTTCAAAAATATCAACACAAATCACCTACAGCATTTAAAATCTTCAAATATTAGTTAAGGGCTGAGTTCTCAGGGTCACCATTTGGTCCAGAAATCCAATCCAAGTTCCATTTTGGTCACATCCACACCTTATTACGTCCAACCCCTTAGCGTTAGAACCACTCGTTCAAACATCTCTTTGGTGAACTAGAGAGCCAAAAAATTCACATAAAACCTCAATCAGTTCTTTATGTTTTCTGTGTTTGTACTGCAAGCTGACATGAAGTTTGCACAACAGCAAAGAAAAAAATTTGGTTGTAATAAACAAGATGTTGTCTCTTAAATAGCCACAATCCCTACAGGAAGATATAAAAACATTTGGCTTTTTAAATCATATATACCATCAGATCATCTCCTTGATGGATTCTATGAAGTGTGACCATATAAAAAATAAATATTGCTTACAATATTGGTTATCTAAGAAATATATGCCTGTGGAGAAAATATTCTCGTATAATCCTGTAAATGTGAGATACTAATTTTCTTCACACTTCAGCAGTCTAAAAGAACACAGGGTCTGCCATCCCTTCAGTAAGTAATGAAAGGCATATCTATTTGTGTAGCCCGGGGAGTTTTGAAATAGATTTGGGTTTTTTGCAGAAGGAAAGGGAGATTTCTGTTTTGCTGGCTGTTTAATAATTTTTGCAATTTTTGGCAAGAGCACCTTGAGCTGTGGATAACTGACTCTAGTTTGTCTGAATCTAAATAAATGTGTGCTTTATGACCCATCTACCACCAGGGTTGCATTTAAATGCCAGCATTACCCTTCATCTGCGCAACGGCTCAAACTGGGGCTTGCTAACAGAACTTTAGAGAAGAAATGAGCAAGAGGGTGAGTAAAACCAGCTTTATTTTCCTGTATACACCTGTTTTGAAGTAAGACGACCAGGCAACATGAAAGGAACTGCATTTTGGGAATCTCAGAATTAATACCCAGGTTCTGGTTCTTTCAGTATTCGAAGCCAACAGAGACAAAACTTTTTGAGCTTCCAGAGCTGTCTCCTCAGAAATATGTATAACCAAGCCCCCAGACTCCCTTTGACACTGAGAAAAAGAATGTTAAAGGCTATGTAGAAACAAAGGGCCGGTGACATCTGCCACAGTGTATCAAACCTACATCAAACGGTCCTGCCTGTAACAGGAAGCAACTCGCAGCCATTCCCATTTCCCTTTGCAGCAGATGGAAGTGCAGGGGAAAAAAAAAAAAAAAAGCCAGAGTCTTAGATGAAGGTAAAAGGCGCTTGGCCAAGAGATGATGAGCCTTGCGCCGTGCACCCAAGGTCTGTCAGAACGGGAGACTACTGACCTCCAGAAGGATTTAATTCCGTGTGATCAGAGCCCCTTTGCAGAAGGTCTTGCCCACTGACCTCACAAAATTTTCAGCGAGAGCAACAGTGCAACAAATGACATTGTGAAAGAAGGGTGTTAGACGAGATGTTAGAGCCTTGTTTGGGTAGCAGCGAGCAGAGTGCTTTTCAGTAAGATGATCGTGTCCCTTGTCTGCCCGGTGTTTACTCCTACCCTAAAACTTTTCAAATGCTGCCTGATGCTTTCTCATGTTTTCTTTTTCCAAATAGGTAGCTGAGTGAGAGTCCTTAATCCACCAACCAGATGCACACGCCTCAGTCCAGAATCCTGTGTCTAACAGAAAACACCCATTATTCAGAGAAGAACATCATATGTCAAACTGTAATTGCAGTTTTGAAAGAGAGGACATATTTATGCGGCTCATAATTTGGCAACAATACCAATCTCACCATTTCCCTCTTGAGAGGCGCTACAGGAGCTTTCATGACTGCATGCGATCAAGATAACACCTCGCCGAAATAACGCACCTCTGGCACACTGGGGTTCACCTATCAGAGAGGAAACAGCACTCAGTTGTAAACAAAGAAAAATCTTCATAATTGTGCCTTCTGCTTTGTTAATGTTACAGAACTAGTAGGCTCTTTCTAGACAAAAGATAGCAGAATTTGGATATGCGCTAGACCAAACTAGAGTACCAGCTTTGGGTATTTCCCCATTCAATTCTGCCAGGACCAACTTAGCTGCGTTTTTAAGAGTTCACAAGATCTCTGTTAATGACTGCAGATGGCAATCAGACAAACGTTCATTTGGGGTAGGAAAAGCTGCACGCCATTTTCTCCAGCTTTGGCACAGCTATTTATAGGCTGTGTTCAGTGGCTACTGTACCAATTCTGCATTACATGTGATGTTTATGGTCCTGAATAAAGATAAAGATACACTGAGAGCAGCTGAAAACTGCATTTCCAGTTTGTCTGTGTCCATTCATTAAAATTCCAGCACATTATCCTTTGTAATTTATGTTCCAGCATTCTGGAAGGATACTATATATGGACTGGTACTTTGCCGTGATGGTCTCAAGACAGAGGCAGGACAAGACTCACTGGCAGACCAAATAGTATAGTTGGAAAAAAACATTAGAAAAGCTTTTCTGTTTTTTAACCCTTTGCTACTTCTGCAGAGTTCAGACAAAGTTTGCTCTTAAAGGAGTTGTGCACCCCAAAAAACTTGCCTCGCAGTTTCAATTACTGCAATCAGTTTAAGAAAAGACATTACTTCTACTAATAAGTCTTGTCCAAACTGAAGTGCCAGAAAAAGACAACCAGTTTCTGTGTTACTTTCTGCCTACCCCGCCTATCCTCTTATCCCCTGAGAGAATAAGAAAATTTGCATCTTTAGCCTAAAGAAAAGACGATGACAGCAACCTTCATGTATGCACAGGTCAACAGGAGACGCAAGGAAGCGTTGGTTCTCCATGACTGCAGTGAACAGGACAAGGGCTTAAAATGCAGCAAGGATGATTCTGATTGGAAATTAGGACTAATTTTCTAATTGCAAGGATGGTTAAGCATTGAAACGGACTGCATGTAAAGACTGTGATGTCGCCAGCCACGGAGACCTGTAAGAACCGTAAGCATTTGTCATAAATAAAATAGATAGAGCTGGGCCTGATTTTGGGCAGTGGGGTAGTGACTTGGAGATCCCGTGTGAAATTCACAGCAGGCCTATGAAACCAGATGCAACGTAGGAATTGGAGCAGCAGCATTTTGCACAAGGCCTGCTGCAAATTACTATTTTCTAGATCAGCACGTCTTAAGATTTTCAGGCATATGGAAAATTATTAACTCTAAAAATTTCTCCCAGCTGATCATGAATCTTGTCATTAAAACATAGAACTTGGGACACTGTAAGGTTGATGTAAATGATACATGTTCTTTTGCGCATGTGTTGAATTGAAAAAATTTGCCACAGACACCCAAGGTATCCATAAGAAAGATAAACATTGCTCATCTTCACAACCAGACTTGGGAAATCTTCAGAAAAATACCAGTTCTAAAGCAGTGATAAGTACTTTACAAGTCAACAAAATAAGTAAGGCTACTTAAAGTAAAACTGTCAGAAATTCGATATGTTGCTTTAATAACCTGTATTTTAAAGAGTTCAATTTTAGTTATAGTCTTTTTTATGAAAGGAAACAGCTTTGCTTCACTCAATTTGTTTCTGTCAACTATACTGTAACTCTTAGCAGTGATGGAATAAATGATATTTAGTGAAACTGCTAAAACAGTCCCATGTATTGCATTAACCCCTAGCAGTGCTAACAGAACACGACAGATTCTTTTCCAGCAGAGCATGTCTCCTGTGCAACTTGTACAATAAATCGGTGTAGATTTTTTTTTTTTATTATTATTATTGCTTGCCTACACCAAAATCCAAAGCACTGTATGAGAGCGCTGGTCTGAGCAGTTATTTTGTGAACCGAACAGCGACACCAATGCAGGGGTAAAGCACAGTAACTTTTTCTGGACGTAACAGCACTGAAATGGTTCCTTCCTCGTATTTCTGGGTTTTAGTTTATGATACTGAACCCACTGAAATCAGTCAGGGTTCTCCCACCGCCTTCACTGGGGAAAGACCTGACCTTTAGCGGTTGGTTTAGATGGAGCTGATGATCTCAACTAAGATCTAGCCAAGCATCCAGGTCCACAGGGTTTCGAGATCCCTCGGCTCCCACTGAAATGAGTCACAGTGACAGAAACCGCCACATTTTGCAGAAGTGAATCTCACAGCAGGAGGTGTGGAAATGCCTCTCGTCTGACAATTGCTCCAAGTCAAACCACCATAAAGAGTGAAGAGGATGCCTCCATCCAGCGTTCAGACACAATACCTGCTGAATTGTGTGTGAGAATAGTTTAAATGCATTATTCCTATCTCTAGTAGGATCTTCCAACTCTGATACACTATCCCAAAAGGGCGTCGTTATCATGAACCACAGCAAAGCTCCAAATCCTTTTTTCATGACATTCCTAAACTGTTTGCTCCACCCCAATTCATTTTAGGAAACTGATAAGACAGCTGTGAAAATACACCATGTAAAGCACTCTCATATTACAAACCAGCTGGCAGAATTTGCACTTTTTTTTTTTCTCCCAAGGGAAAAAAGATTGTTGTTTATTCCCCTTTTCAAAAGGCACATGAACCAAAATGTAACCTTCTCTTCATTAACCCAACGGGTATCGTTAAGTAGGTGTGTACCGATAGAACATTTTGGCTTGCAATCATCAGCAAAGCAGCTGCCCCCGAAACATGTGTGGGCTATCCTCAAAAGGTTTTCTTATTATGAAAGGGGGTGTGGGTTTTTCCTTTCATGAAAACGCTCATCATTTTCACTGTTCCTCTTCAGTGTCTACTGTAACCATTACTGCATTTCTCATTTGACAGCTTTCTGTCGTCAGCTGATAGCTACAAAGGTCTGCAAAGCTTGTGTGTTCACCCCGGTCCAGCGTTGGTAACACTTATTGGCAAATTTTTTTCTGAAACACGTATCTTAAAGGCAAGAACATGATCAAGATGCATCTTGCTTGGCCTGTTATGCTGCGTTCTGTTTGTACACCCTCCCTACAGTCCTTCCCGGCTGCTCTGTTATTTTTCTGAAACTTTTTTCTTACGCTTTCCTGAACTGCTGTTGTGTGCCATCAAGCTGTTGTTGTTTTACACCCTAGAGATGCTCGCAGTTCAGTGACAGATCCCTCTGCTAGAGATGTTAGCACTCTGTGATGCGGCACAGGAATCCGACTCTCCGGGATAAATGACACTATAGACATACTTGAGCTGAATTTACAAAGTGAAAAATGATGCTTTGATGCTGCAATTCCTTTTTAACGGTTTCCTCACTGCAGTTGATCCCAGCTGTCTGCTAGCAGTTATTATCCCAACCCTCGCCTCGTTCTCATCTCTTGTTTTTGCACCGAGACTTAGCAGCAGCCCACACACGAGAGAGTCACGTCTTCCTCTCAGGCCAGATGTGATGCCCACAGCCGAGACCCACAACTGAGAAACAAAGTTTGGTAATGGACTTACAACTTAACCAGGCAACCCCCCCAGAGAGCTACAGATCACTTCTGCTACCACCAGACTCGCTGTGTGCATGCTCCTGGCAAAGGATCCCAGGAATATCTCTCCAAATTATCTGCATTAAAATGCATCTGCATCCTGGGATGGGCAGGAAGGGAAGGGCTCTCTGCCACAGCTTTCAGTCCCTTTCAGTACTATTTTAGCCAAAAGCTGAGCGAGTGAGTGAAATGTTCACCTAAAGTAAATGTATCCCTTAGGATGCAAAAAAATATGGAATGTAGTTTCTACATGACCGTTGTCATCTTGCAGGGATCCTGAGAAAAGGGAATTTGGGGGCTGGGTACTCAACTGGAAGATGTAACAGAGGTGCTCTGCTGCTTTGTCCCTAGGAAGGAGTTCCACGTGTAAATTCCTCTGGGAATATTATTGCTTTCCTCAGCATCCCATCCTAGTTGCTTTTGAAATCTACAAAGGATTGTAAGTGAACGGAACCAATGAGAGCGTGGCTGTGTGGATCGTGCCTCTCTGAAGCCTTCCTGTGGGTTTCTTCTCTGAAAGAGGGTGATTTGATAGAACAAACCACTGTATGCAACCAAGTACTGCCCGAGTGCTCCAGAATGAGCTGGAGCCTGGGTAATTCAGAACGCCACTCGAGCCCTACAATGCCTGCCTATAGCTTTCTCATGCCATTTTTTCCATTATGAATATCTGTTGTGTAACATCAGACACTTTGCAGTTAATTTTTTTAAGGTAAGACATATTTGAACAGAATCAAAAATAAGCAAGAGCTAAAATATCTGCAGTGCTGGGGCTGTGCCAAACACCCACAGATTCTGTACCCTGTACTCAAGTCTTGTCAAGTAGCTCAGCACATCTTTATTCTAATCATTTACTTTCATTTCATGCCTAACAGAGAATTGTCCTGATTACTCAAGCAAAGCACAGCAAGAAAAGTACAGAAAACATTTGGCCAGCTTTGGGCACTTGGTGCTGCTATCAGTATTCTAACCTCCACAACGCTCTTCGGTTGAAATATTTAGGTATATGTGCAATGACACACATGGCTCCTGACTCTTCTTCCACCAAGCCTTTTAAATAAGTAATCAGATAACTCTAAGCAGAGAGGCAGCAAGAACTGTCAGACGTTATAGCCTCACTTGTGCCACCGAGAAAGGCCAATGGTTAGTAATTCTTTCTGGCAACACAACTCAGTCTGACGTTTTCAACCCACAACCATTTAACGTCATCCTCATGACCATGGACACCAAGGCACTGCAGAAGATAACTAAGCAAGTGCTTTCACATGGACACGCTTTGCATGTCTGCATGGAGAGCACTAGGTTATGGGATAAAACGCTCCCCTCCACACAAAGAAAGGAGCACAGAGGAAACTGCCAGGCAGAGAACCCCTCCAGTGAGCTAATCGGAGAACAGAGCACCCAGACCTGCTCCTCCCAGCGCTACTGGCTGCACCTGGGAAAAGGGAGCTCCAGCAGCCTGGGCTATCCGGCTAGTGGATTTGGCCACCCCCTAACGGGCACCAGCCTCTACAGACAGGTCCATGCAGCAATCTACTTACAGGGCATTTCTCAAGGGACCAGCATCACCAGTGGAACATTTCTGAAGTCTTTATAAAAAGAATTCAAAGAATCACTGCTCTAATCAGAACGGGCATAGAGTGTGAGGAGACCCTGTCTAATGAAATAAGGTTTTCAGGAAACTTAAACATTAACAAATGCTTGTGTGTTGTGAGGAACTGAAGTCGCTACTTTATTCATGTTATAAAAAAAAATGAGTGATTCACCAGTAATCTGCACGCCATTTCCAAGCACATAAAAGAAAAAAAAAACGAAAAACACAATACCTCCAACACAGTTCTGTGATCAAGGACGATCAGTGTACCTATGACAAGTGTCGTCACTACACTGGGTGTTCTGAAGGCATTTGAAAGTAAGTACTCTGGCAGAGCCAGGATGGTAGTATGAAGGGAAAAAAAAGAAAAAAGAAAAAAAAGATGGCAAAAGGAAAAGAAAAAAAAGGCGGCAACGCTCCCCACCTAAAACACCATAAACAATGACAACACTATTTGATCGCTCTCACCGCAGCCGCGGGGACACCTCCTATGATATCAGTTGGACCTGATGCAGCTGAAGCTGTTTTTTTTCCCTAGGAACTTCCTAAAAATCTCTCTGCTGCAATAAAACACTCAACTCATGACAATATGGTAATGCAATACCCATTATACAATGCCTTCAATACACTGTGGCCTAAGCAACTTTGCCCAAAGATACCATCATAAGCTAAAGGAAAGAGACCGGCTGCTCTAGAAAGAGTGAATTAATGCCAGCCAGGTTTTCTCCTCTCCTGTGAAAGGGCATGCTGCAAACTCCTTCCCTCGAGGAGGCTCTGCAAGTGGAGTTGCTGTTTGTATGCATTCCAATTTGGAATTAAGAATGTTTCTGTACTCACTCACCATCGCAGAAGGTCATATTTTTTCCACCTCTTCTTTTGGTGCAAAAATCAAAAACTCAACAACAACAGCCCCCCACAAGAAACATCAGACAACTTCTTGCCTGAATTCACTTCTTTCTTTTATAAATTTGTACTGTTGAATAATTTGTCCTATTTAAGAAAGATTTTTGAATAATTATTCCTATTTAAGAAAGATTTTAGGAGCAGATATAGGAAGACAGACTTAAGTCTTAAGTCTTTTAAGAAAGAAAGAATTAACTAGTCAAAGCAGCACAGCCCAAATGACAGCAACAACACAGATACAAAGGAGAAGCCAACTTTTTCAGAAGTCTTCAGTATTTACCCTTTTAGTTAATGTCAACACGGTACGTAGATTTTTTTTTCCCCAGAGGGGAAGAGGTAAGAATGAATCTTGAGAACGTAGGTAGAAGACCAGGAGGGTACAGAGATCTGTAGGGCAGGGCTAACACACGTACGCTCTACAGGTTTATAAAGACAGACTGCATGCACGCAGTATTGTCAAGAGTTTGCTTTGATTTTAAAGCCCGTACACTAGGACACTTCTCCAGAGGTGCAAAAACGCTCATCCCACAGCATTCTGGCCTCAAATTTAGGAGGTATTTTTCAAATAGGACTTATTCTGGCCTCAAATATAGGAGGTATTTTTCAACTAGAATCATAGAATCATAGGACTTGATGAAAATAGGACTTGAATACTGAGAATCGCACTAAATGACATGAGGAAAAAACAGGGTATAGCACAGAGGCAGTTCAGCAGAGCATAGAGACATGGTGAAAGTCAGTTTTAAGCACACAGAGATGAAAATAATCCAAGGGAACAATTCCTTTTCCACCAAGGAACCTCTTTGTATGCAAACTGAAAAGATAACATCTTTTCTTTATGACTTGCAGAATAAAGACACTTCCCTTGACTAGGCAATGTGCGAAGAGAGAACAAACGTCATTTCTTCATCTGGAGCTCAAACAGACGAGAAACACCACTGACTAGTTTGTTCCAGTCAGAATCAGGAGAAAGACAGTAAAAAACCAGCTGGTTTTCCTTTAGATTCACTTTGCCCACACTCCAGATTACGCTCACTTTTATAGGAGACAGAGATCATTCACGCTCTTCTGTTGAATGAAAACCAGCTGCCAGGCCGCTGGTATCAAGGAGAGGCGATCCGTCTGATTTGTTACTACAAGCATCCGTGATTAGGGCGCACAGGGAGTGCTGACTGTACCAAACCAAAAAACACTACAAGAATATGGTCAGCTCGAAGGTGGAGACTGGAACAAGGAGAAAGGCAAGACTAAGGCAAGGTCAAACAGGAAATTTATGAACTACCCGTGTTAGGGAAATGCTGAGGACTCCTGTCGCTCCAGAGCAGCAAGACCAGTGGCTGATAAAGGTCACCCTGAATTGGTCATGGTGACTCTTTACATCCAGAGATCTGAGAGTATAACCCCACTGTAACACTAATGCCCTTCTATGGACAGTACTTAAGTTTGTCTCTGTCCTACCTCTTAGGCTGTCTGCCCTCAGAGCAGAATTTCCAGCAGAGGTGGCTTACATTCTAATATGGAGTTAATGATTGACTCTAAGAGTTCCTCAGGTCATATTGTTAATAAACCTGCAAAAGAGTATGAGCTAGAAGGCAAAAGTAACCTTGTAGCCCAGCTTTTGGAACAATAGCTTCAGGATTTGTGTCCTGAAAAAGTTTGGGTGCAGAAGAAAAATTAAGTCAAAGGTGAGAACAATTAACTTCAGAGAAAAAAAATCTAAATCGCAAAATCAAAGCATTCAAGAACTTAAAGTTAAGGTAGTCCCAAAAGGAAGAAGCCTGAAAGAGTGCTTAAGAATTCCGATTTGAGCAGAAACTAGAATATTCCTATAGAGAGTAAGCTGTGATTTCAATAATGCTCCACAAGGGCATATTTCTGTTTTGTGCTTTGTTCCTTACATACAGGTAATAAATAGAGACTCCTTGTAGCTTGGCGAGATGATTTGATCAAGGCTGAATTTATTAGAATAGGAAAAGTAAGCAAACATAAAAAAAATATCTCAGAGTCCATGCAACTCTGATGGGAAACAGTCATTTGTCAAGGCAGCAGGGTGATTTTTCTTTGTTGGAGGAGGACAGTGAGGCCCTGGCAGGAGGTACAGGGAGCCCAGGCTGGATTTATGGGAGAAAGAGAAGGTTCACCGAGAAGTGCGCAGGGCCAATTTTTGCTGGAGTCTGAAATAATTTTTCAATTATTACCCTTTTGAGTAAAAGGCAGATAATTCTTACACCTTGGGGAAAAGGGACTATCTAAACTAATGGCTGGGTACCAGATTTCCAGAAAGCCACAGAGCAGGGTACAGTACATGCTGGATCCAAACTAATACAGGAAAGAAGAGTGCCTGGCTCAGGAAGTTCAAGATTTAGACACACTTTTTGTCTTACAAAAAGATACGCTTGGAAGTTTTAATGTCACCTTCCAAAAGCATTCTTAATACAGGCCTATAGCATTCAAATTATTATCCCTTACCTTATACCTCCCTGGAAATTGCTTTCGAGGCCTTATACAGTGTCTGATGCAGTCAATGGGAGTGGTTTTTGAACAACTTCCAGAAGAGCCATTAAAGTTCCTTTTTGGCTGCCTTCAGAACATGCTGCAAGTTTCAGCTATGAAACCTGTGTATACGAACAAGAAAAAATCTGAACGAGTTAAAGAGGAAAACATTCTTCAAGCACGCTTTGTGCGGTCCATCAGTATGGACATACCACAACAGCAGCAAGTGACGGAGGACACAGACACTGTTAATTCTAGTAATCCATCTGATGTTCAACTATAGAAATAATATTTATGATGCTCAAGAAGCTTTAGGAGAAAGAAAAAAAAAAAAAAAAGGTACAGCACCGGGAAAACCATTTACAAACTGCAATATTTGAGAATGATCTCATATAAAAAAAGATTAAGTGCAGCAAAACGTGTAACTAGAAATGAGAGAGAGTGACATGTCTTATGATTTAGCATTTGAGGAATATATAACAGGTTTTGCCAAGAATTATTCACATACATCTGCACAATCCCCATCCGTCTATTTTTACTTTTTTTGTGGGCCAATAAAGAGAGCTGTGTATTGTCAATCCTAAAAATAAGCGCTTAAGCTTTAAAAACCATTTGTATCACAGTACAGAGAAGAATGATTGTGTTCAAATTAACCTTTCTCACAGCTTATGTGGCTTCAGCCTTATTAGACTGAGAGCACAGCATAACCTTTTCTTCACCTTCAGACAGGAACAAGAAAAAACACACAAGAAAAAAGGGTTGGATAACCCTAATCAGAGACCACCTTAGCCCAGTCTTCCTGCTTTTGCATCCTATGAACTCTTTTCTCCAGGGGTTTTGCAGCCCAGGGAAGCCGTTCTACCCTGTAGTACACAGGTTTTCCAAGAGGTCACACCAGATACATCCATGGTCCCTGTTGGCCTCAAAAGCTCAAGGTGAAATCCTGGCTCCATTCAAATAAACAGCAAAACTCCCTTGTCTTCGAAAGGCATTTCCCACGGTAAATTCTAAAGTCATTTGCAGAACTGTCCATCTGCTTAATTGTTCACCCCTGTTGTTGGTTTCTGTCAGCGTTACCTTCCCTGCATACCTAATAGTGGATTTGCTCTAGTTACTTAGTTAATTAGCTTTCAGAGCATCTACTGTATACCAGGTAGGGGTATTTGAATGGCCTATAGCTTAATAATGGCTAAATAAAATAAATGCTGATTTGCTTCCCCTAAGGCAAGCTTCAAAAATTAGGGACATTTCTCCTAAGTTCTCAAACACACATTTACAACTGGCCATAAAAACCCAGAGGTGATTTTCCTGGAGGAGGGACAGAGATTACGTGGGCTAAGGTTAGGCACTAGGTCTTCCCAACGTCACCTTTGCCACACGATAAAGGCAACACCGTGCAACCCGCTCCTCATCATGTGCCTCCTTGCCAAGCAAACCACGCTTTAGTTGTCCTGCATTGATACTGGCTCTTTTATATTCCCTTTCAATACAGGAGAAATCCATAATCTGACAAATGCTGAGAATATAGTCCCCAAACTCTCCTTATTTACAATACTGGAGTGTTACTGGTGTTGACAAAACCATTCTCCGGTGGATGCCATAAAACTAGTAATTTATTCAGCCAACGCTATTTCAACGCATATTGTTTATTCAGTTGACATTTCCTATAGTTTGTTTAATTCACGGCAGTGACACCTATAGGTGAGAGCTGGGCAAATTAACCCGCTTTTGAAGCTAGGGACAACCATCAAAGCCAGCCAGAGCGCCCACAGCTGTTTGCATTTGTTTATAATACAAGGGATAATTTTAGCAGCATTCCCTTTTGTTTTTCCCTCTATTTAGAAAACAAATGCTAAACCTGCTGGGGAATATTCAAGAGCTCACTTGCCATTACCATAAGCCATACATTACCCTCATCGCCAACAACAAGACTAAAAATCACGGTTTCTAGAAGAGGGAGCTGAGTAGATGAGTGTTGCTGAGCTGTCGGGACATTTGTTGCGGGTCGGAGCTGGCAATCTAACGAGAGTTTTGCCTTTCAGCTAACACAGTTTTATTCATGTGCAGTAAAGGTCCTCCCCTTTTTCTTTGCTTCCAACTGGCCTTCCAGATGCTATTTTTGCTACGTGTTCATGACAAACCTATTCAGTACTGCAAAAAAGCCAAAGGTTCTTTACACCAGTAATTTAGTTATGTCTGCTACGGCTCCATTGAAAATATCACAGCTCCACTGCTGGGGCTTTTGACAGCACAGTGTAAACACACAACTGCAGGCAAACAAGTTAAAAGCACAATGAAAAGATAACAGCTGGAAGACATGAGTCCAGTGCATTGTTCCCTTGGATTTATGCAGTTCCTTATTCTTGTGCAGTCAACTTAGAGTATTTCTAAAGAAGTTGTGTTTATGTGTTTTATGCATACTTTGCCTCGCTGTTAATAACAACCCAAGAGGCAACGCAAAAGAAAATGGGGCCCGTGGCAAAGACAGCTCAGGCGTAAGCGACGAGTAACATCAAATGGGAGCCTCAATTCCCTCATTTCCTATTGCTTAAATCCTCGGCTTTGCAATTCTAACACCATTTTCATTGGTGTAATGTCATTTCCTATAATCTTTCGATTTGTTGTTTGGAGGAAATAGGAAAAGCAAATTCTTTTTCTCTCCTCCATGCTTCATCATTGGTAGGAGAATTTGAAGAGGTCCGAAGTTTTTGACAAAAATATTTTTATTAGAAAAGTAAGATTTCCCTTAATTTCAACTGTAATTGGAAAAAGATTGCTTCCAAACATGTTTTCAGTCTTCTGTAGGGTGAGCTTTCCCTCCGGACATATGCACAGACTTCCCTACTATTTTCCAAATTTTTCCAGTTGGAAGACAGTATGAATGTTTGGGAAACACTGTCAAGCTTTGGAACACTTTCCAAATGAAAATAACTTTCAGTTTTGAAAGTAACACTTGCAGTACTTACCAGGTGTTAAATCTTTGATGCGTTAACTTTTCAAGTGACAGGATGACCCTGAGGCTGTTTTTAGGCTATTTCTGTATAAAATGTCAGGTTCCTGCTCCAAAGAAGACTCTAGAGCTCTTGTAGATCAACAGTCATGTTTCTAGAATGGAAAAGAGAAGACTGCTTACGCAAGGGGATGTCAACACCTTCCAGTCTCAACTGAGCAGTGGGGTTGAAGAACACCAGCCTTACCAACATAGACACAGGTTGTATCACTACATTATCTTAAAGATCTACGGTAAAAGACATAATAATATAAGAATAGCTAATGCGTTTTTTCCTGAATCGAGCATTACATGCAGAACCTATATGATTATATGATGAATTATGCAGTAATAATATGACCCAGCAATAAAAATGGAAATTCAGTGGGCAGTCTGTAAACTGTAAGTTTTCCTCAAAACCAACCTGTAAATATCTGCAGAGGAATCAGCATCCTTGGAAAACAATGAGTCATAGATCTTTTTTTTCTTTCCTTGACACACTGAGCACAAAAAGGAGCTAACACAGATAGCAGCTGCTAGCATGTTTGCCTTACGCCGATTTCTTCATGTCTGAGAAGAAAATGAATCCTTTAACAAAAGAGTAGATAAATATTTGTCCTGTGGGTTTTTTTGTTTTGTTTTGTTTTCCCTTAGATGAAGCGCTCTCATTTTCAGTCACTTATTCCGTGTGTATCTTGGCTTTTGATGTTGTGTTGCTCTCGCTCAAAATTCATTAAATCAACATTTTGCCATGAAGAGATTCCCACATTAACCTGGAATACATTCAGATGACTCACAGGTGAATGACCATCATAAAGAGTGTAGAGGATGTAAATATAATTTAGTCCAAGGTGTATGTCTTACCAGGATGGATTCTACCAGCGTAACTCATATTGGGCAGCATGCTAACTTACAAGCGGATCCATTTAACCTAATGGCATAATTTACATAATAAATTAGAGAAAGATTTTCAACAGTGATCACCACCTGGCAAATCCGTGACACTGATGAACAAATATTTTAAAATAAACTTGTAGAGCTTTTTTTTCTGATTTTACCAGATGTTTGGCCTATTTTTTGAAATCTAGTTTCTTACTATTCAATGAGAATACTGGCAGAGGAATGACAAAGAACACAGCATTGCAGATGTGTGCATACAAATGTAAGGCCTCGTTCCACGTGAAGCTCGTTGCATAAACAGAGTGAAAGTACTACAGTAAATAAAGGCATGACCTGCTTTATACAGGATGCATTTTCACGCCTTTATTTCAGCTTTGTTTCTTCATGTATGTGTAGAAATGAGCACAAGAAAGGGAATCGACTATTAAAAGTGTCATTCTGTGAATGAGAGCTGAGGCAGCTCAATAGTTTAAGACACGACAGGTTGTATCTTCAGTGCTGTAGTAGCTTAGTTACATGCCATGTCGTCCTCGAGTACACGGCACACCGTGCCGCGCAGGGAAGGCAGGGACACCCAGGAGGTGCACAGGCAGGCGTGGGTCCCCTGCCACCGACCCCAGCTGCACCCTCTCCCCACCCCGGCTGTTCCACAGGCGGTGCTTTGGCCCAGGAACACCTTCTGTTCATGCCTCACCCCAGCTGTCGCCGATGTGTACCAAGGAGATGCTCTTAATCTTTCTCTTCTTTTTCCTATCTGAAGGCTTATATTCCTTTCCTAGATTGTAAACAATGCATGGTATTTAGCCTTGAAATGCAGTTTACATGTAGCTATAGTTTCCTCACAAATGTAAAGATTTTTTTTCCCCATCTGATCCATTTCAAATACTGCAGTCATTTGTAATGCATATTCATACTGTATCACCTTGGTGTTGACTCTTTAGCCTCACTGGGATCAAATATTTAAAATACAACTAATAAATTAAATGTAGACTTTGATTCACTGCCACTCTATCCTTTATAATCCACAGATAAATTATACAGACAGAATCCCTCCAGAAGTACAGAAAAGAACAGATTTTAAATTGGATTGACAGCAATGGTCATTCACAGGCAGTAAGTACCCACTCATGTATTACACAGACTGTGGATAAACGGGAAATTGTTACCTTCAGAACTGTCAGTTCCTCACCTGACATTTACTACAAAAGATGAAAAGAGCCAGTTACAGCTGACAACAGACTGGATTGAAATTGTACAAAGTATGAAGATTTAGAATATGATCTGCTTCAGTGAAGGCTGGGACACACGCACCTGATTAAAATAAGGACGGTCAGTTATTTTGAAGGTGATAAAATCTATTCTCGCAAAATAACAAAGATCAGCTTTCACGAACTATTTGCTAAATAGGTGGGATGTGAAATTACTTCCCCTGACAATGAACATTCCTGGGGGAATAGTAAATGCACAGCCCAACATAACAGAAAATTTGAAATAAAATCACACGGGGCATTTTTAAGTGTCATCGTTTGTTAATGCTGACATATGTGACTAATCACAGTCAATTTAGTGTTGATGTTAAGTTTGTCATTTTTACCAGGGTTGAGTAATGTTAAATATCACTGTGGGCAGGTGTGATTGTTATTTAAAATAAAATTGATACAAGATATGAAGGGCCACATCTACAGTTGGTGTAACAAGTTAGTACTGCCCATTTCAGGACAGTGGAATGATGCCAAATTAAATCATCTAGGAGCCTGTCTTGCTGTATCTAAATGAATTCTTACATGCTGTTAAAAAAAAAAACAAACAAGCACCAAACCCAATAAAAAACTGTGCAATCAAAAATAATGTTTGCATTTGTTTCAAGAAGGATGTGCACAAATTAATCTCAGGCTTTGGATGTACGAATTCTACAGCCAAGGCTTTTGATGTTGCGTTGCTCTCGCTCAAAATTCATTAAATCAACATTTTGCCATGAAGAGATTCCCACATTAACCTGGAATACATTCAGATGACTCACAGGGGAATGACCATCATAAAGAGTGTAGAGGATGTAAATATAATTTAGTCCAAGGTGTATGTCTTACCAGGATGGATTCTACCAGCGTTAGATGGTAGATGGGTTACCTGCCATTCCTGGTTAGGAATGCCTACTCCTAACTCCATCAAGGTTAGGATGGGGTTTGCCCTTGAAGAATTAAACAGATGCCTTAGGTTTGGTTTGCCTTTCCTTTTTTTTTTTTTTTACCCCAGTTAAAAGCACTGATTAGCACCAGAGCTAGCAAACCAGAAAAGATGGACACATCAAATGTGGTACTTCACAGACTACCCCGGACCTCCTGCACAAACAACGCCTAGCAATCCAAACTGCAGTTTATCCTCTGTATGCTGTCCATGCTGTCTTCTGAAATCCGTTACAAGAAGGTTACTACAGACAAGAAGTTACAATTTCTCTGTAACTCCAAACATATCTAATAAGTCCTCGCTGCTCCTTCTCCTCCTTCAGAGGACAGAAAGAACTGCCACCACAACAGGTCATTAGCTATCTTCTTGGAACAGCACATGCTTAACAACCTGAGAGCCTGACATATAGGCCCCTGCGGTTTCAAAATCCTATGCACTCATGACGAAATGAGAAGGAATGGGTTACTCCATATGAAAGGAGGTCATAAAAAGCATGCAACCAACTTGCTAGTGGGTATTTAGGAGCTGGCTCGAAACAAGATGCTGGCAGGTTGCAACCACTGGGGATAACGTGCCTCCTTCTCCAGCCGCCAGTGTTGAGAAGATCCACAAAATACAAGGAAATCCACAATACAGTGCCAAACCAGCAAATCAGTGTGTTTCCCTGTGATTTCATCGCACCCGTACTCTGCTGCTTTGAACACGCGCACCATGTTGCACGCCTCGATCCGTGGGTGTGCAACTCCACACCCCACCAGGATCCCACCTCCGCAGCACACTCTTCAGAGGTCTCATGAGAGACACATACTTTTATACCCACAATCTACAGTCTGTCATACCTACCCTTGGCAGGTCTCTGATACCACAAAATCGTTAAAGTTAACATTAAGCACGTACATAGTTGTATTAGCTTAAATAGGAGGGGTTGTGTGCTTGAAGTTAATCCTTGCATAAACTATTTCCTCATGTTCAAATCAAGGTGACTGACTGTTCTTGGCAATATGGACTATGCCGTTCTATCTGTTTGTCTATCAGGGGAGACCTGACAGGCAACCTCGGGGAGGATATGACTACAGTATAAATATTTAACACAACTTTACATTTTAATTTCATCATCCGTCTTCATAATGATTTCCTAAGCTTTACTAATAATTCACATCCTCCTCCATGAGGCAGGTTATTATCAAAAGCCCTCTGAAGTACAGGGAAGATAAAACCACAAAAGGAACTAGTATCAGAGCAGGAACTAGAAAAAACAAACTTTCAAAAAGCATTTCAACACCTGTGTTTTGGGAGGCTTGTCCTGAGACATGACATCTGATCAGCTGCAAACCTGGGAAGCTAAGGATGCATCTCTTTTCACACAGTGCAGATGGCATCACTTTAATTACTGTTCAGCATCACGTGTTGAATAGAACTTTTTTTTTTTTTTTTAAATAAATGGACTGTTGTCTTCATCTTCCTATGAATGTTCCCACATTGAACATTCAAATGAGGGAAAGCAGAGGAGGGGGAAAAATCCCCACAAAACAGGGATCTTTCTGTAGTACTCCACAGGAATTATTTCACACCAAAAAGACAAAAGTTGACAGAATGAACATATGATCAAAATCATGGGCAATATTAAAAAGCACCGGCTGCATTTCCTAGTTACGGGAGCGTAGGACCGGGTTGCTTGGTAACACAGCCTGCCAGCTCCAGCCACGATCTGCTCGGAAATCAGCCATAAAAGGAACTCCCATGCCATTGCAGCGTTGCTACGGCAACATGCAGAAGTGATGGATCCCAAGTTAGAGACACACCTTAAGCAAGAATATGTTTCCTCTCATTTTAAACACTTTCCAACCCATAAATACATGGAGTCACCAATTCTAAATAGCTGCCAGCAAGGCTAACTTATGGGGGGTTTTGTTAGCATTCACATCATTTGAGACTTTGCACATGTAGTAAAGCAATTAGCAATGAAAAAAAAACCCAAAACATAACGTCTGCAGCACTGGATTGCAAGCAGTTCATCAAACAATAAGGTACAACACACAGCAGACGTGTAACTGCATTCTTACGGTCCATTAAAAACAGAAAGAGGAGGGTACTGCATCTGGTAGAGGTGAACTACAGCGGAGCTGCAGGGGGTAATGGGTACCAGTGGGGCAGCGCATTCACAAGCCCCGCGTTTCCGCAGCGATGCTGCAGGGCAGCCTCAGAGGCTGGGACAGAATCATAGAATGGTTTGGGTTGGAAGGGACCTTAAAGACCATCTAGTTCCAACCCCCTGCCCTGGGCAGGGACACCTCCCACCAGCCCAGGTTGCTCCAAGCCCCGTCCAACCTGGCCTTGAACCCCTCCAGGGATGGGGCAGCCACAGCTTCTCTGGGCAACCTGGGCCAGGGGCTCACCACTCTCAGAGTGAAAAATTTCTTCCTCACATCTCATCTAAACCTCCCCTCATTCAGTTTAAAACCATTCCCCCTCGTCCCATGGCTCCCCTCCCTGATCCAGAGTCCCTCCCCAGCTTTCCTGGAGCCCCTTTAGGGACTGGCAGGGGCTGGAAGGTCTCCCCGGAGC